>NC_086256.1:8854576-9156849 GCF_021018805.1 Prinia subflava | reverse complement strand
GGATAAGTACCAGTGGAAAAATCTCAGTACCCTACGTGGATATAATTCTCCTGCCCCAAGACTAAGGGCAGGTGGGTGCTGGGTTGTCCCACCATGTGCCTTGCACTCAAAAAAAAAAAAGTGATTCTCTGATGTTGTGTTTGGGGAAACAAAATTCAGTGCTATTATGCTGCTCATTGCTATTAATAATTTTAGCATTAGTTGGCTGCATTTGCCTCTGATAATCAGGCTTTCAGAAGAGATTTTAGAGAGTATGATGATTGAAGGGATAAGGTCAAGGGTGAAAAATTAAGGAATGAAGCTAATTTGTTACAATAATTAGCTGAAATCCCACATGAGTTGATGTCTTTCCCGATTTTGTAGTGTGTTTTATACATACAAAACAAATGTATCATATAATGATCAAGTATTCAGATTGAAAATGCTAATTGCATAAATGTTGCTTCACAGACATGGACTTTTCAAAGGGTGGGCAGGCTCTTGCTGCTGCCAGTGGCTTCAGCGTGGCAGGAGCTCCTCTGTCACGATGCCACTGCATTGCATCCTCCCCCAGAGCAGGGCAGTGCTGTCCCCAAGTCACTAAACTCATCTTGGTGTCCCCATCCTGCATTCACAGCCTGTGTCATTATTACTTTGGGGGCAGTAGCTTAGCAGAAGAAAAAGCAGAGATGGCACACAAGAAATTCAGAAGCAGAACAAGAGAAAATGTGGTGCAACACCACTGAATCACAGACATATTAAAACGAAATAAAAATACTTTGATTAAAAAGCTGAACCTACCAGTCATCACAAAAGCTTTGACACAATGGAACAGCCTGAATAGCAGCAGTGTCATTGGGATGGATCCAGCGAGCAGCATATGGAGAACACCGGTAAAAGCACTCGATTTTCTTTGTGAAATCTTCACAGCTGGGGTGGATGAGAAAAGCCACAAATGAGCCGGTTTCTGAGCATCAAGGCTACAGCCTCAGTTTTCTAGGCCTGCTTTGATGTGGATGCAATACTACAGATTAGGAGAAAAACACAGAAAAGCATACTTTGGCTCTGTTAATGCCTAAGTTTGAAACTCATTCCTCTGGCATTGTGTACAGATTCTGACTGTGCAATTACCACAGCCAGCTACAGCACAAATGTTTCCATGCATATTTCAGCCCTATTTGTGTAAGCTTTCCGTAAACTTTTGAGGCCTTGAGTTTTCCTGGCAACAATGATTCCAGGCAATAATAAAATGTAGTTTAAAACTATAGTATAAAACTTTGTCTGTGCTGTAGCCTCATGGTTTCACTAATCTTTAGATTTTCCCACAGCCCAGCTGAAGTTACTTAAAATCGCATACTGTGCTGCTCTCCTGGGAGTGGCAGGCAAGAGCTGTTACTTTTTCACATCTGTTTTTGCTTAATTGTTTTGTACTTTCATCCCTTTATTTCTATAACTTGCCATGTTTCACGGCTTTAACATCTAACGGGGTACTAAAAATCTTAATTAAGGAGGCATTTTTCATAGTTACAAACCCCACATGACTACAAGAATTTTTATTCTAAATTTTCAGCCGTTTAATTTCTAGACTTCTGTGCTGCTTTTTTTGGTGAGATTTAATAATCTAGTTGATGTGCTTTCTAAACAAAGGAAGAAGCTTGGTCTCTATTCATTGCAGATCACTCTCACTGGTGGGTGATGGTTGGAGAGCTACAGAGGTGCAGGGTGGTTGTCACCTACTGGCTTTATGACTGGTTTGCATTGCTAGATCTGATTTTACACTGAAAGCAGGTTTGAAAAAACATAAGCCTGTCTTGAAAAAATGGCAGAAATAGTGTAGACTTAGGGATTTGTGGGTTTGTGTGAGAGGAGAAGAGTCAGAGGTTGGTCAGGTATAGAGAAAAGGTGATGGGAACGAGGCTGGGTGACAATCTCTGGGGTAACTAATGTCCATCAGGAGCTGGTGGTTGCTCCAGCTCAGATCTGTGGAAGCAGGACAGAAAACATCAAAGCTGACTTACGATTTACTGAGCTGCCCACATCTGTTCCAGTAGCTGTTGCTTACTTTAATTACTGGGGAATGAGCCAATTGCTCTGTGAAGTCTGCATAGCAACAGGAAGCTGTTGGAATAAAACAAAAATCTTGCAATAAATGTTCCTTTTTAACACTGTCTTTGGAAGCACAAAACGTGAGAAGAATCTGGTTTGAACCATAATATGATAAAGTCTCTTAGTAGTACTAGAAGATGTACTCAAGCTCTAACAATTTCGGGAGGGAAAGTGACAGTGTAAATGCTAGGTGAGGTGGACTGGCATGAACAGTGCTTTTTCAAGTTGTGCCCAGAGAGTCACAAGAATTTTACCAATGTCCTGCCAGATGCCATATCCCGAGGGTTACTAACTTTGAAAACTACCAAACATAAAAAAAAAGAGTTGAAGAGTTGCAATAAGTACTGTACTTTGCTTACAATAGAATTTTGATTTCAAATTTTCCCATTTGGTGCCTGCTACAATTAATTTTTATAGTTAATTACAATACACCAAAATAATGTTTGCTGTACATATTTTTAAGCAGATGGAACTACAAGACAGGCAAACTGCATCAGAATTTTGAAAAGAAAATAAATGAAGTTGATGAGAGTTTTACAGCTGACTTTGTTAAGATCCAGAATCTTACTCTTGGTTTGCTTCAGCAAAATGCCAGTGAAGGAAGTTTTTCAAACACAATCTATACTGCATCTTAGATATTTTTAAGAAATTAGGGGAACTGCCAAAACAATTAGTGTGTCCAATGCTGTATTGCTTGACCACATTTGGAAAAAATTAAACCACTCTTACATTTAGAGTAGAGAGTGCACTCTTGCATACTTGGCTCAGGACTTGGCTTCAGTTTTTGGGTGTCCCCCTCTAGACATCCATACTTTTGGCAGGTGGATGATGTTAGGACAGCAAGGAGGGTGATAGCAAACTTCAGCATTGCTCTTCAGCTCTTTTTCCTGTATGGAGAGAAATCTTTGTTGACATCCTTTATTTCTAGGAGAACCCATAATATTAGAAGGAAGGACTGCATTTAAAATACTACATATATAATCAAATAAAATATGCTCAGCAGAGATGCACACAGAAATACTAAGACACATTCTCCCCTCCTCTTTGTTTATAACTGAACACTTACCCTTCTGTTACATATTTCTGAGGTTTGGTGGCAAGTGAGAAAAGTCAGCAATAATTCAGGCTAGGTATGAAAACATGTTATAATTTTCAGTATTTAAGAAAATTATTTTAAATTTCTTCCACTGACCTGAATTTTTTAAATCCTTCCAACAGACATTTGTATGTTTCACTAGATTTGAAGATAATATTGATTAGTTCTAAAACCTGAAGAGTTTTTTGCACACTTGGAAATCACACATTAAATACAGCAGCGAGATAGTAGTGTTCACCACCTGACCTTGACAAATTACATTGAATCCTTGCCTTTGTTGAACCAATGCTAGTTTATATTTAAGAATCTGATCTTAATTTTCTGCCTCTTTTGTAGAGTTTGGTCAAAAATCCAAGATAAAAATGTTTTGTCTTTATGACTAAAATTTCTCTCAACACAGGCTATGTATTAGTCACCTATAAAGATAAATCTAGACCTTGTTACATAAATCAATGCATTATTCTTTGTACATGTTAGTAATTCAACCCTTCATTCTCTAGTTAAATATTCCTGTTAACTTATTGGAATATTTTTGCCTTAATAAGTATTGCAGTTCTTCTATGTACCTAGACTTTTCAGATATAAAGAACAACTTATACAGAAGAAGAGAACTATCTCTTCAATTTCTCAGTAATTTCTCACCTCTTTTGCTTTCCTTCTGGGTGATACTTCTCCCTGGAACAGGAACACAGTAAATTGCTTTTCCCATTTTCCACTTTATATACACCCCATCTGGCCCCAGTGCTCCAGAATTTGTTTGCCCTGGAAGAGTTCCTTGACCCTTTGGAATGCTAACACAGATTTATCTCAAAAGCAGATGCAATGACCAGCACATAATGCCCTTGTATTGCTTGCAAACATTGACATGATAAAGAGGTAAGTACAAACATGGGTTAGAATTAGAAAAACAATAGCTCTCCTATATTTCAAATGCCATTAACCCCTCCTGCCTGATTTTTTCATGATTTCTTGTATTATTAAATTAATTTTTATAACAGTTTCATGGAGCTCTTACCACAGATTCAGGCTTCAGTGAATTCAAGACATTAAATGCTTCTTATTTCAGCCTGACTGGCTTAATTCTGACTAATGGCTTGCCTTGTCACACAGTAATTTTACTACATTCCCTGGAAGTTAGTCTATGTCTCCCAATTCCCATTCCTTTTTTCTTTCTTCACAAGATACTTCAAAACCTGCTGCTGTTCACCCTGGTTGCTCTACCTGTCTCCTGTGTACCTTACAACCAGTCTCACCAGCACAGCAAGAAATGATTGATTGTACCACTGACAGTGGCTCCTGATGGGATTTCATTGGGAGACCTGCTTTCTGCAAAGTGCATTTGCATCTAAACATCAACCATTGATTAAGGTAGATGTTGTGATGATAAATTTTTGCACTCATTTTCACAGATTTTCTCGCTGTACTGTAAAGAGTAGCACCCCTCAGTACCTTGCAATTATTTCTATACATCTGGAAGGCAGCATCTGTTGGTTTTGTGTTTTAAATAGAACACTGATTTGTCAGATAATACTCTGAGGCCATTATCTACTAGCTTTTTATTTTGAAAGTACAAACATTCGTAGAAGTGTGGTATCATTCTCTGTGTGCAAAGGCACGACCATGATAATAAAACAATCTCTGTAAGCTGTAAGCACTGTTTCCTAGTCTAGCTCTAGCAAATGCCTCAAGGTGAAAGTCTTGCTGGCCTAAAAAGAGCCTTTTCCAGATCAGTGGAAACGGAGCAATTTTCATGTTCCAGAGTGAATTTAATTAAGTCAAATTTAGAGAATGAATTTAATTACAGCAAGTTTAAAAAGGCGTAAAGTAACTATAGGAGAGAATGAAGTAAATCTAATGGCTTATTACCCATGCTTTCACCTCATGTGGCTTGATCTAGTGTTGGCTGAAATTCATTGGGCTCCTTGCTACTTTGTAAAGTAAAGGATTCGTGCGTGCTGCTCGGCACTCAGATCTGTGTAGTCATACAAAATAAAAACCAAGGTATAATATGAACATTGACTTTCAACCCTGTGAGGAGTGGGCAGGCTGGCCAGCCTGGTGAAAAGCACAGAAATGCTCTGCTCCTTCCTGCTCGGTTTGTATGAAATACATGGACACTGGTGAGGTGTCAGCATGCCAGGAGGTTCTTGTAATGCCTCTGCTCACTGAATTGGCATACAAATTATATTAAGCTATAGGAAACTGGGATTGCTTTCAGGCTTTGAGTATGAGCCAAATGGGACTGCTTGCTGGGAGATTAGGCAGAGTTTCTAGCAGCAGGAAGGAAAATTGTCATATGTTTGTGATTTCCCAGACCTGGCTTCGGTTAGCAGTACATGTAAGCAGGCTCAGGCTAAGGAGTTTTTAGTGATCTTGGCTATACATCATCTCCTGAGAAGTGAATCTTGATTATTCTTTTCTAAAAGTATTCTCTGCCAATTGTTTTGTCTGATTCTTATACTGGGAAATATGTTAAAGGAATTTTCTTACCTCTTCCCATACTTGAAGGGGTCATTTACCATCACTTGTTAAAATTCAAATTATTTTCAAGCACTTGGTGATATTCTTGTACTTTTAAGACTCCTACTGCCACTTCATTTTAACTTTAATATCAGTACCCTGTAACTTCTATTCATCTCTTCAGAAGCTAGAGTGAAAGCATGGATGAAGTTGAGGTATTGCCATAGACAACAATTCAGGCACCACAAAAATAAATTATTATCATCTGATGATCTGATAGTGGCCAATGGTGTTAGCAAATCCATGCCTCTCTTCCAAACCCACAAACATTGCTACACTAGGTCTCAAGAATCATCTACCTGAGCAATTTCCTTCTGGCACAAGCCATTGGCAGAAAACTAGGGAAAAAATGTTTTTAAAAAATAATTTCTAATTTCCCAGCTTCTGGCAATCAGTTTGGTAACGATGTGAACCGATATCTCGTAACTCAACAGAGTGATTCCTGCTTTGTGAGTCACATTTCTTTAATGACTGCAGCAAGCTTTTGTGCTTTTATATTCTTGGTAACTCTGCAAAGCCAATGCGGTTAAGGGAAAAATTGTTTGTGCTTCCAACCAGTGGCAATTGCCAGATCCATTTCCCTTCTTGGCACCCTGAAAGCGTAATAAGAGTGTGACTGGAGGGAGACTGAGTTTCAGGAGTGTAAATTAGAGCATTTGGCCTGTTACAGCTTTATTAGACATGGCAATGTCTGCTAATGAAATTAATCTGTTTGTTCCTCATGTCTCAGCGTGAGTCTGCATGCTCAGAGGTTGGAAGTGTTTTTCTTGTTAACTGTAACAAAAAATGTAATTACGAGGACAGGTTGTTATCTAATTTAGTGATGCTCCTTTAAATGCAGAACTGCATTTAAAGTTGTGACAAGAACATGTTCTTTGATGATCAGTGAAGTGTATAAACTGGACTTTCATTACGTTAGACTTTTGAACTGAGAGTTTGTCTTCACAGGTCCTGGTTGAATGTATCATGTCACAAGTCAAGCTGAATGCCAAGGGAGACACTCCAGATGGACTCAGTCTGGCACTTTTGACTCTGGAAAAAAACAGCTGAGGTCAAATCTTAATGCTACTGAACCTGAGGTGTGATTTGTTTCAGTTGACTGATAGGATTTCTCCCATTTTTTTTTCTTGCTGTAAGGAATACATCACAGAACAAAGTAAGGCTTATTTGTTTTATTTGAATATACAAATGTTGCTGAGCTAGTTTTCCAACAGGGCACAGGAATGACAAAAACACCAGCAATTTTATATAATGAAGAGAGTGAGTCAGTGGTGGGTAAAAAAGCAGATATTTTAATGAATGGTAGTTTAAAAAGAAATCACAACCCAAAACAACAAAATTAGAATTGTAAAAATGTCATTTTAAGCCCCACGTTAGGCTTTTCAAAATTAAAGGGGACAAAAACCTCCTTATTTCAGCTTATTACTGAGTTGAAAGCACCTCTTGAAAGCATAACAGAATACTCTTCCTTTGCCCTAGTCTTTCATTTGCCTTTCACATTCTGCTAGTCTGTTACTGTGGGGTTCCTTGAACCACTAACAACTACTGTTAGTTTTTCTACAAAGAAGGGTTTGGGTAGCTCCTGACTGGTGTGAAGGGGACTTGTACGAGTGACAACAAAAATGTGTCCAGTTTGACCTATACTCCAGAAATAACCAGCTGCAATTATGTTTTGAATTTAGACCATATTTGATTGAATTTTCTACAGTCACTTATGAATGATGTGTTTCCTCTTAGGGGAATAGCAATATATATTTTTTTAATTTACACTTGTATTATGGGTATTCATTATTTGAATAGAGATAATGCCTAGATGTCCCTGCCTAACATTTGGTATGTAATGTTTTAAAGTACTTGGTGCCATTACTGGATTCTGGATGGCCACATCCCCCAGTCCCCTCTGTGCCTTGATCCTGTCCTGCCCCTTTCCCTCCACTCTCCTGGCACAACTCACATGGGATTGTGCACTCAATCAGATGGGAAAGTGATACAGCAAAAAGAAATCTAGTGCTCCCCTTGCCTCCAGTATTTCTGTGTGAATCAGTTGCAGTTTATAGCACAGCTGAAGAAGAGTTTTGTTGCTGAAAAGGGTGGTATCACACTGAGAGAGACACAGGTGAGGGCAGGACTGGCAGTACTTTCAGTCAGAACTGCCAGCTTCTGTGCTCCACTGTGTTGACATTCTGTCTTGGTTTTTTTGTTAATTGTTATGTTGAACACCTTGTAATCAAAATGGAGAGCTGACAGGTCTATAAAGAAAACAAATAATGCAAGCACAAGGTAACAGTGAGGTCGTACTGGCCAACATATTAGAAGGCAGGGACTGGAAACCACCAGATGAGTCACTGCGGAGCTTTTCCTGTTGGTATCACTGCAGGGATGAATGTTAAGGAGGACACGGCTGAAGACTGCGTTGTCTCTGGTGAATGACTCCCATACGTGCCAGATTAGTCCTAGATAGCTTGACTCATTGTCCTGTGATGATTCTGTGGTTAGAAAATTGACCACAACCTTCATGAAGCACGTGGGTTTTTTCCCCATTACCTTTGTTTACATTGTCATCTCTTTCTCTTTGCACCCCTCAAATGGCTCTGCTCTCTGTTGCTTAAACCAAGACTTGTTTTTGTTCCCAAATCCTGTCTCAGTTATGTAGGCCCTCTTTGACTGTTCTCTTTCAACACAGACACCTTAAGTCTCTTGAAGTATCCCAGTACCAGCCTTCACAGCACACCTGCTGGACTTCCACGGCTGCTGTTTTGTATTTGTCATCTTCTATTTGGGAGTCATTTCCATAAGTAACAGTAGAATCACGTGTAATTCTCCCCTTGGCCCTTTTTAAATCTCATCTTTGTTTCAGGGCCAAAGAGAGGGTGACAACAGGATCTGAATCAATTCCTGCTGGCCAATCTCTCCCGCTTCCTAATGTGCTTTTTTTTTTTGGGTCTGTCAGACATACCCACAAATATACATAATTTTGTGCGTATGTAGGTTGTCCTCTGTTCACACACAGGGGTAGCAGCCCTCAAGCCCAAGCTGACAAAGAGCAACATGTTCACTGCTCTCTTCCTCTTCCACAGCTCTAATGTGTTTGATGAGTTTTTGTAGCTAAGTGCTGTTAACTTAGCTGTTGCATTAAGTTCTGATACTTCACAGCCATAATTTTTAACTTCTACTAAAAATTTTCATTTTTTTATCTTCTACTTCCTTATCAGATGTAAATATGATACCTAGAACAAGGTTAGAGCAGTGCAAAGCTGTCACTTTGACATACTGCATCACTGCAAACAAGGATGCATGTCCTTCCTGGTAAACGAAGAAGGAAAATAACTACTGGAAAGAAAATAATATACAATTATGACTGGAATTTTGTTATATCTAGATCTATTTGCCATCCAAATGTTTTTTGGTTTGCTTCATTAGTCTGCCCCTCAAACAGACTAATAGTGGTAGTTTCCAGTGAAGATGCACTGGAATAATATATGATATAGTATACTTTAATGGAAAAACCTGCTAGTGAGAAAGTTCTTCCTAATCCTCCTTAATTCAATGTTTAGTTTGTTCCTTGAAGCATGACTGTTTACAACCTTCCTGTAAAAAGTCCTTATGTAACTATGAGTATTTTTATTAATTACACAAATGCTTAAAATGGACCTTCTTGGTCCTGAGATGAGTTCAGCTGGTCAGAGCATGGTGCTGATAACACCAAGGTTGTGGGTTAAACCCCCATGTGGGCCATTCACTGAAGAGTTGGACTTGATGATCCTTGTGAGTCCCTTCCAACTCAGAATATTCTGTTATTCTTGAACAGCAGACCTTGCTAGATCCAGATCATGAAAAATTTTGCCTAGATTGTGTCACAGTCCCAGACTTACTAATTCTTCGGTGTTCTTTTGGAAAATCCTTTGTTTCTTACCATTTTCCTGGAGCTTGGGGGCTCTGATGGGGAGCTGTACTCTGTGGCTGCAGTCCTGTGCTGTGCAGGCAGCATGCATTACCAGCCTGGCAGGGCTGGGATAGGGATCTTTTATTGAACAAAAGGATATTTCATTCTATAAAGAGTAATGAGTCTCAGTCAAAGCTTTGCCCAGCACATCTTGCTGGCTCTGTGGGACTTTGTAACCTGTATTTTTTATTTTGCTTATAACTGGTGTTCTCTAGTTGTATCATGCTGGGATTTTTTTTTTTTTTTTAAATTTTTTTTTTCCCCCTGAAGAAAGAATGCTGTCACTTCCATGGAGCTGGGGAAACAGGCAGGAGTCAGGGTGATGACATGCAGCCTGTTAATTACTTGTCATTACTGACATTCTGGGCAGGTACAGCACCACATGCCGCAGTCCCGTGCCTTCCTCCTGCCTGACTGCACATTGCCAATTGCCAAGCATTAGTATTCCAGTGCAGAGCCCAGAACTTGTCTGTGAATACCATTAGAACTGGGTCACTAACAGAAGGTGCGTGACAGATTCACACGCAGAACAACCAAAGCCATTTCTTCTGTCTCGTACACAGCACAAATACTGAGAGGGAAGGCTGTGTGTGCAGTGTGAGAGGAATGACAAATGACAGGACGCAGTGACAGACTCGTTTGGTGGCATTAGTGAGGCAGTTCTGCCTTGGAAACAGTGGAAGCAGGTGATCAGCTGGGCTATGTGTGGCACTGATTTTGCCAAATGGTCAAATTTAATAGGGATTCAAATGATTAAGTATTTCATTTTGAAGAGGAAATTCTCTTGCTCAGCAGAATGACTTCTACTATTTAGCATTTTCTATTCTGTTTGGAATAAAGAGGTTTTAGCCTCACAGCTTCAGTCTGCATATCTCTCTTCCAGCTCCAGGAATTATTACTGTAGCTGTGTGCTAAGCAGTCATAAAAATGTTGCAGAGGAATTTGTCATTCCAGAAAACATGGAGTGAGTTTGAGTAGACTGTGTTCTGCCATACCAAAGTCCCTTTAAACCAGCTGGAGAAGAATGGAAGGGAACTTTTCCTGACAGTATCATTCCAGCTACCTTCTGAATCAGAAGAGCATGCTGAGACCTTTTTTATATGGAAAAAAACAAGGTGGAATCCAGGAAAAGGAAATATCTGGAACAGCAAAGAGAAACTGCATTAGCTGAATATCAGCACATGAGCTACACAGACTCTGTGGTGCCCTGCTCTGTGTCAGCCAGTGTAGATAACCTAAAAATCATCCCCTTTATAAACCTTTATTAATTACTCTTTTTTTTTTTGATGTGACAGAAGATTTCTGGAGACAAACATCATGAGCATAGATGTGGCACCACACCACACTCTGCCTCATTCATCTGTACCCCTTTTCCCTGCCAAGCCTCTCATGATTCGTTCACTTTTATTTAAAGCTGGAAAAAAAAGTTCAGAAAACTAGCTCCTATGGAAAAGAAAAATCAGGTCACTCAGACTGGTCTGCAGATTCAGGTCATATTCAGTGACATGTTTAAATGGAAAAAAATATGGGAGAATCAGTAAAATGAGGAGTATTTTTCCTATTCTGTTAACATGAAACCTCACTGTTCTTTTGTTTCAAAAATATTGGAAAGACATTTTGAGTCCAAAATACTAAACGGGGATTAAACTGAGAAGGAAATGAGCCAGAAGCAAACTGAACACAATCTCTTCACAAATTAAAATGTGCTATTAACTCCTAAATGGCTTTTTGATTTGAAGAAATGAAAGATATTTATTTTTAATTCAAAATACAGGACCAGAAGGCAATAACTTGCAATTCTGTCTAAAACGAACAACTGAAGATTTGTTTCTAACATGTTTATTTGTTTAATATGTTAGACAGGTAATGTTACATCCTCATTGTGACTTTTCTTCCTGTGTGCATGAATTCCTTTCTGGCACATGAAGTGAACAGGTGTGAGGCAGAGCAAGGTGTCCCACAGGCCATAACCAACAAATAACTAATTGGCATCTATGCTGCAACAGGGCAAAGATCCAGTCAAATTATGATGAGGCACTGTGCCATCCTAATAGACTCACATCAACAAGGATGCCAAGATTCCATAGATTTGCATTATTTACATTTAAAACAGGATTCCCAGCTGGGAAGTTCCACATGGTTGTCCATCCCGATCATATACAATTATGATGGGAAAAGACCTCTGACTAATCCACCATCCTGAAATAGTTTTCAGCAAGCATTTGAACATTAATAATTACTTAAATATGCTCCCACTCTTCTACCTCAATAAATTGTTGGGAAGTGTATTTTTGTTGTCCTTGTACAAAATGAATAAAAAATTTATGCAATTAGATTTCCTGGTTGAAGATATATGAGCCTTTTCAGCTTGGTAAAAAGGAAAAATGAATTATTTTTTCTGCAGCAGCAGCAACATTCCTGACTATGTAATAGCAAAGAAAAAACCCCAAAACTTCAAAGTTGCTTTTGTGAAAAAGGAATGCAGAAACTGGTAATTTAAACCCTGAAGAAATAATTTGCAGAGGCGAAAGTGCCGAGAGGGAGTGAATTATTGACATGAAACACAGGATGATGATATTCTGTTATTACTCCTTTAGGTAATGAATCTCTGAAAGTTTGTATTTTCTACTAAGAAGATGGTTAACTGCATCTTAATCCACACCCTAAGAAGTGGAGAGGCACGGCTGATGAACATTCTCCTGCAGCTCGGAGCTCCTGTGGAAGGATGTGGGATGTCCAGAGGTTCTCCACTCACCGTGCCCTGCTGGAGGAACTCTGTGGCCCTTCTCCAGTGTGACTGTCTACGTGTAAAACCCTGGGAAGGTCCTGCACTCACCCAAGATTTTCAGGGACAATTAAGAATTTATTGACAGGGAAGCTGGATTCTGCTGGACATCTGAGCTGATGCCAGATCACAATGATAGGGCTGGCATGACGCACAGAAAGTTCTACCTTCTACCTGAGTATGAGGAAGAACTTTACTCTGCGGGTGACTTGTACAGATTGCCCAGAGATTGTGGAGTCCCCCTCGCTGGCGCTGTTCCAGAGCCGGCGGTGCCATCCCGTGCCCCGTGCTCTGGGGCGGCCCTGCTGGAGCAGATGAGCCACCGAGGTCCCTCCAGCCTGACTCATTCTGTGATTCACAGAATGGCACAACTGTAGAATCACAGAATCGCAGAGTCACAGCACGGTTCACACTGGACGGTGGCTCATCTGCTCCAGCCTCCCCGCTCCAGCAGGGCCGCCCCACAGCACGAGGTGCAGGATGGCACCGCCGGCTCTGGAGCAGCGCCAGTGAGGGGACTGATTCTGTGGGACACAAACGCTGCCCTCGTGGACGCGCGACACTCCCGCAAAGCGCATCCTGATCTGACCCTTCCCAGCCTCCTGCACTGAGACAGCCCTGGCACCGAGGCAGACGCTGTTCCGCCCGGCAGGGGCACCGCTGGCCGGCACAGCCCTTACCGGGACCGGCCGCGCACTGCCCCGGCCCGCCCTCAGTGCCCGCCGCTCTCGCTCCTCCTCCCGGCCGCGAGCCCGGCGCTCTCGCGATAGCGGGCGGCGCGCGGGGCGGGGGGCGGTGCCGCGGCGGCCGCGCTCGCTGACAGGCGGCGGGAGCGGGAGCGCGCGGCATGTCCGCGCCCGCGCGCCCCGCGCGCAGGTGCCCGCGGCCGCCCCGCCGCCCCGGCGCTCCGTGACCGCCGCCCGCCATGCGGCCCCGGCCGTGCCGCCGCCGCTGAGCAGCAGCAGGAGGAGGACAAGCCGCCGCGATGAGGAAGGGCCGCTCTCGGGGGGACAAAGCGGCGCCGCCGCCGCCGGCGCGGAGGGAGCCCGGGCGGGCGGTGTCCGGCAGCGCGGCGGAGCGCAGAGCCGCCCTGCTGGGGGGCGGCGGCAGGAAGGAGCCGGAGGACGCGCGGGCCGCGGGGGCGGCGGAGCGGGTAAAGCCGGGGCGCGGGGCGGGGGTCGCCGTTGTTATGGAGACGCGCCCCGCGTGGCGGGGCCGGTCCGCGCCCCGGGCCGGGACCGCGGCGCTCCGGCGGGGGAGAGCGGCCGGGGGCGCGGGGCGGGAGAGGCGGCGCCCGGGGCGGCGGCAGCCTGCGAGCATCCTCGCACGCTCCCGGCGCTCCCGCAGGTAGATTCCCCCAGAACGGGGGGAGCCGTGGCGTGTCCGTGTCGGTGCTGACGGCGGGGCGTGAGTGAGTGAGTGAGTGAGTGGTGCGGGAGCCGCGGTGCCGGGAGGCTGCCTGCGTGCCCGGGAGGATGCGGTGGGATCGCTGTGTGCTGTGTGCTGCCTGCTCTTACTGACCACTGAGTACAGCGTTCTGGTAACCCTCTGGAGGTCACTCCTAATCGCGATGCGTTTTCCAGCATTTTTAGGTCTTAATTCCAGAAGTGGTTTATTTAGGAAACATACCGTACCTTTGCAGGGACTCACACATGTGAGAGTGTGTAAGTTTAGTATGTCCACTTTTATGGCTTTCATACCCACAAAAATAGGATCTGCTGATTGTTGCTTAGGATTACAAGGACAAGAGACCAAAGAGATCCTAAACCAAAGTTCAGGCTCATCAACACTTTTGTTTGGTAGTCCTAGTTTTACAGGACATAAAAATGGGAGATGACACTTTGCAGTTGAAAAATATAGGTGACAGCTAATGCTATTTTTTTTTGTTTATTTGAAGATGAGGAGAAAGTATCACAAATATGAAGACTCCTGGGATGCAGTAATTCATTGCTCTGTTTTGCCATTTTTTGGAGCAAAGAGAAAGACTAAGTTTAAAAAGACACCTGTGAAAAAGGTCTTTTAAGTTTACATCATTGTTGTAGCTAAACAGGTTTATGCTATTTTAAAAATTTCTTAGATTTTTTTTTCCTAGAAAAGCTGCGTAACATTGCCTTCAGTTATAGGAGCCTTGGATTTTGGCTTTGGCTGGTGAATATCTCTTGATCGATTTATCAGACTGGGCCCTTGAAGAGGAGACCTCTATTATTTTATTTTCTTGTGCTTTGTTAAGCTAGGTGATTAAGAAGGGCTGCTGCTTTTGATGTTTATTCTTTCCTGAAACAACTAAGGAATGTTACAATCTTTATTCTGGGGACAAAAATCAAGCATCAGAAGAGGTCACCTGGTATCTTCCCAGCTATCTGTGAAATGGACAAATTTGTAGAGCAACCAAATGCAGTAGCCAGGTGTTTTTTGTACTGTTTTGACATATTATTTATGGTATTGACATGGAAATTGAAGGAAATTATTTCCATTCTTGATAGTGTGAATGAAACTTAAAAACCATGCGCACAGAACGTGCTATGCATTGAGTACTGTATTGAACACTTGGGCAGTTCACTGAAACAACCCTAGTGCTGCAAAGCAGGGAAGGCTGCAAATTCAAAAGTGTCAGATTTTGAGATGCCCAAGGCTTTTTAATGGGAAATATTGCCCATCTGTGTTTAACTTGGGTGCTCTAGGACCTGAAGTGACTTGTAAGAACAGATCTTTGTGTCCTGGCAGGTATTCGGTGTGATGGAGGAGGAGTTTTTCAGCTAAAGTTAAGAAAGCTTCTATTCAACCATGTGTGAGGTACTCCCCAGACTTCTAAGGAGAACCTCTCATCCCCTCTCCCCTTTTGTCTTTCATTTAAGGTTTTGTGAGTGGTAAACAACTGCAAATAAATGGGTGTGTTGGACGAATGTGACAAACAGCATTTCTGTCTTTAATACCAATAATTCAGCATTTATTTAAATGTCAGTAGTTGATCATGTAGTGCGTGTGGTAAAAAAGCCCTTCTGAGGTGCAAAACACAGTGACATACTCCATTTTCACTAATCCAGCTTGTAGCTTGACAAGTGTTTCCTTTGGGGCCACTTGTGATTTAAGCAGCCCAGTGCCCTCAGCAGTGCCAGTGCCATAGTGTGCACAGCTGCAGCAAACCATTCTGGATTAAACTCAGATCTCTTTGTTTGCCATACATTTGCACAAGTTTGTGGCTGGGAGAGGCTGAGCTACTCCAGTGATGAAAAAAGTCCTTATCGAGTTGTGACTGGAGCAGTTAATCACTGTACTGACCTTAAGGCCTTTGAAAATCTGGTCTTTTGCTCTGCTTATAGTTCCGACATGCATACGGTTAATGTTTGCACTTTCTTGTGCCTTATGCAAGAATGTAAGAATGACTGTGCTCGGGCACACTAAAGATCCCTCTCGCCCAGTATCCTGCCTCTCCAAGCTGCCAAGAACAGATGCTTGGAGAAGAGTATAGTGTATATTGAGGAAATGCCTCTCCCAGCCTCCAGTAATTTGTGGCTCATAGGTTTCCTGAACCAGAGGTGATATTTGTTTTTAGAGCCCCCAGTGGGTTTTTTCTTCTATGAATTTGTCCAATCAGTGCTTGAAGCCATGTATGCTTGTAGCATCCACAACATCCTGTGGCTGAGTTGTAGGGCTTAAAACACATTTTGTGTGGAAAAAACACTTATTTTTTGTTTGCTTTTAAACTTTCTGCCTGCTTGGTTTCATGCCTAGCTTGTTCCTTCTTGTATTGGAATAAGCAGTGAAAATGAGAACCCACGTTATTCTGTGTGACTTCTGGGCTGATGGCTTTTTCTTTAATTTACCAACCCTTGCTTGTGATTTTTCCAGACCCATTTCAGAAAGAAGTTACTCTACCCCTTTCATTGTCCTTGCTGTCCTCTTTGCACCTTTTGCAGGTGTGTTCCCAATTGGAGACGATGCAGGAATCCAAGGAACAGGGTTGGGTTACAATAACCAGGACCAGCTGCAGTATTTCAGCACATGCCACCCAGTAAAGTGACATATTAGGTTTCATTCTTTAATCTTCTGCATGCTTTTTCTAGGCAATCTTTAAGCACTGAGTTGGCACTTCTGTGGAACTGTGATAACTCCAGTCACTCTTTTAAGTGGTAATAACTAATTCAGAATTTGTCATTGTGTACCCTTTTTTTAATACTATGCATTATTTTGCATTTACATGCTATTTTACAGGCCACTTAAACAGTATCAGTAAAGCCTTCCTCAGGTCTTTGGCCATTGCTTTTGCAATCTTCAATAACTTTAAGCACTGTCAGCAAACTCTGTCATGTAAGTGTCAAGCTTCTTTGCTAGATTTTGCTTTAAAATATGGAAGGTGTTGATCCCAGAAGAGATCCTTGTGAGACTTCTCTGGTGATCCTTCTTTTTTGGGAAAAAGGCCAATTGCTCCAGCTTACTTCCTGTTCATCAGTCATTAATTCATGACTGAACTGTCCTTCTTACTCTGTGACACTTTAGTTTCATTGAGTGAGGGCATCTTTGTCAAACACAGCCCACTTGGATTTCTGTAAAGGATCAGCTTAATCATGGTATGTTTGCTGACTGCATTGAAGGAGAAAAACGGGAAGTTGAGGTGAAAGTGATTGTTACTTATAAATAACAGTCACTCCATCCAGAGGCATATTTCAAGCACTAGGCTGTTTTCATATCATGCTGATATAATTAGTTTTAGTGATATTTATAGTGAAAGATTTCACATGGATCATAGCCAATATTTGCCAGAATTGCTTTTATTAGCATTTTTTCTTCAGGTAGAAGACAGAGTCCTCATAGAAAGGATTCTTCAGTTTCTAGAAGAGGTGACTGTAGAGGGTTGTGATGGAATTATACTAGACCGTGGTTGGTCTGCAGGGGGTGGGTAGCAAACAGCAGCTCACTGTCTCCTCTGGTATCAAGTGATGACTCAGGCTTTACAAGAGGTGGATCTTCATGCTGGAGGTAATATGTGTACTTTTTTATTTTTTTTTCTCCAAGGGATGTAATAGATGCAAAGGAACAGATTAGGAGTGAAGATTGTTTAATCGGTAGACTGGATCCACCTGAGGAAAACACCTAAAATCAGCTAAAATCTAGGAGAACATTGGAATGGGGCAAATGTATGATGCTTGCTTTTACTTGTCTGTATGGAATATCTTTGTTATTTTCTTTCCACGAGGAGTGGGAGCTAATGTGTTCCAAACACATCTAAATGCTGTCTTCCGCTGAAAGCAGAGGGATGATAAACAGATGTGAGGAAAACTGAAGTATTGTGGCAGCTCTAGTGGGATGGAGGTTGAGAGTCAGAGAGTAAAAATAGAGAATACTGAGCACTGAGCATCACTGAATGACATTTTCTGCTCTAAAGGCATGCAGGGAGCTAGGGAGTGCTACCCAGGGGTGCTTGCTTGGAGATGTGACAAGGTGATGGAACAGGAACAGACCCCATCACTTGTGACAAGCTTCTCCCTCTTGCTGTGGCAAGCAAGTGGGAATCTGCCACAGGGAAGGATTTATGAGTAGATTCCATGACTTTGTGGCTTTGTTAATTAATAGGAGATGAAGGGGAAAACAGTAGCAGAATCTCAACAAGCAGTTTAAGGCTCTGGTGAGTAACTGCCAGTTGTAGAGGCAGGATTTTGGGGTAGATGGACCATTTGTTGTGTATAAAGTTCAACTCAGCTGCTCTCATGAAGACCTGGACTGAAATGTTGCTAAACCTGAAGGCTTCCCTGCTGTGTCTGTTGTATAGCAAATGTTCAGATGGTGCCAGCAGGAAAACCACAAACATAGCACAGAGAAAGGCCAAACACCTCCTTAGTCCAGCTTAGTTTTGTGTTAGAGAGCCCTTTCTCCAGGGCAGTCAGTGCAGTGCCCCCTCCAGCTGTAAGTTTTGACCTAGCTGGAGAAGAGAGATCAGACAGTTCCTCAGACAGTACATTTAGTAATTTCTGCTTGGATAGAAAGTATTTCTTGAGCTTTGAACAAACTGACTTACAATCAATCCATTTACCAGTGACTGTCTCTTGGAACTGTAGTGCTACAAGCTTTCTGAGAGTAACAAAAGTATTCCTTTTTCTCCACCTGTCTTTGTAACTTTGTAGATCTTTATGTCCCAGAGCCAAAATGGAATACTGAGGTTATCCAGTGTGATTTCCCCACATGTGCAGTCTGTGGAGCTTTCCTGAAAGATAAATTAAAACATCTCTCTTAGAAAGTGATCTTATCTTAGCATTAGATCATGGTGTGTTTGTCACCTCTTCTGAAAGCTCTGCCAATGTTTAATTATTCCTGCTGTTAAAAAACTAAATGACATCTTGTTTCAACGCTTGTTTTGTCTAATGGCCAACTTTCAGCTGTGGAATATGCCTGTGCTAGCACAGGCAGTAAAAATGCTCTACTATCTAATCTCTTTTCCATGTAGAAGTATTTGAAATGTAAAATTGAGCTTTGGTTGGAACAGAAGATACTGAGTTCTCTTGCTTCTAGAACTCTGTGCTTTTCCCTCTTGATTGTTCCTGGACTGTTTGCCAAACCCAGGTAATGTTCTGGCAGGAGCCTGGAATATCGTGGTCGCAGACAAGCTTCCTCCTTCACTGCTGTTTGATACTTGTCTTTTTACGATTTTGGGGATTGCATTACCACAGTTGGGTGTGTCATATCAGAGAAGGTTTTGTAACATTATGCATATGTGGATATTTCTCCTCCGTCTAAGAGTAAAATCATGCAAATTGGTCCAAGACTACTTATAAACTATAGGTTAGAAAGCTCATTATTCCTTTCATGTTGTCATTATATTTTGATTCTTTTTTTTTCTTGGAAGGAATAGCAAAGGATCTTTTCCACTGACTTCTCACCCTGTTCTTTTTTGGAAAGCAGTCAGTGACCAGCAGGGAGAAACTGGCCAAACCCCAGAGTGCTACTCAGATTTATTTTGTCTCCACAGCTGCAGAGAAGCTGTTACCATGCTTTCCTTGCTGCGTGGCAAGCCTGGAAACTGGAGAATTCTTTCTTTTTTCCTAATCAGAACTTTTGTACTTCAAATATAATAAGTGTTTTCTTTTCTTTCCCCTCTAGGTGACATCAGTGCTAGTAAAGGCAGTACCCCTGTTGTGATGAGCCCTGTACGTAGACTGCAGAACAGTTTGGTGTTCTTTGGTTATTTCTACCATGAGTCTTCCCTTTTGATTGACAAGTGAAGAATAAAGTTTTTGGAGTTGAGTTGGCACTTTGCTTCTCGGTTTTCTCTACAGCTCTGGCTCTCAGATCACAGCTCAGTTGCAGCTCCCCCAGCCTTGGACCCTGTGAGTAACAGCTCACAACACTCAAAGCTGTTCTTTATAACTTCATGTCAAAACCTACAAGCTGGGATGCAACTTAATCTGAAGAAGATAGAGGTTTATTTGCAAAATTCAAGCACATAAACCATGTCAAATGGACTTACTGCTAGCAATGCAGATTGCATTTACAACCAAATGTAGTTTTTTCTGTTCACATTACATATTCTATAAAAGCAAGTGTAGCTTAATCTTAGCCAAATATATTCTGTAAACATCATTCCCCCTTCTTATTAAAGTAGGGTTGGAGTGCTGCTAACTTCTAGAAGATCAGGAACCATCTGTTTCCATAAATGCTTATTGCCACCTGTTCTGTGATATTGTTGTTCAGGGTTGATTTTAGGGTAGTTCTGACCTTTGCCTCTTTTGTCAAGGGAGCTGAAGAAAGTTCCTGAGGAGGACATTGGTAAAGACTCCTAAATTACAAGTTGTGATTGTAATTTGCCATTAAAAACTCGGTTACTGTTTGCAGACCTCAGACTTCCTTTTCTTATCTTCCTTTGTTGCTAGCTCTTTTTCTTATGGCAGGAGGAAAGAAGAAAAAAGGTCCTGTTTTGTAATAAAAAGATGCACAGTTCTAGCCTGTAGAGCTTCTGATATGGTTAACCAGAGTCCAGAGTGCATGGTTGGCTGGCAGACATTCTTACTTATCCTCAGACTTTATTTTCTGAAGTTTCTTCCCTTTTCTATGGAGAAATCAAGGTAATGAAGAAGCCAGGGTGTAGCTGTGGAGGAATCAGATGTTCTCTTATGACATGCGTAGTTCTGTCTTGGTTTTCTTCTCGGTCCTTTTTCTGAGGAGGCAGGAAAAGAAACCAGAAAGAACAAATCTGTCCATGTCCCACAGGTGTGTCTCACTGCCTGCCATAAGCTGATTCTTGTTGATGCCAGAGCTGCTTCTACTTGACTTTTTCATTAGCCATAGTTTTGCCTTTCTGTGTCCTCATCAAACAGAGGTGGCAGCTCCTGGTGGCCTGTTCCTCTAAGTTCACTCGTGTCTTCATATTAATGTTTAAAAATATGGGGTGCTGAAAAAGTGCTGAGGGAAAGAGTCATCTAAAAGCAGGCAATGGGGAATTGAATCAAGGGATCAATTCTGTAATGTGCTTATTAGATAATAATAGAATTGAGCCAAAAGAGAAATCCAGACGCAGACAAAAGGGATGTGGAGTCAAGTGACCGATTCTGCAATGGGCTTGTTGGGTAAGCAGAGTGGCACCAGAGGGCTGATGGCACTTCTCTGGCCTGAGAAAATGGAATCATCACTTCTCTCAAAGTTGGGCATTGAGGGACAAACATCTTTTGTGTAAATCAATAACTAGGTAGGCATTGCATCAGCAGCTTAGATGATTCAGCCCGCTCATGTGAGATTTCGATTTCCTGTCACAAGTGAAGAGTAAGAGCAAATATTGTATTAGCCACATTAATTTCATATCTTGCATATTAGAAAAGCTAAGCAGGCGGTGGAAAGATACAGTACACTGCATTTCTTGTCCAAAAGTGGAATAGAAGTGAAGGAGCCAAGAGAATTCTTCTATCAGAAGTGCTTGGGTTTGGTGTGGCACTGCTTTTCTTTAGAATAATTATTAGCCTTAAGGGGAAAGCTGCTGCTCCTTACTGTTTGTTACAAAGCACTTGAAGAGAACAGTGAGGTGCTGTCCAAGGCTAGGATTAGGCAGCTGCAAAACACTCAAAGGTTTTGGATATATTCCTGACTGGATGCTTTGGGAAACCAAGTAGTGTATCCAAGTGTTATTGTGTTGGAGGAATGGATATGTGTTACTGACTTCACACCTAGCAGCTGACTTCTTGAGCAAGCTCATCTGCCTTCTTGCAGCACAGAGTTTAAATGTAGTCCTGCCTGTCAAGGTAGTTCTTAAGAGTCTTTAGAAGGGGCAGTTCTTTATTTTTCTCTGGTAGATATTTTTTATTGCCCATGCTGCCCGCCATAAGCCAACATAGCTTTTGTGCTATAAGAAAGGCAGTGGATTATTGTAGATATGATTATAGGGACTTACTTAAAAGTTTTTTTTAAAGTCTTTTTTAATTCCTATTCATGGAAGCTGAGTAGCTGAAGCTAACGAAGCAGTGAAGACCACCAGGCTGGTGAATGATTTGAGACTAAACCAAAATGCTTTATTCCCCAGCAAGACTTTGTTCCTCAAGAACAACAATAGATAAATGGACAGGTCATACATAGTCTCAGTGATTTCATTTCCACATCAAATAATGATGTGCTGTGGTTTGTGTATTTTTGTAGTGATGTAGCACTGTTTGAAGCCTGGTGAAAATGCTGCTCTTTGAAGGAAGAAACATGGACACTCAAAAAACTACCTTTGAAACTAGATTTAGAACTTTTTAATTTGCTATTCCTCTAAGCTGTGTCTTTTGTGAGCTTTTTATTTACCTTAAAGTTAGGTTTCCTGAATCCTAGATCTAGCAATCTGTCAGAAGTTATTTTCAAATGTTCTGTTATAAATATACGTTACCGTTCAGTGAAGGAAGAGGGTTCAAGACTGACAGCCTAGTCTTTTAATAATTTGGAAGTCTAGCTTATAATTTTTTTGCTATTTGAAATTACTGTAGTGTTAATGGAGTCCATTATGTACATGGAAAATAGGATGATGCTCTGTTTCTTTCCAGGGAAAAGTACCGTCTTTGCTAATAGAGTTGTATCATAAATATTTTCAATTTTTATTATACATATAGTAAACATTTCTACCAATAAAACATGTTTTAAAACCTTTTAGTTGGTCTGGATTTTCATGAATGTAAAAGCAAGACAGCAATTCAAAACATTCCATGTATGTGTTTAAATTTCCAGAAGCAGATGGCACTGTTGAGGGTGGACTTTTGGGAGTGTAAGGATTTTTGAAATGTAATTTCTGATTCAGTTTCAGTCTACACACATCTTCATGAATTGTCTATATAGGAAGATATTCTCTAATGATTTTTGTTACATTTTGTATGGTGAGAAGCAATCCACCATAAACATTCTCAGCAGTTTGTAGCCAAAATAAGTTGATTAGCAAATTGATTGATACTTGGCTAATTTTTGTCTTGACATTTACTGAGTCATGCTGTGTTCTGAAACTCTTGTAGGTGTTTGGCATATCAGCTAATTCAACTAATGCTCAAAATACTTAACAAGAGATATAATAAGAAGCTGATTTTCAGTGTTCTTCTGGAATACACACTGGAATACATCTTCCAGTATGTGCTCATTGACCAAACACCATTCAAGACAGATTTCCAGTGAAGGTTTTGCCTCTCAGGGCCTCATTCAGCTGGCCCTAACTTCTTGCAGTGACTGTGAGCTGTCTTGTGGAAATTGGCTCAATGCACACTCTGGGTGTTCATCACTTGGATACGTTAGCTGCTGGCACAACAGGATTAAAAAGCAGTAATAGATTGTGTAGGTCCTGCCATCCCTGTTGAATTTCCCCTCTGGGATTTGATGGAAGAGTTCACAGAGCAGATTGTCTTTCAGGATGGAGGAGACAGCACAGAAAGCTTACAATAGTAAACAAATGCTGGCCTGCAGCATGCAGAAGGCAGTTTTGCTAAAGACTAAATTATGTGTGCAGTTAGACCCAAACTTGAGACACTTTGTTGTACTTTGTTAATCCAAACAAAGAAAAATGAAGTGGAAAAGGTACATCCACCAAGGAGTGAGGGGAATTCAGTCTGTGGGATGAAAACCTGAGAAAACATTTCAGCTGCATTTCAGGAAGCTTGAAGACATCTATGAAATGCAGTACTTGTCAGGTTGATTAATTGATGTTCAAGCCTGTTTTCCTTTTATCCTTTGAAAATACAGCTGTCACGCATTGAGCTCAATAATAACAATTTAAAAACTCTAGTTTTCTAATATATTAGTTTTCTAATGTGCTTTTCTGGTGCTATCTATGATGGGAACTTGGTGCTGCTGCCTCTGCAGGTTGTTTTCATCCCAGTCAGGGTCATACAGGTGCAGAAGGACTGCACCAGCACCTGAGTTGGACTCTGGAAATGGTTTAAGGGTAGTTCCATGTTTTCAGGAAGGCTCTCTCCCTGTGCACATGGAGTTCTTTTGGTGGGGCCTCGGGATAGGGCAAGGGGTAATGGTTTTAAACTGAAGAAGGGTTAATTTAGATGAGATACAAGAAGACTTTTACAAAGAGTGTGGTGATACATTGCAGGGGTTCAAGGTCAGGTTGGAGGGGACTTTAAACAACCTGGTACAGAAAGGTGTCCTTGCCCATGGCAGTGGGGTTGGAACAAGATGATCTTTAAAGATCTCTTCTAACCAAAACTAATATATGATTCTACAATTTCCAGAAATCCCAGGTGCTAAACTAGAGATTTGCTTCTCTTTCCATTGAAGGGCATACAGCTCAGAATCATCAAATTGTGTTTCTCTCCACTCTTAAAATATCATTTGTCATTATGAAACGAGTACACAAATGACAAAACTACCTTTGTCTTCTATGCAGCTTTCAGAGAATACAACTTCACTAATGCAAGCAGAGTGTTACGCTCCAGGAGAAACTCGACAAGAGTGTGTAATGTCAGCGTGGGGTGCTGCTTGGAAAAAATGCAGATAGTGAAATGATTTCATGTCTAGCAATGTTTCTTTGATGTTTGTTCAGTTAATCTGGTGGTTGCATGTGCTCTGTTCACTGAGGACTAGCAGCAGCTCTTATGACTGTATCTTATTCCAGTTCTGTTGTAAAGGAGCTTTTATAATGCCCCAGAGCAAGGAAATGTCATCTCAAAAATGGAATGCCTAGTAATTGAAACAGGTTTATTAGTTGCTAAAATCACACCATTCAATATTTAGTGTATTTACAAGCATTTTATTATCATAAAATAGCATTTTAATATGGAGCCTTAATAAAGACCTTTAGAAGGAAATGAGGGAATCAAGTCAGAACTGATGTCAAGTGTTCTGGACAGCACCAGAAGATCAGAGAACAAATGAATAAATTATAGTCACTGTTTTAGAGAAAAGCCTTTAAATGAGTTGTATGGTTACTGCAGTGACTGAAGGCATTTAGATACTTAAATATCGAAGCATAGATGGATACAATGACATATTAGTAGCAACTATGTCTTTATTAATTGACTTAATTGCTCCGCTGCAGTATGAAGGTGGCAAAAATATGACCCTGAAAGTTAAATTATTAATTATTTTAGTTAATTGTTTATTCTTTGACATTGACATTAATCCCTTTTTTAGGACAGAGGAGAATCTGTTTCCAGGATTGTTTTGCCAGTTTAGCAGACACTTTAGCAGAAGTGTCTGCTGACTCCAGTCTTTCTTTGAGCTCAAGGCACGGTGGTGTTCATAAACTTCACACTTGGGCTTTGTTTCTGTTCTCAGGCAGAAGGGAAGAAATACGTCTTGTCCTTGAAAAAAAATTTGGCTTTTGTTCCTTTGTGGTGGAACTGTATTACCCTGCTTGGTGAGGAGAAGCTTTTGTGCAGATTATAGAGTCTCCATGTCTTTGTGCAGATGTTGATAAGAATTGTGAGTTAGTTTATCTTTGACTGCTATTTAATGGGACTTCTGTTAAGCTAAGGACTAAGCACTTATTGTGTGTCTAAAGGTTTATTTAATTTTGTTTAGGTCTAAAGCCACTGGTAATTTTATTTACAGTTTTATAATAAATTGATGGTGTTTTTTTCCCATCCTATACATGCAGATCTGCTGTTGAATCTCAGGGAAAATTTGTTCTCGGGAAAAACTTTACACGAGTGCTTCTTATTTTTGGCTCTGAATCGATCTGCTTATCTCATTTGTGGTAGGAAGTGGGAAGGTTGCAGATGTTTAATGGAAACAAAAATATTGATGCCAAAGGATTGGAACTTCCAAAAAAAATTTCTTTTTCATTCTGCAAATAGAGATCCTCCTCAGTGACAACACCAGATTAAATTGTGTCTTGGTCTCTCTTTGTCATGTATATGAACAAAGAGTGTTTTAGCTCTTAGCAGTCCACTGGTTTTTGTTATATTTTATTTTGCCAGTAATCTCTGTCTAATTACAGTTGGTTTCACCACTGCTGCTATTCAGGTTGTATCTGTGATCTATAAAAGTATCCTGGGCAAAAAAAATAGTATTGCTAAAGTGGATTCCTGTTGTGTTTTCTGGTTTCGTACTTTTTCTGTGCAATATTTGTTATTCAAGTGAGCTTTAATACTTATGATCAAGTCTTAAAATTGTATTACCTGTCTGTAAGCAGCCATTCAGTGTCTGATTACAAAATTCCCTTGAGCTCACCTGAGTGATTCTCCACCAAAGTTCAGTTTATGAGTTACTCTTTAATTTTCTTTGTAAGCAGCTGCATTTGAAATAAGCCTTGGAATAGCTCTTGGACGTGGATTTCTTTCCTCTGGCCTCCTTTGTCTTGGGACAGGTTTTTAAGGGCAATATCTCATAGTGGACCAATAGATACTTTTATTTGAGATTGTCCTTCAACCTTAACAAACCTTAAACATTTTTCTTTGGGAATTGCTTTTGCAAAACAAGATTAGTACTCTGCATTATTAGTAAATAAGTAATTTTTCTACAGCATACACATTTTAATACACTGTTATTGTTCACTTGTGAAACTCTGTATTTTCAGCTAGTATTTTAATTTAAAATATATTTTATTTGTGCCTTAGACATACAAAAGCCTATATTGTTTGGGTCAAGAATCAAATATTAATACAGATTACATCTCTTAGGTTTTCCAACTCAGCTGGGGGTTCCTGTCGGAAATAAAATCAGATGGAACTTTTTTCCTGGTTCTATTGCTATGAAGCAATTGTTTGGTTGTGTAAATAGAATGAACTTAAAACTTACCGCTAGGTTTTGTTAATCTCTGTCCCTAAAAAACTAGGGAGTTTACATTCCAAATAAAAATTAATTAGATTGTAACATTTTAATAGGCATTAAACAGAGTTTACACAGGTATAGGTAGGTATTTTATGTCTGTTTGTTCTTTCCCTGTGGATGAGACAGTGAGACAATGTCATGTGCACAAAAATCAATATAGCTGGAGATCTGAAAGCTCCAAAGTGAGCATCAGTGTTGCAGGGAAGGAAGGTGCCCTGCAGAACCCTCTGCTAAGTCTCCTTTTTATAGCCAATATGAAATCCTAGGTTTCTTTGCCTGCACAGACTAAAATGCAGTTTCTGCTGCTTGCCTGGTTCCATGAGCAGTTCCAGTCTAGTCTGTCTCACAGTGCAGTTGTGCTAAGAGGCCTTAATCCAGTGTTTTCTGTGTAATAAATACCTGAATAAATCTGTGAGGAACTGACAAGAAAAGTTTGGTTTGCTGATGCTGTGGATTAGGACCTTTAGCAAGTCCAAACGGGAACCTCTATTGAACCATGCAAAACCTAATAGACAAGAATAGAGAAGATAAATGAATATTTGATAACACACAGGATGCTCAAGAGAATTTGCAGTAATCCTAGTCTGTGATGTTGGGACACATCACATGCTTGCCACATCTTTTGAGTCTATTGAAAGAAAATCTTCAGAGAGAAGGTGTTTTGATGTCTTATAAAATCAAATTTTATTACAAATCCCTTTTTTGGGGGGGGCGTATTTCTTTTAATCCTTACAGCATATGAATAAGGATGATGAATTACAGAGTTGCTTTGTTTTATCTGGCCAGGAGTTAATTTCTCTGCTCAATACAACCTTTTAATTTTTGCAATACTCATGCTAGAAGAGCAAAGATAAAGGAATGATGTGGCCTTTAATGCTCAGTGTCTTTGTTCAGACTGGTTTTGTTGTCAGTGCAGCTACTGAGCGTGGTGTGGGGTTTGGAGTCTTGATAGATTGATAGTGGTTTCTTTGAGCCACTTGAAGTCTGACACAGACTTTAGAGGCTCTGTTTCTTTTTCTTCCCGTGATGAAATTAATTTGGTTTTAGGCATTTACAAGCTGAATTCCAGAATTACTCTTCCCTGTTGACTATTGGGGAGATCTTGAAGTAGGGTTGAATACTTTGTTTAAACCATTTGTGTTTTTATGTAAGCAGCAAACATGCAAGCTGATATAATTTAATCACCAGTTACCTTGTCTTCTAGGCTGTGCTTCCATTAGGAATAAAACAATTCTGCATCTCAATGGGCCTCAGAAAGGGGCTAATAATGTACACAGTCATAAATATTTACCTTTTCTTTTTAACAAGCTTTTTCATGTGATCTTGCAGCTGGGACACTTCACAACAAAGTTAACAGCACTAACTTCCCTGATGGAACATTAAATCTTCTAATTCATTTGTTCAAACCAAACATGCCTTGTAGTTGTTTCCTGAAGAGTTAACAAGAAAAGAAATCTCATTGAAGAACAAGATAAGGGGTGTGTATCTGATAGTATAGGCTTCTGATACTGGGTCTTTTAGGGAACATTGCTTTTTATTACTTGTTTGTTTGGTTTTAACTGTGGGATTTTTTTTTTTAACACGGAAAGTTTTAAGTTAGTAACTTTTCTGTCATCTGTGTTATAACTGCAGATAAGTGCACAGAGGAAGCTGTAGGTATTCAGAATGGTGAATTTGTGCATGATGTGTTGAAAACATCACTGTGGGAAATAACATTTGTCTTTGCAGTGATTTTGAAAACTTAATATTGACACTAAATTCTGTTTATATATTTATTGTTGTAGGAATGTTGGGATTTATTGCAAAGTTCTTCAAATAAATCTACTACAGAGAAAAATAGTGTAGAACTCTCTTCTGTCTTTAAAATACTGCCACTTTTATATAATGCAATACATTCTGAAAAGCTTTTCTCTGTTGTTGATGTTGTAAACCAATATATTATAGCCCCTAAGAGGCTATGTTGATTTACTGTAATTTTTCTTGATTCTGCTGTCTCTGACATTTTTCAGGGTGCTGCTGACAAGTACATGAGTTAAGCAGATACAGTTAAAAAGAGACTTAGTTGCAAATTCTTATTTAGCCTACCATTTTGGTCACATGTGGGCTCACCCCAGCTTCCTGATAAACTGCTGGCCTTCTCCTCTCAATGCACAATGTCCAGCCTGGAAAGTTAAGGCAAATTTCAGTGCTAAATACTAAAGCATATGATTCCATTGCTAATTGCTACTTATATAGATAGATATTTGGTCTGTGATCTGTTCTCTAGGCCTTTAATTTTCAGTGTATTTTAGAGTATATTAGAGCACGCCTAATGACAGGATCAGATTTATCTTTCATTAAGGGTATGCACACAGATTATATGAAGTGATGAGGAGAGGCTGAGAAGAAAAAGAATGCTGCTCAGAAATGCACACAGCCCTGACACAACAGGCTTTTATCTTTTAAAGGACAAACAGTTTTGTGTTAAAAAATAGAAAATGCAGCTTTCAATGTTGACTATTTTTGGTGCTTTCAAAAAATTCAGAAAGTATCAACTTACCCTCAAGTTGCATTGCTCATTGGTTATCTTCCTTACAAGATGGGCTAATAACAGTGAATTCTTGGCCAGTTTCTTGTAGTTGAATTTTCATTCTTCCTTCCAACAGTTTGCTGGGATTCAATTCCAGATGACCTAAGGTTATACTCATTAGGCTTCATAAAAAAGGTTTCTCATTTTTCTTATTAATGGATTTCCTGTTCATAGAAAACTTTTGTGTCGATTCCCCACCCCCTGGCTAACAGTTTAACACGTTTTGACCTGCAGACTTGAATATTTGTTAGTCACGATTGAGTGCTTTTGCTTATTGTAGAGATTGTGAGGCAGTTTGTGTTTGATTTAATTATAACCCAGTTATATGCAAGGAATTGTCCTTTGCATGATCTGTTACCTCTTAAGTAGAGGCCATAAAAACAGGGTTTGAAAAGTTTTATCCCAGCACTGGTTTGACTCTGATGTGTCAGTCTTGCTGACTGGGTGATGCTTTGAAGCAAAACACAAATCCACACTTGCAGTGTTCATCTGCCTTTTGTAGATTAAAGACCTGTGCTGCTCTCTTGCAGCACCATTAAATGAACAAAGGGGAAACAAAAGAGCTTCTAAAAATCCTTGCAGTGGTTTATGTGCTTGTTCTATTATTTCCTGCTTTAATTGCTTGGGACTTTTCCAGTGCAATGAGGACTGAGAAGGATCCTTGTAACTGTATTCTGAAATTACCAGATCAGGATTTTAACAGGGGATAGTGGTAGGATCAGGCAAATCGAGAAGCATGTTTGGATTTTTGTCTTTTGTCTGCATCTCCTATGACAATCTGGTTCTCCCATCTAGCTGGGAGTGATAACCCCAATGTGAGATTTCAGGCAAGAGCAGCAGACTTGGGTGTTATTCCAGTATCAGAACTCTTTTAGTGCTTTTTCTGTGCAAGTGTGGTAAGAGACTGAGCTGAGAAATGCAGAGCCTCTTGATAGTCAAGAAAAGCTTTGGCCATTCTTCTCCATATCCTGCTATTTCAAGTTATGTGAGCAGAATTTTGTGTACCTTTGTAAGGAGTGATAGCAACAATCTTTGCCTAGCAAATCAAGATGATGTGACACTTTTATCTTCAGCCCTAAGCTTTGCAGGAATCAACTGGCTTTTGAACCTGATTTTTAGCTTGTGGCAAAAGCACAAGGCCAAAGTAAATGAAGTTCTTTATCACCTTTGAAAAGAAATGAATGGAGAGAGGCTCACAGTCCTTTTCACACCATGTGAGCAAAGTGTTACATGCTCGCTAATGCTTTCATCTCTAGGGTTGTAAAACTTTTTTCTTTTGAAAAGTGGAAGTGGAGTCCTTAAAATAATGGCAGTTTGTTCCATGTAATCTGTTCTTCAACCACTCGCTCTGATAGATTAATTTAGTAGTTTGAAAGCATGTAAGCAAAATTCTGTTCTGTAGCTGCACAGAGTTTTCTTTATTCATCGTTTTGGAATGTTGTGTAGGATTTTTGTGTTCTTTGTATGCCTTGCTTTGGGGCAAGGACAGGAAAATATCTCTTCCTCTAGATTTTTTCCTTCCTTGTTTGAGAGTGGTAATGAAATCTATTGCTCTTCCCATGCAGTTCATCTGTGATCTGCAATATCAAAGCAGGGTTTTGATGGATGAGTGAAGTAAATTGCAGTCTTATGAAAGACAGCTCTATTGTTACCAAGCTAAAACTTTCCCTCTTCATTGTTTTGCTGACACAATATGGGCACAGCTCATAGAAAATGCAATTTTAAATTGTCTGTGTTGCACTTAGCATTTTTAAAACATAATAGGCTGTCTCAGAACAGTGCACTTTTAAAAAAAACTTTTAAAATATCTATTTGAAAAGTGACTTAAGCAGTTTATGAACCTGTAGAATATGATTGGAGGCCCTTTCTTCCAGACATTGAACACTTAAGTACTCTTCTGAATATTGCCCCAGTGTTTTAATGTGCTTAACAAAAAAAGGGTTAATGAGGTTTCCATATGTAATATGTACCAAATCCATCTTGTCTAGAAGACAGCCTGGATTCTTTGGTGACTGTGGGAAGCTGTTTTTACCTTTCTACTATTCTTTTCTTATCTCTGTGGTAGAAAGTTTGGTGGACAGCTGAACCTGGGGACAGCTGTCACATGGAATGGCTTTGTGAGAAGCAGCTTATGGCACTGGGCTGACCTCAAAGGTGTGTGTAGGCAGGGTGTTGTAGCTGATCAGATACTGTGGTAGCAGTAGGTGTGCCCTTCAGCTGGGGAACCTTTGATTTAGATACTATCAGATCTACAAGACTTGTATACTGTAACTCAAGAAGACACATTAAGAATTTGTAATTATTTTTGCCAATAAAAAGAGACTGCATAGAGGGAAAAGGGGAAGGGTGGGGAAGTGGGCACATTCTTTGCCTGGTAAGCATTGTCTGTATATTGTGTGGAGAAAGAGAGATGTAAAAGACAAAAGTTGCCTGTAACATGACTTAGAGTACTTTTGTTTCTGACTTGGGTGCCTTTCCTAACCTGGTGTCCCAAGTGAATGTTCTTACTTGGTTGCACTTCACTGATTGGTGAGTGGTGTGTGTGTCTGTGTGTGTTGAAAGGGAGGTGAGTATGCACCTGCAGGGGAAAAACCAAAACAACAAACCAACTGAAACCTTCAAAACACCAACAAACACCCCCAAAACTTTGAACAAAAAAGTCCCAGTTAGAACATTTCAAGTTAGTCTTTGACATTTCAACTTTAACTGCTGCTGATGTGCACGGGGCCTTTCAGGGAAGTAGCTGGATGCTGAAGGATGCTGGGAATATTTGGAATTGAAACATAAGGAGTGTCAGAGGATAGGCTGGATGAAGTTCTTAAGTAATTTGTTTGTAACCTGGAGTGCCCATGTTTGTGTGTGGTGTGTTTGTGGTGAGTTTGGTTGGCTGTTTTTTTTGTGTGTGTGTTTGTGGTAATTTCACAGATGGTAAACATGTGCCGGATTTCAGACATTACAGGCACAGGACAGGCCTTATTAAAAGTGTGTGCATGTTTGTGTGTGTCTGCTTGCAGTCATATACACAAATATAACCATGTTCTGCCATCCTGAATAGAAAGAGCAGACTCTCTGCCCTTGGCCTCTGCAGCTCTCAGAGTCCTCTGTGCTGGGAGACTGCTAATGGTGCAATTTAATATTATTTAGCTTACTCCCAAGTACAGAAAGACAGGTAGATGCCTTTTCAGCTCTCCAAATGACAGAAAAGGAGAAGCAGAGGCTGCTGCAAAGGAGGGACTTCAGTACCTTTGTGGGGAAGGTCAGAGACAAATGAAAATGTGACTTTGCTCCAAGATGTGTACAAGGAACCATAAGATTTAAACAGCTTTTCAGCTGAGCAGTTTTCTTTATCCCCACAGGTCACTTGTTTTTGAGCCCCTCCCCAGTCTTGCCCTGACACCACTGTTGGCAGCAGTGTGAGCTGGGAGTGAACTGACCTGCTCTGGTACCAGCCCTGAGCTGGTTTGGACACTGTGGCGACTGAAAGTCTGAGCAGAACCAGGGCAGAAATTGTATCCAGAGCAGCCTGGGAAAGGTGCACCACACAAAGCTGATGTGGAGCAAAGCACTGCTGTCCCTCAAACAATAACAATGTTATTCAGAGTTTTCAGGTGCCAAAAGATTTCATGATTAGGAGATGGGGTCCGAGAAAGGTTGAGAATGAGTCAGAGAATGGGGTCTAAGAAAGTTGAGAATGAGGACTCAGAGGTAAATGAGAATTTTATTTCAAATCCCAAATCAGTGTTGTTTTTTTTTTTTTTTTTTTTTTCATATAAAACCACTTTATTCATCTCTCCTTCCCCTCCCTTCCCCTTGAAGTTTTTAAAGTATGTAGTCCTGGTCTGGATTTGACAGTTTGAGGTATAACATTGTAAACTGAATAGATTGAATTAATGACTTTAGAAATAGGTTTTGACTGGAATCTGCAATTTTTAATTAAAAACCATAACTGGCAAACTAGTTTTTGATTTAAACATAATTTAAAACTGTGTTAAATCGTGTGGTCATGTATCATGCAGGGAAAGTTTATTTTCTGCCTCAGATGATATTTTTATGAGGATAAGCATGGCTTGAAGTGCTGTATAGCTGATGGGAGGCATTTGAAATAAAGCAGAGGAGTCCATTAAAACAAGTGGAATCTTTCACGCTGCAGAGAAGGGAGAACTTGAGCAGTTCATCTCTATGGGCTATAATGGAAAGTGTCACATCTTCAAATTCATGTCTGATAGCAAAGCTGGTTGTTCTTCTTTGAGTGTAGGATGAGAGTTTGACACCTCCAGGAGGATGAATAGCATGAGGAAAGCAGTGTGGTTGTGCTTGACACTGTTCTGCCTACGCAATTTTGACTGAAATTTTGCTGTATGCTGTGAAAGGAATTCACATGTGTGGGAGTGTTTCTGACAAATACGTGTCTAATTTTGTTTGTAGTAATAACAAAGACATGACACAAAGGCTGATCGTTATCCTAGTTATTAGTTAGTTATGCATATGGTCTTCACAGAGCTGTAACTTGTAATAGGAGTTTTGGGTTGCAATAGACATTGCAACAGTTTATAGGTATATTACTCATAGGCTGGATGGAATAAAGACTGAAGAAGATGGAGAAAGCACTTTTGCTTTAGCAGAAATAGCTTTAATCACATATGAGCCTGTTTATTCAGTACCAATTTCTCCTATTCTATAGTATCTCCAATTTCTGACCATTATTAATGGTATTTCTTGCAGCAGTGGTGTTCAAGGACCAAAGTTGACAGGGACCTTGTGATGTGCTTTCTGTGCAGCTATGGGGCACCAAAGAGGGGGATTTACAATGTTAAATGTTGTTGTTTTGGTTCCTTTTTTTTTGGGGGGGGGGGGGGGGGGCGGGGTTGGGGTGTGTTTATGCTTTTTTAAACAGTCTCCTTTATGCTTTGGAGGTTGCATGTTTCAGACAGGGGATACTTGGCTGTCATCAAGACAGTTCTGCATGTTTTTCTTCCTCCAGGAGATGATAACAGAGTCCACTCCGCTGCGTTGCAGGAAGCTCAGCAATCCTGACATCTTTTCATCTGCTGGGAAAACCAAGCTCCACCGTCAGCTAAGTCAGGATGACTGCAAGCTACGAAGAGGTAGCTTGGCAAGTTCTCTGTCAGGTATGCCATTCTGTAAAGACAATAGGACTCTGCATTAGTATTAAAGATGCAGCACTGTTGGCATAACACTCATAATAAAAGATACTGGTAAGGTGACCTCTTGTAGGCAGGGCATACAAAATTTATGTAAGAGAAAGATGCAAAAAGGAATATCAGTAGAAAAGAGTGGAAAAAGATTGGATTTAGAGTGAAATTTTGTATATTGCCCAGAGTGAAAAGTTAAAAGCTAAGATTTAATATGCAAAGTTAAAGAATGAAGTTGTAGAACTTTAGGTGACACACTGGTGTATTCTCATCCCTTTTAACATCAGCATTGAATGCAAGCTTGCCCACTTTGTCCTTTTGTTTCTTACTGGGAAACTGACTTTTTCTATTGTGTTTGAATTACTATTTAGTTTCTCTTTGGCCTCAAAAGCAATTGTGATTCAAAATAAAAATCTTGCTTACTAACTTGATTTTTTTTCAGTTTGTGTAAAATTTGGGGGTTTTTTTGTGAACATAATATTCAGCCTTGTAATTGAATTTAGTTTGTCAGCTGTAAAACCATGGAGCGACTATAGGAAAGTAATTACCCCAAAATGGACCAAGTTCAGTAGTTTTCTTTTTTTCAAAGACTTTATTAGTGGGGTAGAAGATGGTTCCACAACTGTTTGAAACTGATATCAGACCTGTGGTGCTGGAGTAGAGCACAGAGAGCTGCATGATCAGTCTAGAATGAAAGAGCTGATATGCCCGAATGCCACTGGTGCTCTGCAGGGTTAAGGTGCAGCCCATTTCCTCCCTAATTAGGCTGTTTGCCTATTTGCATGTTAGTGCAAGAACGGGAAGAGTTGAAAATTCTCAGGTGGGAGGGAAAGAGGAAGAAGGTGAAACCACCTTTTTTGGCATTAGCATGGGCTTGATTTACATGATTGTGAAAATACTCCTGGTCCCTTGTCTTTTATCAGAGGAAGATAAATATTTTCATGTTCGAGGTTAGATGTTACAGATGTAATAGAATTAAATAAGCAGTAAAGTATGTATGTTTTATTTTGGCTTGGCCTTGGCCTAGTGTTTTATTTGTAGTAAGTGGATAGTTTCTGAAAAATGGAAACATTCATAATGTTTTGTAGCATGTAAGCTTGTTCTCCAAGGTAGGTTAATCACTAGAGGAGGACAGAACTTTATGAACTACACAGTTGCAAAGGCCTAAGTTAGTACTGTAGCTTTTTCTTCCCCTTGAATAGAAGAAATCAAAGTAAATAGGGGGAAGCAGGAAAACTGGATGGTCTGTTCTCTTTTAAAAATAATTTTTCTGTTTGAAGATTATAATTTCAGAACAAAAAATTCTGTATTCTCCATAATCTGTTGATTCATCTTAATTACTTTTCAATCTACTGTACCTCATGTAGGAAGGGGTAAAGAGCCCCAACAAGATCAATCTGACCCACCTGGATAGAGAAAATGTACAGGTTTAGATGTATATTTTCAGTGTGGGTGTTTGGAATGTGTGCAGAACTTGAGGCATGACAGAGAAAGGCTTTAGCTTAAAGTTCCATCCTTTAATGATTCCAGCTAATTTTTGCCACAGAATTGAGTAAGTTTGAAGAGTGTAGATGACTGTGCACAAACTGGTTGGCTGAGATTTGATTCTTGATGGAATTCTGCCCTCCTGGATTCAGGTTTTGTGGAACTAAAAGGAGATATTGATAACTATATCTTACAGAGACTTAAATAAAGTTGTTCTTGTCCTGAAGCATGGATATTTTAGACTGCTAGATAATTACATTATTTGACTTGCTATTATAGGATCTCTTTGTTAGTGCTGTACAGGATGAATACAGCAATGTGCACTTCTGTAGTTTTAGATCTCTGCAAGATGAGCTGTTGTATTTATACATTACCTTGAAAATGATCAAGCCATGAAAATCACGTCCACAGCTGTAAGCAGCTTGAGTGGGACCAGGCAGAGGGTACTAAGATGTGGTGTCTTTGTTTGCTTGACAACTGCTTGACTGCTCATCTCTCGTACACTTTGACTCGTTCTGTTGGTGTATACTTGGCTCATTGCTTGTAACTATCACAGAAAGTTAATGTTAACAAGTTAAAAAAAGAAAAAACCTCACCACTTCCACTCCCTGCCCTCTCCCCAGCATCATGGCTCGTCACATTATGTGACAGTTTTCTAAATATTGCAGCCATTGTTATGGACTGAATGTAATAATTCACATCTAGTTCTAGGTGCAGTTGAATTTGTAAAGAGCTTTCTGGTCCTGAGAGGACAAGTCTTTTTCTGCAGCATATATGTGATTAAAGGTGTAGTCTACCTGCTACTTACTGCAATAAATGTCTCAGTGCCCTGTGATTCCTGAGCATGTAGTAATCCATTGAATGCAAGAATCTTTTCTATGCTTGGAAGGGGGTGTGTTATTTAGTCCCATAGTCCTAATTTTAAGGAAAAGAGGTATTATCCTCTTGCATTTTGCAATGGGGAAATCGAAGTAAGGGGTCGACTGACCCAACTTACAGAGTAAATCATCTGGAAGCTAATGACTGAACCCAGATTCACAGACTTCTTTACTTATGTGTTTTTAACCACAGAAATATCTTTCTTCTCTTTTTTCTTTGTGGATGACATTGTACATAAAAGGAAGCTGTCAAGCTCCGTGGAGTCAAAATATGACCTACTTTAACTTAGGTTCTTTCTCATTGTGGAAATTTACTGCTTGACATTTTTCAAAAATGAGTGTTGCATTGACTAGAAAATATGTATTGAGCAAAAAAATCCATCCATGGTTCAAAGCAAGACAATACTTAAACATACACTGTATTATGTTACAGTGCATGAAATGTAGTGCTCATTGTTCCAGTGGTAGGAGAAAGTGGGGATGTCTAGATGACCAAGCTATTTAGAGGAGACAATATTTTACAATTAGGAATGCATTTTCAAAAGAATTTTTAAAATTACACTAAAGAGATATTGCCTTCTTTTAGGGCAGCAAATATTGTTTCCTTTTTAAGATGAGTGAAATATGGAAAATTATAAAGTGATAGCAATCTGATTTTACAAGGTTTTTGGATTTCCCCATTATCTCATAATGTAAGATAATTTTTTTGGAGATCATTAGTTATCAAACATAATGAATTTACTGGTAAGGTGATCTTACAAGTTTTAACCTACCAAAAATCTTGAAGTTGCTTTTTTTATTAAATGCTTTTTCTTCACATGCAGTATTCTCAGCTTTGTACTTTGAATTTGCAGACTTGTTTAAAAACAAGCTGATGGTATTTTGATTTTATTTTTAAAGGAAAACAGCTACTTCCCTTATCAAATAGTGTCCACAGTGGAGTGGGCCAGACGATATGGCAGCCTCCTGGAGATACCTCCAACCTGGTCCGCATGAGAAATCAGTCTCTAGGACAGTCTGCTCCTTCACTTACTGCTGGCTTGGTGAGTGAGTCTGGGAATACTCGTGGTGCTTTTGTGCTATAAAAAGTGACGTGAGCCTGTGCTTTAGTTTTTACCTTGTTTTCCCTGCTCCTGCTCGGTGAAAGCAGCATTTTGTTCCTGTGGGGCTTTTTAGGCTACAGGGTGAACTAGGAAGAGAATATGTTCATCCTGCTTTAGACAGAAAGCAGAAAGACATGTGTGTTGAACAATAATTACTTTTTGGGAACGTTCCTTCTCAATGCCACTTCAGTTGCTTGATGCCTGAAGGAAATATCATTGGAGGCCTAGGAGATGTGAGCATGGGAACCCAATTTCCAACAAGTTTAATTGGGAAGCAGCTTTCTGAGTATCTACCTCTGCCTTTTTCGCTAGGGAATACCTAGGGGGATAACTGTCCAAGGAACTGAAGAGCTGGAACTCACATTATGCTCTTCTTTGTCGTTCCTGATAAAAGGGTTTGGTAAAAAATCTTTGGTAAAATATTTTTGAGAAATGTTGCATCTGCTAAATTAACACTTTCTAAGAAAAGAGTGTTTTGTGTGGGGACACACTCTGGCTACAGTCAAATCTGAACTGCACACAAAAAGGAACATGTTCTGTTTGTAAGTTTTCCTTAGTATCTCTAAAAATCTAAAATCAGTGACGTGTGAGGAGAAGAAAAATCCAAGCGTAGGAAAAGACAGTTATTTGTGAGCAGGCATATATGCAACAGAAATTGTTGGTAAATAGTAGATTAAAGCCAAAGTTGAAATGGTTTTTCTGCTGAACATCTACATTTGTTATTTTATAACAAGTTTTACTCAAGTGAGGAATTTTGGTGTATGCTACTTATAGTGCTTCAAGTAACTGTGTAAATTTATGTTACATTGTGAGACTGTTTAGAAGCAATGACCCCTTAAGTAAAAGGGTGTACCTTGGATAAAGCCCTGAGAATTTTTTGGAGGTTCCTAGACAGTTTGGCACCACCACGCTATGAAAGGAAACTTAAATCTTTAAGGTTCAAAAAGCCATGCATCTGTGTTACAACTAATTTTGATTTCACAATGAAGTAATTGTAGTCGTGGCATTTTCAGACATGTTACTATATTGAAATTCTTCTGATTTGATTTAATTGTGTTGCATCTTAATTTGGTGCCTGTTCAATGTTTGCCTTAAATTTATGCTCTCAGCAGTGGTTCTAAATTCAATGATAACAGAAAGGGAGAATGCTCACATGAATTTGGCTGTAAGTATTTATCTGATGGGGATTAGAAAAAGTAATATGTTAAAACACAGGCCTGTTCTCTAGAGGCAGATAAATGCCTTGAAGCTTCATAAGTTAGGTTAATGAAAATAACTGTGCTTTGAAACAAAGCACTAATTCTCAGATATTTAATTTGGAGTACTAGGTTGTCGCTTAACAGCTGTGTGCAGCTCAGCAAGCTGCAGATGTTTGCATGTTACAATTCTGCATATTATTCATATTATACCCTGTGTTTTCAGTTTGTTGTGGCAGAGTTTGTGCTGTCTATCAAATGTTCTGATATGAAACACAATTCCAACGAGTTATTTTAAAATAATTTCAAATTCCCTGTTTCCTAGGTAAGGCAGAGAAATTAATCTCTAAATCCAGTTTTTGTATATTCTGTGATGGGCTGTATGTTCATTACATTTGCAGTTAATTAAGCCTAGACATTACCAATTTTTATGTGAAGTGGGTTTCAAAAGCAGTGGCTAAAAAACATCACAAGATGAACACCTAATTAAATGCAGTGAGTCCTGGGATCTTGGAGCTAGTACGTGTTTGCAGCCGTTTTAATATGCTTGTTTCACAAATTAGAATAGCAAAAGGTCTCTTGCCAGTGTAATTAATCTCCTTTGAAGAATAGCTCTATTAAGAGATGAGTAAGTTCAGTAATGCAGAGTGTCATTTTAATATGCCAGCCTTGACTGCTGGAGCATTTAATTCTTCTATTATTTGTTATAATACAGTAGTTGGATAGCTAGAGAGAAGTGGAGTGTGATTTAGGAAAGCCAGGAAAGCTATGTGCATTGTTTCTGCTCCCTCTTTCTGGCTCTGCAGATATCAGTAGATTTTCCTTTGCTAAATTGCTTGGTGGCATTCAGTAATATGTGTTTTTGCTTTCTAACCACTACTAATCCTACAGATTGTTTCCTGTGCTTAAATTATATTCTTTTTCTCTTTAAAAATATTTGCAAGGCAAAGAGATAAGCTGACAATAGCAAATCTACAGGAATTAATTTTCAGCTTCTGAAACAAGCCTGATAGCTAGGCTACTTATCAGCAATGACTCCAGAACTGGGAATACATCAAATTCTAACTTGATAAACTATATAAACATAATTTCTTGTTGGGCAGAATCTTTCAGCTGGTAGATGTGTGATAATCTGGATTAATGTGCCTGCACAGCAGTTGCCACTAGGTCCTTGACTTGAGAAAGAAGCCAGGGCAGAGTGAATGCTGAGTGCTGTCACTGTGGAATGAAAGGTGTTGATCTGATCTGTGTGCCTTCTAAATATATGTGAGGATTTCAGAGGATGACCTTCAGCTCATCATCTACCTTAAGACGAATGGCTCTGATCCTATGAGATTGAATTCTAGTGGGGAGTATCCTATTTAAGACTTTAAAATCCCTAAGATAGCTGAGGAAGTAATCAGAGGAAAACACATAAAGCATCACTGTGGGCATCTCAGTGGTATTTCCTGTTGTCAAGACCCAAATACACTAAAAAAAATTGGGTGCAGGAAATATGGATTGAGTGCATGTTTAAGGAGGGTAGTTTTATGGAAAATTTCTTAGGACAGTTTTGGGGGTTTATCTGAGATCTTACCCTGTCATAAACAGAGTTAGACCTTGAACTGTGTTTTTTCAAGGGAGGTCATAGAATCCCAGAATATGCTGAGTTGGAAGGGACCCACAAGGATCCAACTCCTGGCCCTGTGCAGGACACCCCAAGAGTCACCCCATGTGCCTGAGAGTGTTGTCCAAACATTTCTTGAATTTGGACAGCCTTGGTGCTGTACCTGGTTCCCTGGGGAGCCTGTTCAGTGCTCAGCCACCCTCTGGGTGAAAAACTTCTTCCTGATATCCAACCTGAACCTCTCCTGACTCAGCTTCATCCTGTTTCCTTCAGTCCTGTCACTGGTGATGCAAAAGAGCAGTAATGTGGATGCATTCTCTTGTGAAGAAAGGCATAAAGAGCATCAGGGTTTCTAAATTTTAGAAAGGAAAATGACCTTGTGAAGAGATGGTTGTGATTGTTGTAGAGGTAGATTGGGAGTGTCTTTCTTGCAGCTGTTAATTTTGACAAAACACAGTGTGAATGAAGCTGCCAGGAGTAATGCCATAAGGTGCTAATATTCCAAGTCTGAGCATTTATTGGTGGGCAAGGGGTGACTTTCCCCTCATGTTTTTAAGGACAGGATGCTTAACTAGAGCACTACACTAATGCTCAATATGCTTCTTTATTTGTGGAGAGAGATTTTGTGTGTCTGTGTGTATCCCATGTCCTGGCCCCTCATAAAGAGCATCTCAAGCACTCTCCAGAGTTTTGTGAAAAAAAAATCTGATAATGTTCAACCCATTAATTAGGACTACATCTCATATGCATTGCTCACCATCTAATGCCTGGAGAAATTTGAGATATTTCAGGAATAAGAAACCCTGCATGTTCCTTTTGCTAACTGTGGCGATAGGAAAACATTTGAAGAAGCCTGTCAGTGGAAACTTACATATGTTTGTGAAAGAGATTTTGAAATGCTTTTTTTAAATACTTATAAAGTCTAATTTTCTGAAGTGCTCCCAGTACTGAACTAAAACTTGTGGTACTCCTTGAACTGAAAAACTGGACATAATTTTTGAAATGACATTGAGGGTTTTAGCTGGGTGGTTGCAGTTCTATTCAGTGTAAATTTTCTTCCTTATATTCTGTACCACATGGGATGTGGTCAGAGCCATTTCTTCATCTTCAGAGATGAAGGCTGCTGTCTAAGCAGTTAGTGCTCTGTTAATCCTCTGTTGCCAAATTTGTAAGATTTCTTGTAGGGTCAGTCCCATTTTCACAGGATAATTTCAAATGACTTAGGGTTTTACATTTACTTTCAAACAAAATGAAAGTTGAAACAAAGTGAAATAATTGCATATTCATATTCAATTGTACACAGTGCCAGAGAATTCACCTTTCCCTCATCTTGTTCTAGAAGAAATTGTTAAAAACCTAAGCCTCTTAGATTTTAATAATGATCTGGAGGGTAGAAAGGCTCAAATGCAGAGATTTGAAATAACTCTCAACTGAAGAACTTCCTCTGTTGAACAGCACTCAGCGTGATTTATTGTGAGCATTCAGTTCTGCAGAGCTGTGTGGATTAGGCAATACTGAGTGGAATGGGGGAATGGGTCATCCTTGTGGTGCTGGGCCCTTGGCTCGGCGTGTGCTGGGAGCCTGGTAACACACACACCTCACACTGTGCCATGGTATTGTGGTCTCCAAGCTGGGGTGTCCTTTTTAGATCCACGAGATAATACTGACATTTTATTTTCCAAATTTTTGCTCCTTTTCTTTTTTTTTTTTTCCGATTTCATATATTAGGAATAGAATAAATTGTATCTAATACATAAACTCCCTCACATGGCATATTTCCACTGTGCAGGATGCTGTTTGTTAAAAAGAAAATTAAAATTTGTATTGTTCCTGGCTGTGAGGAAGAATTGGGTACAGATTTGAGTTAGTGAGTGAGATTATTCCCTGTGAATTCCCGTGGAATGCAAAGGCTGTGCTTTACCCAGGCCTGTGAGGGCTCTGTGGAGCGGGGTTGCCCTCTGCTGGTGTGCCGGGGGCTGGGGACAGGAACCGGGGACTCCTCGATCCAAATGAGTTTTTGTCAGGCGGTGTTAGAGGTCCCCGTAGCCAGCAGCGATTTTACAGCAGGGGCGCGTTCCCTGTGGGATGGGGTCCCACAGGAATCACTCGTTAATACCCGGCCTTTCCTTTTAGCTGGAGTATGAGCTCGCTTTGCAATGCCGTGCTGTGGTTTGCAGCATCCTTTTTCTGCTAACAGAGAGATGATGATTGGGACATTTACGAAGAAAACAATTTTTTTTTTTTTTTTAAATTATTTGTAGCCGATTCTAGAAATAAAATTGTGCCTTTCTGGGTGGCAGCTGTGTGAGTTGCGCTGCGGGCTGTGGCCTGGCGGTGGCGCTGCAGGCCCGGCCGTCTCCCACAGGAGATTCCCACAGGAATGTCACCCGGGACCAGCCGGGCTGGGGACAGCGATGTCCCCCAGCAGCTAAAGGAGACCCCAGCTCTGTGCTGTTTGTCAGTTCGGCTCGGGGATTAATAATGCAAGAGGCCCGGTGAAGTGCAGCGGAACTAGAAGTTGCAGCTTCAACTCCCCTCCTAGTTATAAAGGGAAATTCTATCTCCACACCTCCTGCTCAGTCCCCAGTGCTTTAATGGATTTACTGTTTATTATTTAGGATCTCTGCTTTATGCAGGCACCTGGGTAGTGCTTGGTAGACTCACAGGGATGAGGTCTTGGAAGGAATGGAGTTTGCAGTGGCTGGCAGACAGCAGGTATCTGACTAAAAAATTAAACATTAGTTTGCAAGGTACATCTGCCCTCCACCTCTCTGCTCGTTATATGTGCTGGCAGTGAGGTGAGTGCAGAGAGCTTAGAATTCCTCCTCCTCACAAAAGAATTAGGTGTAATCTCTTTTCGTTAAAAAATACAGCACTAGTTCAGGGACAAACCATTAATGCCAGTTGTGCATAGTGCCACCTCCTGCTGATTGCATGGATAGTTATTGCAAAAGCAGGCATTTGAATCTGATGGGAAAACTTCATTTACATTTGTGTCTTCTAAAACACACAGCTGCTCTTTTCCCCAGATGTGTTGTCATTGATAATGTTACTTTTAGTTTGCATTTTAGGTGGTAACATGTTGACTATTTAAATGTTGCTCAATACAGATGACAATAGTTTTGTTTAAGAATAATCATGAAAGTCATGATGAAGGCCATGAATTATTTCAGGGAGTAGAGAACATTCAATACTTGACTGTACAAGTAGGAGCTCATATTTTTATGTTGGTAGAAAAGGAAAGGACAGGAGGAGCTATGGCTGCATGAATGAAGGAATTTTATTACTGTATGAATGCATGGAAATTGCATTTTAAATTGGCAGTTGTAATAACCTGAGATAGGAGGTAAGCGAATTTCCAAATTAAGACCACGTGTGACATCTAAATTTATGCATACTAATTAGATGTTTGCATGGACATACACTGCAGAGTCTGTTGGTGAATCTTTGGGTACATTATCAATTTTGGAATTTGGACAGGGCCTGAGGATGAAGTATGGAGCAAATTGTACACATTTGGCAGTGTTTAGAGTGCTTGCAGGGATTTACCTTTGTCACAGCTTTTAAGGTGTCTCTTGTAGGAAACCAAAAATGGGTGTGCCATGACTGTGTGTTTCATGATAGATTCAGGACACTTGCTTCACACTGGCATCCAAAACTGATAGTCCTGATTGGTTTTTCACTAGGAAATGTCATTCTGAATAATTCATGTAAAGAACAGAAAATTATTGTGAAAAATTTTCTACTGAAGTTGTATTTCTATATAGTGCATATTACTTAAGCATAGTCAGCATCTTGCTCTGAAGAAACTTCAGCATATTACTTAAAACACAGTCAGCATCTTTTTACTCACTTCAGTTAAGTGAATTCCATTTTGGACTGGACTCGTTGGCTTAAAGGAGGTTTTCATATTTGAAAGAAAATGTGAACACCCTTCTGTGTAACCTGGGGCTTGTCATTGTAGGAAATATGAATTCATAAAGCTTGCCTTGTGATAATTGTTAGGCACCAGACTGTCAGTTTGAATGATTGCAGTTCTCATTATCTTCAGATGCTGCATGTTATTTTTTTTGTCTGTGAATATGTTGAATTGATTTTTGGCACATGCAGTCACTTCTCTTCCTGACAGCAGCACTATTGTAGGTGTAAAGTGAGAAACTGCTGTAGTGTGCATGGAAAATTAGCTTTTTTGCTTGGGGAGCCATGGGGAACTTAATATACAGTTATTCAGACTGTCTTGAACATACACCCTTGAAGAGTGAGGCTTTGTTCCTTGTGTGTTGTTTTGTGGTTCTCAATGACCTCTCTATAAACACACACTGATGTAGACAATAAAAGTTCTGGGTTTTAATTTAGAGTTGTCGAAAATTTGCTGTTTTATTTTTGGCAGATATTTCCATAGAAAGGCACTCTGAGATGTCTGCATTTAGTATTTTAATATGGGTGCCTTCTGTGTCTGGTAATACTTCTTGAAATAGTTTCCTAGGATGTGATAATAGGAGGATTGGTCTTAAAACATGAAATAGTTTGTTTGCTTAGGTCTCAAGCTTCTTTCTTTCAGAAATGCAAACTGTTTTGAGCCTTAGGACATTTATAAGAATCCCCTGTAGCATTTTGACTAAGCAAAAGCTTTGGACATGCTCTGTAATTAGTAGCATAATCCTCCATGTTTGGCTGCCACTTTTTGTTTGGTCTGTTTTCCTGCACTGTGTCACTTTGGTTTATCCAAGCCATGCAATGTGTGTTCCCAGCAATCCTTTTTCAGCCCCAGAGACACAGTGATTGTTTATTTTACCACTTTCAGGACAGTGGGAATACAAAGGTTTGTGTGCATCACCTCTGAAGAGCTGCAGCTCAGAATCTTTCCTGCGAGTTAATCTAAAATCCTTATTGCCTCGAGATTACCAGAGGGGGAGAGGTGAAATCTCTTGGCAGAGATAAGGGTAGCCTTGTAAGTGAAACACAAGCCTGGGACTTATGCAACAGTCCTGGTATCTGAACTTTGATAAGCTCAGGTACAGAGAGGTTCAGTCCCTTCGTCACCTGAGGAACTGAAAGTAAAGCACATCTCACAGACTTTCTGTAAACCTCAGTTTATTAATGTTTAGCAGATGTTTGGGGCTCAAATGGACGGTCCTGTGGAATAATTTATTGCTGCAGTCACTGTATATAGTGTGCCAGTATAATTTTCTTATTTCTGACTGTGTTCTTATTTAGATTCTCAAGTCAGCTGGTTAAGAGCCAAGATCATACCATGGTCTCTTTCCTGCCCTTGCTGGGTTATTATTGCTGACCTGAGTGCTTCCACATTAATTGTGAGTTTCAGACTCTTCCCTGATGGGAACTGCAGAGTCCTTGTGCTGTGAGAACAGGAGGTATGAAGTCAGAATAACCAATATGTTACCAAGCTTTATTTAGAGTCCGTATCTCTAGTTCTTCTGTTTGTGAACAGAAACTAGGACAAATATGACCAGGTACTATTTTTTTGCCTTTCTTTCCCCTTTTTATTCTTTTTCCCCAAATTGTTGTTTATTATAGGAATGGATGAGAAGAATTCCTGTATTGTGGCATTTTGGATTGATCAGAATTATTTTCACTGAAAGCAGTTGTGGCCAACTAAGTACGAATAGTGTAAAATTTGCTGAGAGGGTGCCTTACTGACTGAGGAGCTTCTGCTTTTGTTATTTATTCCAGTGACCAAGCTTCCATTAAAAAAACAAGAGTCTGTGTTCATCATGAATATAAAACACTGGCATGTTGAGACTATAGTGCAAGTATGCAAAAATGTCAGTGTGAACTCTCAGCTATCTGGCAAAGGGGAATGTTTATAGAAGAGGATTGAAAGATGTGCAGTGTTTCAGATCTGTCATAAAAGGATGTGAAATGTAATTAACCTAAAATAACCTTTAAAATATATTTGACCCTGATAAATTGAATGAGCTGTTGAGATAACATAATAAAAGATTTTAATTTTATACCTTAAATAATATCCTATTAAAATCCTCAAGATTTTGCTTTGTGATGGAATCCACTGAGATTTATATTTTCACAATGACTTCATGATTCAGTAACATTGTTAATATATTTGGTGCATATTTGAGGGGTAAGGTCTAGGTTAATGGCAACATTTATTCTTTAAGTGCTCGAAGCCACAAAGCTCTAATTGAAGATAGGGATGTCCAAACCTCATTATTTTAATGTGGTCATACAGTATAGTGACACTTAAAGAAGTTACATGATGAACTCTTATGGCAGGGTTCATAATCTGTCCATGAAAACAAATTATTATGTGAATCTTTGAATTAAAATTCTCTGCCTTGGAGTTTAAATAAAACATGAAACTTCAGGTCTGACATGGTTTCTGAATTTGTCTTTGCTCAAATTAGCAACAAGCATTTGCATACCTTTAACACAGAGAGTTCTGCTTTGAATTGTTTACACAAAGTTACAGTGCATGCACTAAATCTCTCACACAAAGCCACCTCAGTAGATAGTGTGATGTTTTTGTTTCAGGTAGTTAAGCCTGCAGAAGTACTTTTGGCAAGTCTACATCTCAAATTTTCTAAATATTGGTAATTGAAGTAATTTAATGAATGTGCTGTTGTCAAGGAAGACACTTTCAGTGCTTATCACAGTGTCAGGAATCCAGGGGCTGGAGACAAAGGTCGGAATGTTCATTCCTGCTGGCATTCCAACAGTGCTGCTAACCTAGGTTAGAGCAGTTTGCACACTGGGCTGTCTCCAGTCTGGGACAGATCCTTTTTAAGACCTCTCCTGCCTGTTCCATGTTCCTACGCTCTCCTTTCCCTCCTGTGCTCTCCCAGAAGTGTTTATTTTTCTCCATGGCTTTCCCTATCCCCAGAAGAAACCTCCCACAGTAAAACTTGGTTCTTATTACTTGATGATAGCCACAAAATTCTGGCTAATTGTGACTTTGGGCTGCTTTATGCACACATATACTTCTGCTGTGACCTCCTTAGTCCCTCTCCAGTGTCAATCCTTTGGGCTATGGGCTCCTGGTCTGGGAAGTGTGAACACTGTAGAGTTGTGTCTTGTATTGCAGCTTTACAGCTGCTCAGAATTTGCACTCTCCTTTTCTACTGTACAATTACTAGTTCTAGTACTACCTTTATTTCTTTAGTAGCTTCTTGCTAAAAGATCAGTGTTCTGAGTCATGGGCTTTTGATCCACAAGCTCTTTGAGTCTTGAGACTCAAATGACAGTATGCAACATAAAAGTCACATTTGTGGGTATTATTAAATCTATCAATAACTATTAAATCTATCAATAACTGGTTTTAGGTAAGGTTCTGAAGTTTGGCCTTAAAATTCATCTATCAAATATTTTCTTCTAAAATAAAGTAAAATGGAGAGTGTTATGAATTTCAAATGCATAAATTTCTTGCAGTTAATTCTTGAATCTTATTAGAATTAAACAGGCTAATGAAAGGGAAGTTTGGCAAGATAAATGATTAGGTGTTTGAAAGGAAAGAGGAACAATGTATAACATAGCAAACATGCAGAACTATCTGAATTGAGAGGAAAAGAGCTATGTCAGCATTGCCGGATTATATTGATCAGGTATCAGCATCAATCCTGATTAAACAGGCAGCTGTTTAAAGTAGTATTTTTTGACAGTGACATCTTTTATTTTCTATATGATTACTGTCCTGCTGACATGTTTACTTTCTCAATATAATTTACATATTGTGTTTAAAATGTTGCTGACTGAGAAACAGTTGAATTATGTAAGGCAGAGTAAATAGAAAATCAGACCTTCTTAAGGCTGATATAAACATCCATGAGTATCAGGTAATACCTACAAACAAACCAGTTGATTTATGTACCAACTTAATTCCAAGAAAGCACTCTAACAAATTGAACGGCTTGCTTACCTTCTTATTTTTTATGATAAAGATGATTTAGAGATCAATTTATATATATATATACACATACATATATGTATATGAGATTTAAAAAGGAAATGGCTGCAAATGTTTGTATAAATGAGAGTTGTCGAAACCCTTGGGAGACCCTGTTCTATGTGGTTTATTGTCAGACAAGTCTGTGGTATCAACTTCCCTGGGAAAGAATGGATTAAAAACAGTTTAAGGGGGCTTGGCCATTAAACTTGGGTCTGCAGTGAAGTGATAGATAGCCCTTACAGTTCTAATTGCTGAATTTCTCCATTTTTCCATAAGCAAAAGGTGGACTGCTCTTCCCCCTGGCTTACCATAAATTGCAATAATTCTAAGGGAAGGGTATGATGGTGCCTTGCTTCTTCAGTGGAGTACATTAATGATGCATGTCCTGCATCTGATTTCTTTTTGTCCCATTATCAACAAGGATTTTATCATCAAACTTTGCCGCCATTGCATGCAATCTCCATCTGAGAACAGTCATGGACAACTGTTCATAAAGGTCAGCTCCATTTTTCCTTGCACATCAGGAAAGTTCCCCAATAGTTTGGGTGTTCAGAAGTAGGTAACCACAATTTCACATTCTGGAGCAAGTACTGAAAGGTGTTTGAACTCCATTTTAGGTTATGTAAAAAGGATAAAGTTGGTTTAACTCAATTTCACCTAAGCTACATTATTGAGCTTATGCTTTGTGTTATAAGCTTCTGTTCTGTGTTGAATCCCCAGTTCAGAGTAGTGGAAAGCATATAATAATGTTCACTGCCCATAAGTATAATTATTACACTATTATGTGTTTTACAGATAATTAGTCCCATAAAATGGTCAAATTCTGTCATGATTATGCTGAGGACTGCCTGTCTCATTTACATGCAGCTCTGGGTCCAATATCATGTCCTCAAACTGCATGGGAAGGATTATGGAGGCTGGGATTGTGGCTGGGTGGTGCTGCATGCTCCACTCTCTGCTCCCTTTTGAAACGGGCAAAGCACAGATGACCAAGCCTTGAGGCTTGTGTCTAATTAAGATGTATTAATTGAGGGGCCTGTATTAACCACTGCATGGCAGGGGATGCTGACTGCAGTGTGCTGAGGAGCATTGGACACCCTGGAACAAAATGTTAGTGGGAGAATTCACTTACTTCTGTGTAGACTGGGCAGATGCCATGCTGGGACATAAGAGCAGTGATGATTTCATAAGGCAGATCAAGCTCCAGCAAAGATCCCATGAGAGCAGGTGTAACATTGTTTGTGTCCTTTGTAGTGCTCAGTTCTGGTTCAAAAGGTTCATAAAAAAAACACTCCAAAAGCTGAAATAGAAATAGTTTTGCAAAGCTAAAATCAGTAAAAACTCAACCTGCTTTGAGTTTCAAAAAGATGAACTGATTTAGAAAGAGAAGCTTGAAGAACAAGGAACATCAGTGAGGAGACCTGCATCTTTATACAGTCTTCACAGAACTGAATTAAGGACCACTCCTTCAAAGCAGAGCAATGCAGTGTTCCCCTGTCTTACCTATGAATAAGAATTAAGAATGGTTAAAAGGAAAGCAGAATGGTGAGAGCAGACCAAAGTAGGTTGTTAATTCAGTGAGTAAAAGGAGGTAATGACACAGCTTTAAAATAATTCAGATGAAATGTGTGAAATACTATTTGTGCTGTACAGCCAATTGCTTAAAATAGTCTCAGGACTGGAAAATGACAAATTGAGTACCAGTATTTGAAAAAAGAGATCCACAAGAGATTCATGCAGTTAGAATTGCAGATGTTCCCTTCATGCTGCAGTTGCCTAAATCCTAACTCCTACGAGTGTAATTTACCATTTGGTTGCATTAACACAGTACATGAACAGAGCAAGTCATTCAGATCACCCTGACAGTGTTGACCTCACTGTTTATACTCTGCTGTTAGAATACATCTGTCATCAGTGGCTTTATATTAATTTCTAGGTCACCCATTCAAATCATAGAATGGTTTGTGTTGGAAGGGACCTTAAAGACCCTTAGAGATTTTGTTCCAACCCCTTGCCATGGGCAGGGACACCCTTTGACTGGACGAGGTTGCTCAGAGCTTCATCCAGCCTGGCCTTGAACACTTCCAGAGATGTGACATCCACAGCTTCTCTGAGCAATGTGTGCCAGCGCCTCCCCACCCTCATAGTGAATAATTTCTTCCTCGTATCTAATGTTATATGCATGGCTGTTCTTTTGACATAGAAAGGTCATCTTCCCTAGCAATTCTTCCGACAGCTACTTTTAAAAATTCAATTGATTGGCAGGTTATTAACCCAGGAAGTTTTGCTGTTTCATAGAGATACATTTTCTTTAGAAATGTAGTTTTCAGCTGTAAGCTCTCAACAATTCAGAGCCTGATGTTTACATGTTTACTTGATCAGCAGAGACAGTAATTTAAACAGCCCAACCTCTTCCTCTCCCTTCTAAAAGCACCTAGGAACTCTACTCAGAAGCCACAGTGATTTATTGGCAACCTTTTTTTTTTTTTTTCTGATGAAAATCTCAATAACTAATGCTATGATGCTTCTTCTACTTGTTCTTTGGAAAAACTGATACAGGACTGAAATAATTATTTTGCCTTGGACATTGTCCTAGCTGCTCTGAAACCTCCTTGATAATCTGCTTACTTGTTTGGCTGGATAGAAATGGACTTTGGCTTTTCCTCTGCTTCCTGTTGCAAAAGCAGCTTTGAAGGCAGGACTGAGAAGGAAAGAGAGCTGCTAGCGTGGGAAATTCAGGAGCACAGGACAGAGCAAACTGCTACAATCAACTGATAATGCTGATGTCTGATAACTTGGAGGTATATTCAGAATGCTGCTGCTGTTTTCATTTTTGTCTTTTGTTGTCCATTGCAGCTCACACTTGCATTTAGTTGCTTTCTACTTCAGTGACTTCAGAAGGAAACCTAAGGAGACAGGGGTTTCTTCAGCTTCATTAACTATTCTGGAAAGAGCTTCTCCTTGCCTTGAATTCCACCTTGCCTGTAGAGATTTGTGTTCTGCTATGAGATCATTCTGTCAATATAGGCTTGTTTACTTCACAACTTCAGCAGTTTTAGAAGGCTCCTTTCACTATTGAAACATCCACCTTTTGCACTAACAGCAGGGTGGATTACTGTGAATTACAATTGATGATTGTCAGTGTTTCTTTCTTCTAGGAAGACCTAATGGTTTGGTAGAATTGAATTGTCTATTTTCTAATGTAGTTTCCTGTGTTAGTTGGTTTCTTGCTGCATCCTGTCAGCCTCACTGTGGTACCAGCCTTCTGAGAACCTTATTTTGTGGATGCATTTAGAAAAGGCTCTCCTTCTTTCATGGAAAGAATTTTCTCTAGGGATGCTGCCAAGTCTCAGAAGACCAAGAAATGTCATGGCTTTGTATTAAAGTGTAATCAAACTGGCATTCATCATTTTGTCTCTTTAGAGCAGGAACAACTCTGTAGATGAATATGTATTTTTGGCATTGGCTTTAACCAAAATTGCAAGTAATGGTATAAATGATCTTGGCTGCCAGAAACACTGAACAGTAGTAGGGAGTCAAAGTTTCTCCAATTGTTCCTTCTTTCCTGGTAACATCCAAGCCTCTGGCCAATTTCATCCAGACTTGAAAAGAATAAGAAATGTCAAAAATAACTGTAATTGCAATACTATAAGAATTGGAAGCGAGTGGGAGATACCCCCTCACATTCTCTCAGTGGCAGTCAGTTTGTTGTGTATTGTGGTTTGGCAGCACTGGCTGACGTTCAAATATGACAGTGCTGGATTAGCTGGGGGAGCTGCTGTCTCCAGCTGGGTGGAAGTGAAATAGGAGAGCCAGAGTTACCTCTGTCAGGACTCTGGGATGGGGCAAGAGACAAAAAGCAAAACTCAAATCTTTAAGAAAGTTGGCATCTTTAATGCTTTTTGCTCAAGAAGCAGCTTGTTTATATTGCAGTAATAAAAGGATCTGGCATCCTTGTGTTTCCAAAAACATCAATGTTCATGACCTAACTCTGTGCAAGGCAGGAAGGGCAGCTTTTGAAATGCTTCCTTGTTACTTTGGCACGTTGCTTTTGCTGTGGAAGGAGTGGCAGAATGCTACTCCAGCAAACAGAAGATCTTTCCTTGTGGTTGCCCTTGCAGTGTCCTGTGGTTGCCCTTGCACTGCAGGGTCAGCACAAGGAGGTGATGGATGTCTCTCCTGGACTGTGAATCTGACCTGCCAGAGAGGAGGGAAGGGAACCCTCACGTTTTGGTTGTGCATATTGGAGCTGAGCATGCTTGTGGCATCATCTGCAGTTTATTTCTTTGCTTTTCACTACTAACAACATTACAAAAATTAGTATTCTACAAGCTTGAAAGACAGACTATTATCTAATTGGCTTTTGGTTAGGAGGATACTGATTTCTAGGTCAATGTAAAACAAATGAGCATTTAAATTGAAGAGGAGCAGCTGTTCCAAAGCCCCTTTCCACAGTGCCTGGTTTTGTTAAGGATAATTATGTCTAATTTTAAATTATGATAGCTTTGAGTATTGAGCTTTGCCTTGTTACATCCACTATCTCATTCTCCTTCATCAGTAAGAATGTTCTATCATGGAGCTAGGTTTCTGATTGGATTTATTTTTCTGGGCCTTTTGAATTATGAAGAGAAATACAGTTTTAAGGGATAGGGCTTTCAACACTTTCGTGCCAATGTTACTACACTCACATTTTATTTTTCGAGGTCTCAAAACTGATACAGCGTGTCTGATTCCTGTGGAAAGATACTGCTGGGAAAATACATATTTATGTAAATGTGTAAGATTTTTGTTCATATTTTTAGCTTGAAAATGGAAACGTCAAACTCTAGTGCTGAAAAATCCAAGAAAGCTCTTGTCAGCCTTGGAAGGGAACATATGCTAAAGATGTCCCGTGGATTACATACTGCTTGTTTCAATTAACACATTGATATTCTCTGTCAGTTCCAGAGACAAAAAGCCCAGGTGACAATTGAAATGATGCTTGAAAATAACATTTCAATTCTTTCTGGTGAAGTCAGATTTTTTTTAAAAAAAAAAAGAACAAAAGATTTCAACTGTTTTGGTCAATGTTATATTAGTAACTCAGTAGTATGTCTGAATACTTTAAAGAAATATATTGTAAAGATACTGCTGCTGCAATGAAGCACATTTGTTTTTCTGAAATGATTGGTGCTGGACATGTATTGTCATGTCACACGTAAGAATTTTGGGTTTGAATATAATTTGGAGTAAAGTGTAACTGTATCAAGAAATGCAAAACATATATATTTACCTATTAATTTGAAATCCAAGCATTTTTATGTGCTACTTTTATGGAAGGAGACATGTCTTCCCATCCCTTTAAAAATAATTATTGTCACTTTTTTCCTGTGAGAAATATTCTTTGAGTCTTTTAAGTCAACAGCTTAACTGTCTTTTGTTTCCTCTCCCCTGATTGAATGTAAAAGGTTCTATTAAGAAATACCAAAAAGAGTTCGAGAAATTGCCAAATTACTATTATGTCTCTACTCTTTTAAAAATGAAAAATAGCTATCAAACAAAAAAAAAAAAGCCAACCAGGAGAACTCATAAAAATGGGAGGTCTGATGCAGATCCTGGAGAAAAGGGAGAATTGAAAAAAAAAATTATAATTGTACCATAAATCTTTGAAATCCTGACTGAATTTATTCTTTTTATCTTTCTTTCAGTTTTTGTTCAAGTTTAGTGGATAAATGTCGGAAAAAAAGGATATCTATAAAAAAGCTTTTAACTTCTCCAGCACTTTAAGGAGATGACAAAATTGTGAGAAATCAATAGCAAAGTTTTGTCTGAGGCCAGAAACGGAAGAATAAAAACCTGTCAGAATCCATCAGTAAAAAACTGCTGTGAGATGTCTCCCTAGATATCGATGTAAGCTTAGTCAGGTATAAACAAGGAGGGCAGGAGAGAATAAAGCCCTCTGATTCCAAATGTTTTGGCTTATCTTCAAGTATTTATTTCAAAGGCAGTGTTTGAATGTATACCATGTTGGTTTTAAGCCAGCAAAATGGTACAACCTTTGGAGTCTTGTTTAAGCACTTTCATGTCAGCTGGAAACCAAGTTAAAATTCATGGTATATTGAAATGAATTGTATGTGGATTAAGTTGGAAAAATATATTCAAGGCTGTAGACTCTGTTCTGAGCAGAATAATCAAAGAAAAAACAATTGTGACGTTTCATGACATTTTTCCTAATGGGCTTTTTCCTAATGAGTGTGTATGACAGTGTGAATCATTATTTGTAACTGTTTTACCAGTGTAATAGAAGAGGTTCCTTGTCTCATGAAACATCAAGTGTTTGTTTTGAAGAAATGAGTGTCCACAATGACTAATATCCTAGAGATGCAAGTAGGAGGAAGATACAGTGAAATTGTTGTCTCATACCTCTGCAATTTGCTGTCCTTAAAACTCTTCAGTGAAACTCTTAGATGAAAAGTACTATCTTTCTATGAAAATTGAAAGATGCCTAGCTTGTACTTCAAAGTCAACTGTGGCTTTATTGATGAAGTAAGAATTAGAAGCAGAAGTTTGGGAGGAGTTTACAGGAAAGGGAAAGTGTGAATATGCAAACCACTGCTGCTGTGGTGAGGCTGCAGGAAGGGCACTTCTAGTCAGGAGTGTCAATGGTGGAGGAAATCTTTTGTGTGTAGTAAAAATTTGGGAGTATTTATCAGCGTGTGTTTGCATGAGCTATGAGGTGCATCTGTAATGTGTAGCTTTAGGGAGCCAGTTTCTAGGGCAAAATAACTTCTGGGCTGACTGGATTCATAATGTCTTTCCTGTGGGATTCTTGAAACTACAGGCTTTGTTTCCATCAACATTTCAGTAAATGTCAATAGCTTCATTTGGGAAAGACACAAGTTTGTATTGAGTCCTTGAGCTTTGGGTTTGTTGCCATTCTGGTTGGAGTTATTAATTGCTGAGGTTTAAGTCCTAACATCTGCAGCATGAGGGTTGTCTTATAATAAAGTAAGAGAAACTTGATTTTGGTAACGTTATCAAATGCTTAGTAAACAGAAATTATATTTTCTTTGGGTTTAAATTTTCAGGCTATATTGAAAAAGGCTTTTCTGCCTATCAAAACCACGTTTCTTTTAAAAATTGCATTGTATTTGAAATGTAGCATGAGAGAAACTGATTTCCATTCTCTTCTAATGGCAGTTTAACTCCAGGACATGAATTTGCTTCGTGAATCCAACATTTTCTATAAATATTAAATTTAATTGGAGATTCCAAAGATGTTAGCTTGAGCCAAGGTTCTGCCTGGACACTGGTGTCTCTTCTGCACGTCCTTTCTCTGGTACAGTATGGAAACAGTTATTCTGTAGATGAATGAACTCTTTCCTCCAGCCCTGTCGGCAGCAAATTTACATTTGTATGGAAGATGAGTGGGAGTGCCGCCTTTCATAAGGCACTGAATGTGGGGGATGGGGCAGTCTGGCCCAGGAATATAAACCTAACAAACCGGGAACAGAAAATGCGCTGTGAAAGCCTGAGTATTGTGTAAACCTTGAGGATTTTAGACATTTTTTTCAGCGTTTCTTTTTCTGGGACCAAGCCTCATAAGTGGTGGTGCAGGATGGGTTCCTGCTGTGGTTCATTGCTAATGCACAGCTTTGCTCCAAAGGTCTTACTTTATCAAACTGAATCTTGTAAATAGGCAAGACGTCCAGAAGAAATTCAGACAAGCTGTCAGGCGAGTTTCCTTACATTGGCTGCCAAGTTGTGTTTTTTTCTTTTTTTTTCAAACAAGTTACCTCATCAACCTTCCTGGTTTCAGTAGTCTGTCAGTGTAGCTCGAAGAGACACATTTTAAAATCTCCAGATAAACACAGCTTGATCAAAATAAATAAAAAAGCCCCAAGCACTTAAGTTTCAGTTTGACAGCGAAACATTTGGCTCTTTTTTTTTGCACAGATAAATGCTACCAAAGACATAAAAAAAATTCACTGAAGTTGTCAGCTTATAAAATTTTGGAAAGTGATCTTTTTTTCCCACCAGACAATATGTTATGTAAGGAAATGTTATAGCTTTAAAGTTTCCCACAGCTTGATGTCTTGTTGCTTTTAGTTTTGATTAAATAGAGTAAAAACTATAATGAATTGGGAATTATGAAAATGTAAATTTTGAATCTCAGTACTTTAGATCAGGGCATTGGTTCAAAAAATTCCTTCACAATAAAATATGTAATTAAAAACATTCCATCTTGCTGCAGAAAATTAAAAAGCTGTTGGTCTTTTTAGCCTGGAATTTGGATGGGAGCACTCTGTGTGTGGCAAAACGTGAATTGGTGTTCATGACAATATCATCCTTTTGTGCAGTGCTGACATCCTTCACACCATGTCTCCAGTGATGGGGCCCTGGTTGTGTGAGAGACTTTCTGGTGTTTTTGTAGTTAACATGAAATATCAAAAGTTTCTAAGTGGTCAGTATAACTGGACTTGAACCCCTCTGGATGATGAGTTTAAGGAGTGCAGCTATTGGACTCACTTCAGCTATTCTAGACAGCACACACGATTTCGATCCACAGTGCGATGATTTCATTGCCAAGATGACCTTTACTGGTTTTGCTTTTATGGTAATGGTACATTTCAATTCTGATGCAATGATATAAATCACAAAAGATGCCAGTATGCCAAGACCCTGAAATTACTAGGAAGTCATAGCAAAATTACTTAAATTAACTATTTTTGTTAATTTTTAGTTTTTTTGCATAGATATCAAATATCAATTACAATTTAAGATAGGTAGAAAGTAGTTTATGTTCAGCATAGGTAGTACAATATGCAAACTGAACACAGCTCAGAGATGAGCCACGTGATTCTACACAGATATGTCTTTGTGCATATGTAAATGCACTCTCTAATATAGTAGATACAGATGCCTTATTTATCCCCCCTTGCAGTTGCTTTGGTGAGTAGAAAACATAATAGGATAATAGCTTATTCAGGAATTCTCAATTATGTTTTAATAAAATGTATTGTACAGAGGAACAATTGCAAGACTTCTAAGTGACTTCCTGTGGTCATTGCTTTTCTGACTGTGAAATTGGTCTGTCCTTGGTCATCTTCCACTGATGCTGTTTGAAAACCTGTGGGCTACAGAATAGCTGAAAGAATTGTTGTTTTGATTATACTGAAGTTAATAGATGGAAAACTCCTATCATTTTCACTTTGGAAATGTTCTAACCTCTCAGATTTTTTTTTCTTCTACAAGACAGAGAAGTGATAGATTTTGGTAGCAGGTAGTGGAATGGAGTCTGAATTAGCATGAATGAGAAGAGATTTCTTCTTATCAAAAGACACAAAATGCTGACCAGAATCCAAGCACAGACCCCTCCTAGAGACCTCTGAGAGATAGGGTTGATTGCTGTCTAGTGTGTAAAAAGTAAAAATCCAGGTCCTCTTAATATTTTTCAATGTCTCGTCATACATGTGGCCTTTCCTGGGATAATTAAAGGAGATTGAGTTCTTAAAGTCTTTTAACCTTACGTTTTTATACCCTGGAAACATTTATTTTGGATCTTTCATCTTATCAATATTCATCTCAAAATATAGGCAACAGACATGATTTTCCGTGGTGATGTCACCAATATCATCTCTAGAGACAACACCACCAATTTCTGACGTGTAAGTTCTCTTGGTCTGTTCAGAGCTTCCTTGAAATGGTGTAACTACACACTATTTTTAGAATTACTTCTCAGTTTACAAATTCACTGTTACACCTTGTTCCTTTTTGGAATAGATACCTTTTAGGATGCAAGACACTGTTGTCTTCAGCAAGCACTACCTTTGGACTTTCTAGCTAAATGAAGCCATGGAATGATTCCACTGGCTGAGCCCAGTACCTTATCTCTGATAGCAGGTGTCTGAGGCAGAGACTCTTCCCAGAACATCTGCAACTGTTTGTGACTCTGGGTCAGCTTCAGTGTTTCCCTCTTTTAAGAGTTCTTGGCAGATTCTTCAATGCATTTGTCCAAACACTTCTGCCTATGCTTGTGATTTTCCTCTCTGGCCATTTATAGCAAGGAACAGCCCAATGTGAGTGTTGTGTAAAGCAGTACCTCCTTTTGTTTCTTTGGAAATTGCTCTTAGCATTGTTTAATTCACCCTAGTATTAGCAAGCTGGTAACTGCCCTTCCCTACTTACCAGGCTAATCTTGCAGGAACATATTGGAAGTTCATGGCTCTTTCCATTTCTTGATGTCATTAAATCAAGATTCAATGAAAAACTTTCTAAGTGTTGCCTGCATCTGGAAACTGTTGGATAAACTTCTTCTAGAATTAACTTTTTATATAATCAATAAAATTACGTTTTGTGTCCTTCGGTTTCTTTAAAATCTTTCAGTAATATATCCTTTATTGTAATGTCTTATACAAATACTTTCTCATCTCTAATTAGAGACTTACCTACTTACCTGCAGACCTTTTCAGATATTAAAATCACTGTCCAAGAGTGGTGTAACCTTTTGGTGAAATGACGGATAAATTTAAATTTCTAAAGGTAGTATTTAGTAAAACAAAAAAATTCCACGTCAGAGAGTTGCTCTTAAATTCCATTTGTCCTTTGCTTGTTTTACTTTGGTCCTAAATATTTTCTCCCATCCTCTTCCATAATTGATTTTCTGTGGTAGATTCGGTTGAAGGAAGAAAAAAGGACAATGAATGAGTCCTAACTGTTAAATAGGAAGAAAGAAGAGGTGGTTACCCCATTTGTGATTTTTTTGGTGGTGGTTTTTGATCTGACATTTAAATAAACATTGTTTGCACTGAAGAAAGGAAGGGAACAGGGACACTGGAGGAAAAGCCATGCCTGGTTTTTTTTCCAGCAGCCCCATTTGGCTTCTCTACCCCAGAAACCGGGTAAATGTGGCAGGCAGCCAATTTGAACACATCCTCCCTAAGAAAGCTTGAAGTTTGGAAGAGAACAGATGATTCTCATGGTATTTTGAGACTCATGCCAGCCTCAATCAATTACAAGTCACTTGTGAAGGCATATTGAGAATTGGCAATGTCTGAATATTACAGTAAATAATCCAGGAAGGATTAGATGTATATGTGCCAATAAGAACGCTCCCAGTTATGTTATGGAAATAAGTTATGGTTATATACTACTGTTATCTGGCTTAAACATTTTCATTTAGTGGTTGATTTAGAAGAAGAATACAATGGGAGTGCTGTTGCATGATTGTTAAGATGCTTTGAATTCTCTCACAGAATGTGTTGTTTAATGCTGGTGGCCTTAGAAGAGGTAAGCTCAATGACCCGGTTATTGCATGATCTAATATAAATATTTCTAAAATTATTATATACTAAAAGAAATTACCAAGTGCATGTAATGTATGCGAGCATTCATGCCAAAATGTTTTGTTTCTATGAGATTTTCTTAGGTAAAGACAGAATTTGTATGGTTCTAATGTCTGATAACTGAAATTAGTATTTTGTATTTTTTTCTGAGGAAGCCTATTTGGTGGCAAAATGCAAGCAATTATATTGAAATCCATCACAAATATTACCACAGTGAAGTCCTATGATCATTTCACGTTCCTGTGTGCTTTTAAACAGAGCTTAATCTGTATTTTTACGCTGCCGTTCCCCGCGGTGGCACATCCCTAAGTTCCCCCGCAGAGTTTGTGGCTGGCTCGCCGCTGCCCAGCCCCACTCGCAGACGAAGATGCTGTTCCTTTAAAATGAAGCGGCTCCCGGAGTTGTTTTCACTAGCGCAGGTTTTTATATGGTACAGAAGGCTCCATGCAAATGAGCTCCTGCCCTCTCCGGAGCGCACAAAGGCGCTGCAGCCCTCGTTCGGCATTCGCTCGTGTAAAGCGGCAGATGGATGGAAGGAGGGACGGCAGCGGGAGGATTTATTAGCTGCTCTCAATAAAAGACCACACTCGCTCCGCAGAGGATCAGAAAGAAAGCCTGCTGAACGGGATTGAGTTGTATCTGCTTTCAGCTGACTTTACAATGATGCGTTCAGCTCATGTGACTCGGTCACTTAGCATGAAGATCAGCTGAAGATTTCCGTGTAAATCTCTGTTCTCTAAGCACCGCCAACCTGTGTGCTTGTGCGGGGACTCGGTTTGCCTTGCAGCTGCCACAGCTGTGGAACAGGAGCTCATCGGGCTGGGCTCCGCTCGCTGTTGCGCTCGCACACTCGAGGATGTCTGCCTGAAATCCCCTCATAAACACAGCTCTCGATGAAGTTTGATTTATGTAGCTCATGAAATCCTACGAGTCTGAAGTTAGGTTCTTTTTAAATACAGTGTTTACGTTCAGAAGTTATAAATAGACTCTTCCTAAGCTTCTATCAGGAGATGAAATCTGTTGCTTTAGCTTTCTGCTAAAAAATTGAAGGTCGTTGCGGCATAGGTAGTTCATTATATTTGCAATACTTTCTTTTTGCCTTTTTAATCTAGAAAGGGCATGTGTAGGACAAAGGCTTCTTGACATGTTCAGTAATTTAAATGATGCTGGGATGAACATACCTAGATTTCTGTTTTTACTGAAATGGTGTTTGGTATAGCTAGAAGCTTTATTGTTGTTTTATTTTTCAACACATGCTGTATGCTCATGTTTGGCATTGGCATAATGGACCTAAAAGGGCAAAGCCCGTTTTGACCTTGCTGGAGTTGTCTGTGTGAAGGTAGCTGGAAAACAGAAATTGCAGAACAGACTGAAGCAGCCTCAGCTGAACTGTGCTTGTTCCTTTTTTATTTTTTTTTCCCTCCCCCCTGCCTTTTTGCCATGGATGACGATGAGGGAAGGGCTACTTCAGACAGCTCTGTCAGTGATGAATAGATGAATGAATTCTTAAAGGTTCAGAACTCGCAACATGTGTTCCAGACCCTTCAGCACATGAGAGTCGCAAGATCTCAGCAATGAGCTGAAGAATGTGCCGTGCCTGCTGCATGGAGGAGCCCAGCATACCTCGGAGATAGCAGAAACAAAAGAATGTGTGACAGTATCTGAAGAATCTGACACTTGCTTTGTCTTGCAAAGGAGTAGAGGAATTTTTCAGAATTGGGAAAAATAAAATTTCTGTGGTTTTCATAGCGAGGTTTTTCTGTATTTTAGGTGCCAGCGTATCATCCTGTATGCCCAAAGTATTGCTTTTTTAGTTAGCGTGACTGTGTGTTTTTTAAAGGAAATGTGACCTGGATTTTGTGAGCTTATTATACACAGTAAATGAATGCAGCTGTTTTAGTTTACTGATCCCTTATAACAGCTCAAGTAAATTGAAATAAAGCAAAAATACCTGTGTATAGGATCTGAATTAAATTCCACTCTTTGGCCTTACGTGGAGTTGGTGGATTATTATTATTATATATTTGCAGACAGTTGTGTGTAGGAGGGGAGTGAGACACCCAACCTTGAAAAGATTTAGGAAAGTCGAACAGATTTTTTCCAATGTGACCTGCTAAATCTGCCACAGAGGCAGGCAAAATTACGTACAGATAGTCAGAGACCGTGGCTGCAGTTCTTCATGACAGGCAAGTGAAAGACCATGTCCTATTTTTAGCAAGTGGACGGAGGGCGAGTGGGAGGAGGAGAAAAGTTTGAAAATAATGGACTTCTTTAACAGTTAGAGAGCAAAGCTAGTGAGAAGCAAGTGAGCTTTAGTGATCAGCAGTCGAAATATGGATGATTCAAGTATTCTTCGAAGAAGAGGGCTGCAGGTAAGTGTAACTTCAGCCTTCTTTTATTTATTCCTCTGCTTGTAATGTTGACAGTCTCATAAAAATGCTGACAGTTGTTTGGTGTAAATCATGTTTACTGAGTACATAACGATACTAGAATTTGAGGTTTTCTGTTTTCACCAGGTGTATATTTTGTAAACTAAAAGCAGGATTTTGTATACAGTAATAAAATAATTTTTTAATATCTTGGATTATATCCAATAGTTTTGTGACTATTCCTATGGTAAAAAGTGAAGTGTAAACTATGAGGCTTACCTTATTTTTGGAACTTCACTTTTACAGTACATACAAAAATCTATTACATGACTTGTCAGACTTGCCTTAGAGTAGCCATTTTACTTGAGCATTAATTAAAAATTAAATGTCAAAACAGATTGAATATTCTCATTTATTTTCAACACAGGCTTCTTTATAGCTTCAGATGCATAGTAATCCAAAACCAGAATGCAAATCAACAACGCAAATAATATTTATATTTTACTTTCAACAACTGTCATTGTTGAAATAAATACTCTAATTTGTTTTGAACTCAAACACACTAGTGAAGTTTTATTTTGTACTGGTGCTGTGGAAGTTGTACTCACTTGCACTGGTATGACAAACACTAATCTGTGCCAGTGTCAGTGGTGTGTGATAACTGAACTGATGCTAATGGAATAAAACTGCTGGAACTGAGTGAGCTCCAAAAGCTTGTGTGAGGTGGTCAGGGAACAGATTTGTGCTTGGGAGCACCATATTCTTCCCCTGCCCCCCCTTGTCATTGTAATAGGATGGTATATAGCCTATTACATACTTGCTAGCATAAGTAATTGTTTATAGACCATGAACGTTGCCTATTAAATTAACCATGCCTGTCCCACTGTTTAACATCCTTTGAGGAAAATAAATTTACTGTTTTAACATATTGCTATTCATACCTTGCTGATGCCTTAAGGCAATTACAAAATAACTGTTGCCTTATGTGAATATATTCTACATATCACGTTTTTTTTTTTTTTAACCAGCTTATTAATATTACTGAAAAAGCTTGAAACCGTGTACTGCATATACCGTGGTGACAGTGTATTAGGATAATGCACTTCCTCATCATAAAATTAGCTGTATTTACTTTATGCATAACTGAGTATATAGTAATAAGTTAAATTTTTCAGGGGTTAATTTCTGGATAAAATTATATTTATTTTCCATGTATTTAGTTAGTCAGAGTTTCATAACCAAGAAGATTGTTTCTAACCACAGATCATCAAAATTTTTTTCAAGCCATTTATTGCTTTTTCTGAACCTAGAATTTCTTGGGGATGTTGTATCTGTTTGACATGTCAGGGGGTTGTTTTCATGGTAATTCTTCAGGGGAGTATTGGAAAAGGAAGGGAGGTTGGAAGAGCCCAAATGTTCACCAGTGTCAGCAGAAGACACTGCTGGGACTGAGAATGCATTTCCCTGGTTTAACTATGTAGTGTGGTGAAATTCCATCATTTTGGTGGTCTTGAGTATTTACTGTCTATATGTGGTGTTGTGGCTGTCCACAGTTGGGTAGGTATGTGTAAATGCATATATGTATATGGATATGTAATCAATATCTACATCAAAAATGCTTCAGGAACTAATAAAATAGGCTAAAAGGACATGAGGAAATAAGGCAGATGTTAAAAAGGAATTTAGTGCTAGATTTTTCTTTTTTCCCTCTGTATTTTGCACTTGAATTTTTGGAAGAAATTGTGGCTTGGAAAAGTGACTATTTTATAGTCAATTTTAACTTTAAAAACCAGGAAAAATAAAAAGCTCTTGATACATTGCCAAGGCAATATATTTAATTACTTCCTTTGGAGAGCTGGGTTTGAGAGGCCAGTTGGTTTTGTAGTTCAAACTGGATGTTGATGGCTTTTAAAATGAACATCACAGCCCAAATTAGGTCCTCTAATCCAACCTCTCCACTCTAAGCAATGCTAATTCCAGAGTTAGATCAAGTTGCTAAAGGACTTGTCCAGGCTGGTTTTGAGTGTATCTAGGGATGGAGATTTTGCAGCCTTTTTTGGCACCTGTTCTGGTACTTAATCATGTGCATTGTGAAAATCTCATTTCCTTTATGTTTCCATGTGGGGCACTTTCCAAATGTACACGTAGTTTTCCTGGTGCTTCCTTTGACCTCCATCACCTGAAATGCTTGTGGTATCAACACTGTGATAACTTTGTCTTCTTGGGGAACTCTCTCAGCCCTGATCCCTGCAGTAAATAGCTGTGGACTAGAGGGAGCAAATAACCTAAAGGGGCAGGAATGTTCCTACATGCAAAGTCAATGTACTGGCACGTGACCCTTCTGTATCACCTTTTTCTCATGTTCAGTCTGCTTTTGTTGCATCCTGTTTGGTGCCACAAATTTGGTCTACAAATTTGTAGTGGTGAAATGTGTGGAATTTAAGGTCCAGGAGAGGGAAATCAGGTTTTTTGTGCACAAGTAACTGTATATATTTATAAATATATACACACATAGAGCATGCTCGCAGTGTGATGTAGCTGTGCAATAGTATTGAGGAAAGGCTGAGAAAGAGCATCTAATAATGGAATATTCCTTTAATTTCTAGGCTTTCATTTTAGGTAATGAACTTGGACTTTTGACATAAATTACTGCCTAGGGACAGGTGCTAAATGGTGGAGCTGTAAGTGGTAGAGCTGTTTCTGCTGCACTGTACAGAGATCTGTATTTGGATTTCTAAGTTATTTGGTGTTGCATAAAATGCATTGTGATGTAGCCACAAATGTTAGGAAGCTACCTAGGTTTGTTACTGTTCCCTGTACATTTGTTGTTGCTGGTATTTTAGTGCAGGTCATAGCAGTAGTACCCAGTGAGTCCCTGTGAAGATGAACTGGTATTTTGAACATCATCTTGTACGAGAAAATTGGGGGGTTGTTTCTTTTGCATTGCAGGAACTGGTGCATGTGTGCTTTTTCTCTTCTCACACATGCAAGAAATTGGAGTTTCTATCCCCCAAATCCGGATGAGTGAATCCAAGTAAGAAAAGTAATGGAGAATGTGATATTCCAAATTTCAGATACTTGATTATATTCTGCATTTGTGCTATGTGAGCAGTGTTCAGATGTGGCTGGACATTATCACCACAGTTTCCTGCATCCATCTTTTCTTACACTGTGATAACTCCCTTTCATTTTCTGCTGAAATCTGGGCTAAGTTCAACCAGGTAATCTTCCTTTGTAGAACCACTTTTGTGCTGGTTTCAGTGGAGATCTGAAAGACCAACTCAAAAGCATCACAGGACTTGAATGTGCTTGTCTTGGCTAGTGTTTCTACTACACAGCACGTTTGGCTAAAATATAATATATATAAAAAACCATGCCTCCCACCCCACCAGAAGAATGATTCATTAATTTTAAAGATAAATCTAACATTTTCCTCCTGGGGGCAGGGGGGAAATAGGGCATGGAGAGTATAATCCCAGAGTATTTGGTGGACTTGTTCTTGAGCTGATTTATTTTACTCTAAGGACTGAGCACTTTTTTGTTTTGTTCTATAGGGAAAGGGAATCAGAAGATCAGTGGTCTCTCTAAGCTTCAATATATTTAACAAGAGAAGACTGACTGCCCTGTACAGTTTAAGCCTTCTCTGGCACATATTTGGCTGTAGTTTAGAGATCCTGAAACTTGACAAGCTCTTCAATTTTGTCTCCTAAAGAGTATCTTTTAGAATTATTTGAAGACATTTTTTGCTGGCTACAAAGCCCATTACAAGATCTGATAAAAATACTGTTAGTAAAATGTTGCTTTTTACAGTATTTTTATTAAAAAATTTAAAGTAGAAATTGCTCTCTAAAGGCCTATAGGTTGTTCACAGTGAAGGGAGACTCTGAATGGGACTCAGAATTTGATTGTTCTGCTTTTAAAAAACTTCTGAAATATACATGAACTAAATAAAGAGTATTTACATTTTAAACTGAAGGTTACCTTTGTAACTTTGGCATGAAGATACATGCATACATACTCATGTAAAGATCTTCAGATGTTACAAGTCTCTTGGATTTGAGTTTTTGGAACTGTATGCTACAGGGGAGCCTGCTATGAGAAATATATCAACAAGACTTATTTTATACTGCTCACAGATTTACCAGGAACATAACTGAACCCACAGGTCAGATATCTATCTGCTGAGGAGCTTCCAGCAGTGATGATGTAGGCAGTCACCCCTTATACAGACGTCTGAGGAAGAGGTGATGACATGAGAAGATAAATAAAAATGATTTATTCAGACACTGAAATTTTAAACTCATCTTAGAATACCAGAAAGTGCATACCAGTTTTCTTTTTAAAAGTATTAGTTAAAGAAAAATATTTTTTTCAGATTGGCTTCTAAAAGAAGCAAGATTTGTATTCAGGCTTGGTTCCTGTTCCCTCAGTAAATTTCCAACACCTGAAATGAATTTAAAAGACAGTCTAAGTTGTTCAGCTTCAGTGAAAATTGGCAGCTGACAGGAGGAGTGGGGTCTGCATTGGTGTTACCTGTGTGGAGAAGGGGAATGGCCTCACTCTTGGCCAGAGGTTGATGCTGTGGATGTCCAGACTGACTGGGCAATGTGCTCTGTCCTATGCTGAGGTGAAGAATTGGGGGAGCTCTGACTACAGATGAATGGTTGCTAGAATTCATTAACTAGATCAGTCATAAGTAACTTATTTTGACTAAAGTCAGTGGAAAAAACCTGTGAAGTTTTATTCGGTGAGTCTGTTATAATCCTGTGCTGGGATGCTGAATTCCGCAACCTGGGATAATGGATTGTTGTGAAATCTGAATGTTGCATCTCATTGTAGGACTGAGGGTTCATGCTCACACAGGTGTGAAGCCTTGTGGGTTTTTGGTGGATGTCTTGTGGGCATGTGAGCTTTCCCACTGGTTTGATTTCTCAGGATTGGTGCTTGTGGTCCACTTGGCAATGGAGCAGGGAAGGGAAGTAAATTTGGGGGGCATATGCTTCTGGCATTCACTTTGAGAACACTGGAAAATATACCAAGGGAAAAATGTGCAGCCTCGTCAGAATAAAAAGTCCTTGAAATATGGACAAGGATAAAAGGTTAAATGGTTTGCTCAGGCAGAAGAGATGGCATTTAGCTGCTGTCTTCGGGGTATTGTTAAATTGGTTTGATAATTTGCTGTAGTTATGCTTAAATAAGTGCTTTCAGTTTGTCAGTAAGGACTTTGTGAATGCTTGTAAAGCTGCACTAAACTTTTTATTTTCAGGCTGTGAGAAAAGATAAAAATACCAGTAATTAATTCTAGTACTTCAGGAAGAAAGGTTTTGTTAGCTTAGCAAGCGACTGCATGAAAGACTGGATCTGTGTGTGTGAACCTGAGCCTAAGGAAATGCTGGGTGGAGGGATTCTTCCCAAAGATAAACAGTAATACCTGTTCCATTCATTTCATTGGCTTCAGCATGTCAGATGGGCTCGCTTGTTGCCATGAATGGTGTTTGCTGCTGCTGGTGACAGGGGCTGCTGTGTGCAGTGGGAGTGTTTCTCCTCCTCACCATCAGCCACTTGGCGTGTTTCACTGGTGTTAATATCGCTGCATTTTGTACTTGCTTAATGCTGGAAATCCCAAATCTTAAAGGGAAACCAGTTCTCCAGCCTAGCAACATAACATAATGCTGCCATGCTGCAAGACTGGTGTTTAATCTGCTTATCTTTAATAGTCTTCACTGCTTACACAGACCCACTTACCTCTTTAATGAGAAGAAATGTCCTGCAGAGAGGCAGCATGTATTTTGCTTCTAGGCTTATGTCATCAGCCTGGAAGTTGAAATTGGTTAGAGCACTTTTTTATTTTCCTGTCAGTTCTGCTGGTTATGGTTGTCTCTTTGGTTTTTCAAATACATTGAAAGATGGTGGGTTTTCTTTAAATTTTTTTTAAAGGAAATCTAATTAAAACATGCAAAGTGAAAAAAATCTAATTTTGAAAATCTGTCACTATTGATTGGGAGCAGGTAGTCCTCTTGTGTTTTCAAGGGATAAATATCAATTATCTTTGCATTCCAAATATTTGTGGATAGTAATCACATAAATGACAGAAAATATTTTAGAAGTAGCAGTATTTTAGAGAGCCCAGAAAAGGCTCTCTAAAATGTCAAGAGACATGTCAAGTCAGTTGTAAATATGTGGCAGTATTTACCACATGATTTATCAGTTGGTCCTCTTTTAATTTGTATTAAATTGCTTTACCCAAGCCATTAGTATTTATCTGACCTGTAGAAGGGACGGGATTTTATAATTTCTGGGATCAAAGCAGGATAGGCTTTTCAGGGTTGGTGATTCTTTAATTCTAAGAGCTACTATTAAAAACGTGAAGTAATTTGTGGACTCCAAAGTCTTTCAGTGTTACTGTCTGAAGGAGATGATATTAAATCTTCAGATTTTTTTTAAGAATTGCATATGCTAGACATTTTGATGTGCATTCTTTGCACAACAGTGAGAGGCAAGAAACTGGATTACTTTATTCAGCAGCTACATAAACAGCAGTCTTTTTTCCCACCAGAGCAGTGCGCAAATGCGACTATTTTTCTTTTAGCATCCGAGGTAGGTCAGGTATTCCCTGTAGTTTGTGTTCAATTGTGTGGATATATTCTGAATTTTCAACTCTGTGACTGTAGTTTAGCAGCTTCCCCCACCCCGCAGGAAAGAAATGTTTAAAGTTTACATAATCTTGCAGTAATCAAAGACATGGGATTGGCTTTGGTGGAGATGGACTTAATAAAGTTTTGCTTACTGAACATTTATGTTTCTAGTTGCTAAAGGTTTTTCTTAGTTGTGTGACTTCTGGCCTGGCTATCAGTGACATTCAAAAGAATTGCTAAACAAAATAAAACCCACCTAAAACTACAGTAAATTCAATGGTATGGAAATGGTTTGTTAGCCTAGGTTTAATGCAAGCAGGTACGCTTTAGAAATATGAATTTCCACTTTACTCATATCTTGTGAAAACATTGGGTTTGTACGGTAAATAATGCAGCAGAGTTCCTTAAACTTGGCTTATGAGCTTTGAAATCATCATCTCTATTTAAAGATTTGCTATGAATCACACTTAGTAGTTTTGTGATTCAGAGCGTAAAAGTCTATTCCATGTTAGAAAGCTAATTTCAGCTTGAAATAATTATTGTATACTATAGCAGAAATATATAACACATGACATTTTACATAAATGCTTCTCTATGATTCTTGAAGTTTCTCTTTTTTTGTTTCAAGGATCAAGAATGAGATCCAGTAAAAAGTATTCAGTTGTTTCAGATTTTGATGGCCTTTATTCTAACATTCAGCCTCACTGTCCATAACTGTTCTCCAATATCAATTTTATTGATATGTATGAAGGTAATAAGGTCTATTTTTCCATGCATCCTGACATGTTGTCTGCTGTGGGGCTTTGGGTGAAGTGCTGTACTGCAGGCATGTCATCATATAGTGAATTAAGGGTTTAACTCTTCCACTTTCTATGCAGAATTCTTCCTGATAGATGTCCTTGCTGTCTTTTGAATGAATTTCTTATTTCTTAAATAGATAATTGCATTTATGGTTTTGTATTGTTTCTTTTTAGAGATGATATACATATTAGTCTTAGAAATCTGGGCTTTGAAGTTATCAGCACATCATCTATGAATACATTCTCTGGATGGAAAGTAGTTCAGCTTTGTTTTTACCTGGTCAAATCCATAAATCAAATCTATAAATGACTCATTTTGCTAATAGCAATGCTCCCTTTAAATCAAATTGTTGAAGCACAACAGATGCTTTTGCAGCCAAAGGTTTCTCTTTTCAAAATGCTCTTGAATATTAGTGTGATAAAAGCATGGTTGGAATGAGGATGAGTATAAATATTACCTATTGTATGCCCCAGCTTAAACAACTGTAACCTGATATAATTACTTTTAAATTACTTTCCTCAAAAGATGAAAATATTAATTGCCTCTGACATTTATCACTTATTTTACATCAGCAGAGGCTAATAAATGTCACTTGTACTGCCAGCCAAAAATAAGAAATGGTATCAGATGTCACTGGGGTGGGTTGGTGTGCTCTGTGAAGAAGGCGCTTTCTGCTCCACTGCTCCGTGAGCTGTGGCTCCTCCAGGCTGCAGTGGTCTCAAATGGAGCAAGCCAAGCCCGTGGCCATCACTTCCAGCAAACCTGTGGCCCTGAGAGTGTTTCTTAGTGCTTCCAGTATGATGCTGTTTATTTCCCCTTGGGTACATGTAGTGATCTCCTTTTAAAAATGTGCATCGTTTGGCTTTATTTTTCATAATTATAGCGAGCAGTTCGGCTGAGGTGGAAGAATGTGTGCTGGCTGGTAGGGAGGTCCCCTGGGGGGGCTAATTGTGAGGTGCCTGTTGGGAGGCAATTAGGATCTTAAAAACCGAGACAATGAGGATAAATTTAAAAGCTGGAGGAACGGATTGTGGTGAGTTATGGGCAAGAAAAAGATTGGAGGTGACTTAAACACGGACATGAGTGATTTTACATTTGAGATTGATTTCAGATTGCAAAGCTGTGGGCTGACAGTTTATTCTCTCTAATGGTCCCCTGTCATTTACTGTTTGTTTTTCTAGCTTTTATCTTTTCCTCTTTCAAATGTGAATGTCAGGCAGCTTCCTGTTCTGAGCTTGTTGGTTGTTTCGGTAGCCCCTACCTTAAAACTCTGTGGACCAAATTTAAACTTGGGAGTTCTGTTGCACTTTGTCTCAAAACATTTATTTATGAAATAGCACCCAAAACTTCTTGTACAGAAATGGGCAAACGTTAAAGTCTTCTTAAACAATTTTATAGTTTGGGACAGTTTTGCTGTATGCTGGTGACTGCCTGCTTGTAAATTTTGAGAGTTTGACACTGCCAAGCTGATATTTTTCTTCCAAAGTGGCTACCATGAAGAAAGCCCCTCAGGGACATAAGACTACTGTAGACCTTCAGAAAGCAATGTTGTGCTTGATTAAGTTTAGACAGATGATGGAGTGATGTAGTAAAATCATTTTTGTTAAGGCATAATACAACATAGAATCTGATGTAGTACCATTGGGACTGATAAAAATGAAATACTAAAGAAAAACCATGCCCTTACATACAGCTTTCAGCATCAGATGCAATAGGAGTAATTTAGTTGTGTGGTGCTGGGAACATAATATTGATTTACCATGAATCAAGAGAAATGGCCTGCACCTTGCCTGCCTGTATGGATTGGAGCAATCTTGGGGAAACCTGTTACCTAAAAAAATGGTGCTGTAACAGAATCCCTTCTTTCTGATAGCGGTGGGGAGGCGATTATAGCCAGGTGAAAAATCCAGTTACATGTCTAAACAGGGGGGTGAGGACTTTACGTGCTGTTGCTGGGAATTGCCAATCTTCCATGTACTTAACTCACACTTCTTGGACCATTTCTTGGAAACAAACCCTTGCATAACTTGCATAGAATTGAAGTCAGTGGAAAGAGAGGGGCTTGGGATAGATCTTGCCTTGTGTTACTTCGACAAATAACTTCATCTTTTTGTGTAGCATTTGTGTACCACAAGATAAAGATATTTTTGCTCTGTTTAAAAAAATATCAAGTAAAATAGCATTTGAGGTAGGTAAAGTTGCAGTGACTTCAAAGAAGGTCAGTCTGGTCCCTGAGGCATCTAAGTTCTTTCTGGGAGGCAGTAGTTCCCTTGGTCTTTAATAAGAGAATTACCGGATGATGTGATTACTATTTGTTGTTTGTGTTTTTTGGCAGACAGTATAATGCTACCAAAGGGTTTTAGTAACTTCACCTTTCAACCAGAAACAGCTGTATTATCTTATTGTTTGAGAGATTGGTGTATGGCTTTCATTCATTCACCCCTTAATCCTCAGGTGACCTAGTTTAGCCTGAAGTAAGATGGCTTTAAAAACCTTTGATATAGACCCTGATATTTGAAACACAGTACTCCAGTATTGGTGTCTTGGGTCTCTTTATGTGCTCATGACTGATACCAGGTGAAAGTGAATGTTTCAAGAAACCACTATTTTTAAAATTTTGTTTTTGAACTTAAAAAAAAAAATCTATTGTTGGCAAATAAAGCCTTGTCACAAGAGGGTTTTGCCTCCCTCATTGTTCCTCATTTATCCGTATGCCACAGTGCAGATCCTTGTGCCAGATCCCACTTGTTCCACAGGTGAAGTCAGATAGAACTGTGCATATTGTGTAATGGGACTCAAAAGGAGGTTTTATACTTAAGTTCCTTCTGTTTTCTGAAAACTTTGGAGTTTAACAACCATCATTTCAATATTCTCTGCTTTCCTTTCAGGATGTGAGCATGATTAGAGGGCTGCTAAATTAACGTCAGCAGGGTGCATTGTGCAAATGAAGCCTGACCACTTTAGAGCAGAAGGGATGTTTTAAATGGAATGGTTGCCTTTTTTTCCCCAGCTGGCAAGCTCAGTTTCTCCCCGAGTATTCTTGGTGAAGAATTACTGCTTCTAAACTCCTAGAAGGCAGATTTCAGAAAGCATTAAAATGATTCCTGTTGGTATTTCAAGAGCCCCCCTTGCTCTCTTGGAAAGGAACCAAAACAGAACCCAAAAAGTCAAATCAGCGGGATACTTAGCTGTAGAAATAAAAAGAGGCCACCTTTTTACCTGGGCTGGGTTTTTGGTTCTTTGCTGAAGATTCTTATGAGAATGGTTGATTTGGCTTTTGTTAATTTTATAAAAAAAGAAATGAACAAATGGTGTTTGTTTTCAGGAACCAATGAGAGGCATAAATTTACATTGGTCTTGTGTGGAACAAGTTGTGGTTAGGATGAGGAAAGATGGATGAACCAAATGTATGTGAAAGCTGCAAACACTGACAGTTTGGGATGCTGAGTTAGTTCTGATAGAATACTCCAAAAAAAATGGAATTCCTCTAATGTTTGTGTAAGAAGCAAGTTTAGGGAGTATATTATGCTACACAAAGGCAGGGGAGAAAAATCTCTTTACCACTTTTCATCTTGGATGTGTGCCAATTCTAAAAAAGCAAAAATAGAATAAAATCCTATTATTAGTGTAACAGATCATGATTGATAGTTGTTATGGCTAGAAATTGGTTTTAAGCACTGTATTTTGGAACAGCTTGAGCAATATTACAGGCTTTTACTTAGCATGCCTTTCTTAAAATCTTGTTTCTGCTCTCACAGTCTTTCAACCATGCAAAGAGATATATTTGGACAAGGTATCTATTTTTCATCTGTTTAAATAACATTCACTTTACTGTTCAATAATCAGCCCTCTTTTTTCCCCCTCTGAATCTACCATTTGTTATTTGTGTAGTTCTAAACTGCTTTATAGTAGCCAAAAAACAATAATGAAACAGAAATCGAAACTGATGATGAAGACAAAAAATATTTGTAAATATATTTGAAGTTGTAGTAGAAAACTGTATTTATTCCTTAAATGGAGTAAAGAGTTTTCCAAATTAAGGGCATCTTGAAGATTTATGCTTAGAAAATGTAGCCAAAGGAGTCAAAATAGCTATAAAGATAATAAAATGCAGCTGAGAGAACAATAAGGTAGAGATAAGCTTTCATAGCATTTGAGCATGATATTAGTTTTTAAAGGTTAAAATTTTAAATAAAATTTTGAGGAAATATTTTTAAATTAAAAATGAGATAATGTGAGAAAAATGAAAGTTGAAATAGATGTTGCACTCAGAGTTGTGGTCAGTGGCTTGATGTCCAAGTGGAGACCAGTGACAAGGGGGTTCCTCAGGGGTTGGTGTTGGGACTGATGAACAGCTCTGTTGGTGATGTTGGATTGAGGGCACCCTCAGCAGGTTTGCTGGGGACACCACGCTGAGTGGCGTGGGTGACACGCTGGAGGGAAGTGATGCCTCCTGGACACGTGTCAGGAATGGACCTGTGAGAACCTCATGAAGTTCAACAAGGCCAAGTGCAAGGTCCTGCACAGGGGTTGGGGCAGTCCCAGGCACAGATCCAGGCTGGGAGATACCAGGTGGAGAACAGCCCTGCCCAGAGGGACTTGGGGGTGGTGGTGGGTGAGAGGCTGGACATGCCCCAGCCATGGCACTCCCAGCCCAGAGAGCCAAACGTGTCCTGGGCTGCATCCAGAGCCCCGTGGGCAGCAGGGAGGGAGGGAATTCCTCCCCTCTGCTCTGCTCTGGTGAGACCCACCTGGAGCTCTGTGTCCAGCTCTGGAGTCCTCACCACAGGAGGGACATGGAGCTGTTAGTAAAGACAAATATATATTTGAGCCTGCATTTTGGTAGCAGCTGGGTGAGAACTTTGTGAAGTTAACAGAAAATTAGGGAGGCAGGAGGATGAAATCCGAATGCCAGGCTGTAGGAACTGTAAGAACCCAGAAGGTCCAGAGCCTTTCAATGCCTTCCCATGTGAATCTTTATGCACAATGTTAATTCTTGTTAGAGTGAAATGAGTTCTTGAGTCAATGGCAGGTAAACTGAGCAGTTTGAAAATCCCAAGTAAGAGGAGATACATGTCAACCTGCTAAGAATTATTTGCCTTTGTAAATTAAACAGAAATCAAAGGGAAACAAAAATGAAAAAGTAGAAACTTTAGATTTAACAGTAGTTAGATGCTTAGAGGTTATTCATCATTGCTGCTGTGAAATAAGCTGGTAGGTTATTGAATTGTTGTGTTTGGAAAAAAGCACTTTAGAAATAATATACCAGCTTCTAAGGTCAGGCAGACTAAACCAAATGTTTAAAAAATTGATTTATCAAGTAACTGTCAAGTTCTTAGGGAAAACCACAGAATTAAAAAGAATAGAAACCTCATAGGTGGAAATCAACAAAATGCTACATTCAAATAATTGAATAAGTTTCCGTGAGAAAAATACTGAAGGGATTGCTTTGGAAATATGCTTCTTGTATTTTAATTGCCCTGTCAGAGAAGACAATATCTTTTTGTTTCTCATGTTAAAATTCATGTTTAGGTCCTGCAAGTGATTCTATACATCATCTATTTTTATTATCTTTTATTAAACATCTGAGTTGGTTTCAAATTCATATTATGGACGAAAGGTTGCAGTAAATGTTGAATCTGATCATATCGATATACTGTCTTTTGAACATTTCTGGAAGCAAATCTTATTTTGCTGCTTTAATATGTTTGAAGTCCAAATTAATCTTACACCTAGATTAGCATTACTGGCATGTGATAATGGATTAAGTACTGATCTTTTCTGCCCCCTGTTTCATCAGCTGCTTTCTTCTGCAGGAGTGGTAATTGCTTTGGAATGGAAATCTTCAAATAGTATTTTGGTTGATAAAGATTTGTGCAATATCCATGCAGATATTCTTTTGCATTAAAAAAGATTTTTTCTACTATTTATTTTGACACATGTTAAATAGTGTAAGAGATATCAGAATGTGAATCATAATTCCTTAAAGAACTCATGTAATAGCTGTATGAGTCGTCTTGCAGAAATAAAAAATCATAACATGGAGATCAGCTCATGAAAATCTTAAAGTAAAAATACTGATTATCAAATAAGAAATAGAACACTTATCCTACAAAATACCTAATGCCACAAGACTGACAACATACAAAGGAAAACTATGATAAGGGGACAATGTGCAGTATTAGCTCAGTGAAAAATATAAACATTAGTACTAACAATACAAGGAAAGTGCTAACGTTACTAATGTGAATAAGGTCTCCTGTTTTTTGATACAGGTAAAAATTCAGGTCTCAACTATTAAAAGGCAAAGCTGTCAATTTGATGGAGTTTCAAACTGAAACAGAACATAATTCCAATTTTAGCGTCCAAATGAAACACAGGTCAGCTTTCAACTTCAGATGAATTCACCAGGGCAAGCAAGTGTTAAGAAAGTTAATTATAATAATGTAAGTAAGGCTTTTAATGGACTTGCAGCTGTGCATGTGGCTACCTACTGCATCTGACTGAGATGGGGCAGCTTTATGTCCTGTCCTTACCTGGTCACCTCCAATCATTTGACCATGGCTTGGTTTGCAGACAGGTTGAGAATTAACTGAGAAATAAGACTATTTATGCTGTTCCTCAAGGACAGTCTTGAAACAATGGGAAAACTCAATTGCAGTTTAAGGGCAGCCAACATGCCACTGGGGCTGCAATAGTAACTTCAGGTTGCAGGGAAGAGATTAAAACTTAATTAACAGTAAAATATTAAATATGATCACTTGCTAAAAACAATTTGAACTTTCAACAGAGAAAAGACATAATTTTACAAGAAATTGATTTTTGGACATGGGAAGTTGCATTCCGATGCACAAGACATAATAACAAGCTAATGCTAAAAGAAAAGAAGATAGCTCCTGTTGTCCCCCGATGCTGGACAAAGTAGAACTTTCTCCAAAGTACACAGAATTATAATTTTAATTTTTCCACGTAATACAAGATTCTGATGCATTAACAACACTGCCAGCAATCAGAGTAATTATTTCTCAGTTAAGAATGATTGCATCTTCATCTCCAGAAGCTGTTCAGGAGAGACCTCTCACTCTCCTGTTGCAGCATTAATGGTGGAGATTAATCAACCAGTGTATTTCCAAAGTCTCTATCGTAAGTATGTGCAATATGAAATTTAATAACCAAGTCAAAATTCAAGTAAATATTTTCACTGATTAACATAAAGGTGCTAATTCCTTTTTCAATGGTGAAAACCTCAGTGATTAGAGATGCAAAAACCTGGAGTGACAGCTCATAATAGTTGCTGGTGGAATGGCAGTCAAATGCCGGTGGCTTTGGATTCTTGGTAGCTCTTCCTTCTCCTGGAGAAAATCCTGCTCCACAGAGTCTTCAGGAGTTTGATTCCTACTCCTGGAGTGCAGCCTCTTGTGAAAAGATGTGGTGATGTAGCTCCATCCATCCCAAATGACACATTTGTGGCATAGGAAGTATTTCAGCTGAGACTTCTGTGTATCAGCAGCAGATGGATCCTTCTGTAGTCCTCATTTGCTGGAAATTGGGGCTGAGAGTCTTGCAGCAAATCCCTCAGAAGTAAACTGTAGTTCAGTAGAATGATGGAGTGGAATAAAAAGCCAAAAAGGTTGATTGTACTAAAGAGGATTCACTGAAGGTGGGCCATAAAACAAACAAAAGAGTGCTCCCACAGAAAATGGCAGTGGCAGCCGTAAAATCAGATAATAAAGGAATCCTACCATGAAGACAAAAAAGCAAAAAACAATTAAGCCCCCCCAGAGAATCAAACTAAACAGAAAACAAAAAGCAAACAGGCTTAGGATAGGGAGACACAGGCATATAGCAGCGGCCATGTTGCCACTAAAAAAATCCTGTGCTTAAGCAGATTAGGAAAATTCCTCTTGCCCTAAGCTTTCACAGTTTGCCTGCTATATATATTGTAGGCTGGTTTTGAATGCCTCCATAAATTGCACATCTAGAAAATGCATCCCAGAAACCTGTGGCTTTCAGGCCTTTTGTTTTCCAAAGAAAGAAGTCAGTTGTAAAAGAAGGTGTTGGAAATAATACTGTAATCTGTGGTGCATCGGAACAAAATTTCTGTTGTGGTGTCTTTGAAGCTCGTATATATACAAATGAAAATGTGTGATCTTTCCATTTATCCCAGGAAAACAGAATTTCTTTGTGTCTGTGTATTCATAGAAATCGTGTGTATGTAGGAAATAATGTATATACACTGTCCAATTCTATCTCTTTAATACCACAGAGAATTTAAGCACTTCATTCCTACTGTTTTACAAGCATAGTATACTGAAAATCAGAAACTTTTAGTTTCCATTTTGAGCACACACCTATTTGTATGCATCATTTCTTGTGCCAGCATTGTCCTTTGTTCTGAGTATCTTTCCTTCTGTGGGAATTCTTTCCTCAGTTAATCCATGAGACTGTCCTCACTGCAGCCAAAGACTTCTTTTGCTGGAATGATGGCTGCCAGCATTTGAATATTCATTTTAGGTAAACTGGAGGCACTTGTGCTGAGCTTTGGAAGGCAATGCTGACACACTGCAGGCATTTGAAGATACCTCTCCTCCCCTGGCTAGAAAGACAAGTCATTTCCTCTCATATGAAAACTTGTTCGGTGGTGGTTGAAGGGTTTTTTGTAGTTTTAGGCTCAAGTATGTATTCCATAGGAAAATGAATTTCAAGAATAGTAGCAAGCTGTCTTGGCCAGGAGTCTGGGATTTTTCTTTGTGAATGACATGCCCAGAACAAGACATGGCATCATAGCTGCTGATGTGCTTCTGATTGAGCTAATGCCATTATTATAATTTCCATGTTATGTTCCATCCCGTTCTTGATGCTGCCTAACAGCCTGTTTGCCTTTTATTCCCCAATTACAGCTGTCCATTGTCTCCACTGTTTGTCCTCTGTCCTTTTTCAAATTAGTGCTAATTTGGCTGTAAGTAGGTGTGTGAGTAGTTGTGTATATCCTGATTCTGGGCTTATGTTGACCACTTGCCTGATAAATTCCTCACACTGTCAGGATTTACAGGAAATCCATGTTTGGTTCTGTGCAATATCTGTTATTGCAGTGTATGCTGGAATTAAGTTAGGAAAACTCAATCTAAATGGAAAAGTCAGCTCTCAAACTTCTATCTACGTAAAGGAGAAGCTTAATTAGCATCAGGTTCCAGTACCTAACACATTGTTAAAGATAAGATACAGATAAAAATCTGGTGTCTAAGTGGAGGGTTCTCCAATTTTTGCTGAGGATGCAATCACCTGATGGAGCAGGTCTCCAGTGTGTTTGTGTGTGTGGTTCAGGGAGCTCTCAGCACTAAGGGCACAAATTTGCTCTTGAAGTAACTGAACTGGACAAACTTAGTAAAGAGGCTCAGAAGTGAGACCTTCAGGGACAGCACAGCACAGGGACAGCCCCCTCTGCTCTGCTGATGAGGATGGAGCTGATCTTTTAGACAAGATCCACCTTGCAGACAGTGTCATTGCATCCTCCTGTACTGACGAGGCTCCTGCAGCAGAGATGGTATCCCCAAGGATAAGGGGAAGCTTAAGTGGGTGATTCTGTGAATAAATGCAGTTAACTTGGTTTCTGTGTGGGAGGTTCAAGGAGGGATGCTTCAGGGTAACTTGAGGTTGCCAAATGGGCCATTGGAATACAAGATTTCTGTGATAACATTCTCTGTAATACCTGCCAGTTCTGTGTGTGAGAATCTGTAGACAGGAGATTAGCAGCCCACATGTGTGGACAACATAATGGAGTAAAAAGAGGAATTAGGTGTGGTGGGAGCTGATCAACTCTTTGAGAGTGAAAACTGATGCCCAGGAGGAAAACTGCACCCCAGTCAAGACAGAATCATGCTGTGGGCATTAAAAAGGAATGTGGAAAGGTGAGGACAAAGGCAAAATAACATCTTTTTGGAGTTCAGAGAGACTGGTCTCCCATTATCCTGGTCAAGAACTGGCCCAGACTGAAAAATTCCACTGCTGTGACTTGTTCTAACTTGGCAGCTTCCCTGATCTTATTTAATGTTTCCTGATTGTTGCCGTTGCCTTGAACTGAGAATTGGTAGCACAGCTGTGGAACTGTATTTTTGGCTATTACAGGCTGGGTTTCCTGCCCAAAGAGATTCTGTGATGCATTTCTTCTGTAATATTTTTATCCTGGTAAACTTCATCTGCAGAGCATCTTCCCTGCTCCCACAGCTTAATCCATCAATCCTGATAAATAAATACTGACAACACTATCCCATAGATTATCCTCCTGTGGGCAGGTGTGTGGGATGCCTGTTACAGAGGGTGGCTGTTTGATGCCAATTATACTTTTGGTTTATTTTTCAGGCTTCTAGAATTAATGGAGAAGTGCTTTTAAGTTCTGTTTTACTTTATGCCTCATATTGCACATGGTAGCTCCCTGGCATTGTAGACAGATTCATTTCCCTTTCCTGTATCTTGCTGTTGTATTGTTTATTTCCCTGTTGGCTTTTTGAGCTTTTTTTTTTTTTTCTCTCTGCCTTTCCCAGGCTTCAGAGACTTGTTTGCTTTGATGTGAATACCTGAATTTGTGAAGCAAAAACCTTCTAGGCATGAAGGAATCCATAGATGGAGCTTGCCACCTTTTCCATTGAAATCAATGGACATTTGTGTAGTGAGGTTCCAATATTGTTTTGAAAATATTATTTTTTTGGTCAGTCATTTGCTTTAATAGTTTCTAGGTCTGAACAGGAAGTGGAATACTATTTAAGTACACTGAAATTAGGAAAACTTGAAGTATTAAGATTGAAAATAAGGTTTTGCTCCCCTCAGTATAGTAATTTTACAAATAATTCTTTCAAGTTTGTGTAACAGTACAGATTCTGCTTCCTAGAACCAGTAAACATTTAAATGCTCTCTGTACATTTGCATTTAATGTTAAACTTGGGTAGAGAGGCTATAAATATTCAATTAGAATAAAATGAAAATGGAAAAATGAAAAGAATATTTTATTAATCTATAATGTCTATTGATTTTTAAGTAAGTAGGCATAATGTCTATTGATTTTATTTTTTTAAGCAGGCTGTACATAACAATTTAAGCACTCAGGACGTAATTGCTGGGCAGCTTCTTACAGCTTCAGGTGGGGGAGGGAATATGACCTGAGTTGCTTTTCCTTCATCTGAAAAATAACCCAACATTATGTTAACAAAGCAATAGATTTTCCCAGGGCCTCACCTAGTAAGACACCACACTCACTACATCTGGAAAAACTGCTTTTAAATATTTTCGTTGTCCAGTCTCTGATAGTTCCTGTGTCCAGGTGAGCCATCCTAGGATTCTTCTTAAATAAATATTAACCTGACTTTTAAATTTGTTTTGAAGATAAATCTGTACAAGTAAATGATGAGCAGAAAAGAAATATTAATTATTTAAGAAGCTACTGTGGAATTAAAAACAGTGAAAATAAAGTGGTACCTATGACACACCTTTTTAAAAAAAATCATGTAAGTGAGAAAATATCATTTGAGATGTTAAGTCTAAATTGTCACTTAGCACATATGTAAATCTGGACTTACCCCAGGAGCTGCACTGGGTTTATTTTGGGTGTATGTGTGTTAGAGAAATCTCCATATAGCCAGTCATCTGTAATTCCTTTAGTGGATGGTGGGTTTGCTTTCTGGTGCTAAAATTCAGAATTCAACAAGTACAAAGTCTGCGTAAATCTTTAAACCTCCAAAGTTTCTTTCCTTCTAAGTAAACTGAAGTGCTTAAAATACAGTGGCGAATTTGGAGCAACATTTCAGCTCCAAGAATAGGATTTAAATGGGAATCACCATCTTGCCTTTTCTTTGCTGTGCCTTTTACTTTGTGAGAAATGGAAAAGTGAAATATGTTAAAAGAGCTTTGAGCCTGTTGCAGTCAGACCACATTGGAACTATTTTATCAGTTTCTAAACTGTTTTATTGAAATGAAAATTATCAGTTATCACAGAATTTAAGTTTGGAGGAGAATTAGTTCAATTCATTCAATTTTTGTGTATGCACTGAATGATTTTGCAGAATCCCTTTAATGCTCTTACTAATCCTTTGTTCTGGCTGCTGAAGTTGCACTTCTGTTTTGAGAATTTGGGAGCACCAGGACAGCTTGTGGTAGCACTGCCTGGGAGAAAACATTGTGGAAATAGGGATTAAGGAGTTAAACATCCAATGGAAATAAACCAAGAATTTTCTTGGTGAAGAAGATAACTTACCATACCAAGGAGCATGGGTAGATGGTTGCTGTCAGGAAATGAAACCTCGAGTCATTCTTGGAAAGCTATTTAGGTTAGTTCTTCACAGATGGTCACTAAACTTCCATGTTTTTTGTTTTTTCTTTGCAATTTGGTCCGTCTCAAACAAAAATGTAACAAGTTTAGTGCAAAGTCTCATAAGGTTTTTTCTTTTCATTAGTTATCATCATAAGAATTGTTTTATTGTCTACAGCAAACATTCTTTGTGTGGGAAGTCCTCTAATGCACATAGCAGCACATCCAAATTGTAACTTCTGCTCTGAAAAAAGCTGTTGAGTTGGGGCTGATTGTTAGTGAGGTGGGATAGACAAAAGAAATTACAACAAAACTTCAAAAACAACAGTGGGAAAGCTTGTGCAGAGGTATAGACGTGGTTTTTAGGTGCTCACACTACTTTTGTACTTAAATGCTTCGATGTACAGAAGCTTTTTGCCTGGTAGATAGTTTGCAGTTTCCATGCTGCTTTTTCTTTCCAGTATGAGTAGCTTTTTTTGTTGCTTTTATGAAATATGTATCAGAGGAGCAGGGACTTTGGTTCTGATATTCGAGTTCTCCTATAGTACATTACAGACATGGAGTTAAAAACATTCTATTAAAGACTTTTTGGCTCCCCAGAAGCTATTCTGAGCTGAATGCTTTAATCATGCATTGAATTCAACCTGAAAGTGTGAACAAGGCCATTGATTAGACTTACAGTTTTGAGACCTGTCAAGTTGAGGAAAAGCCCCTTCCCAAATCCTCTTTGAAGAAGGAGACTGTTCAGTGACAATTGGTGATGAATTTTCAGGTCTTGCAAAGTCTTTGGAAATTTTTTCTGTACCCATAAATGCAAACAGGAATATACCTTAAAACCTGACTTTGAAGCCAACAGCTGAATTAAAAAAACCCTTGCAGTTTCTTCTAAAAGGAGTAGAGGATAAAGAAGAATGCACAGAAGAGAAATTACGGTACAGACAGGCCTGAGTACCTGCAAGGCTTTTCCTGGTGATGAAGTCAGTGTTTGTTCTAATTTGAAGTATGGTAAAGGACAGAAGGCAGAAGTTTCAGATATTGATTAATACCTTTTGTCTTGATATATTTTCCAGAGAGGCCATATTTATAATTTAAATCCAACAGAAAGAGAATCCCAGCCAGAACATGTCCTTGTAATAGAATCAGCTGTTTCTGTCAGTCCATTACAGAGCTCACTAATCGCCCATCAGAGCTAAAAGTCATTAGGCACAGTCTGCACTTTCTCAAATCTGTGCTTTGGGAGTGAGTGCCTGTATTTTACCACTGCTTTAATTGGAGATGAATTTTCCTTTACTCTGAAACAGATCTCTTGGCTCTGAGTAAACCTGCATTATCCAACTATGTTAAATGTAAGGTTGTTCATAAATAAATCTGTAAAAGGTGCTTAGGTGTATCCCATGTTTTTTCATAGGAGAAATCTGAGTGATCCAAAAACTTCAGTTCTCTTGACATTTACAGAATTAGTGATATACCTGAAGGACAGGGCTGGATGTAGTTATTTAAAAATACGCCCAGGGATGAGGTTGGTCAGCTTCTATGGTTCCCAGCTCACCTGAATTTCATTATGAAAGCAATAAATGCTGCTTTTGTGAGATATATTCTGCCTCTTCTATGCCCAAAGTTTGTCTTACCTACACCAGTAGGAAAGTTTCCCCTCATTGGGTTTGATCTGTAAATTAATGCTGAGTTTGGCCTTTGCAGTTTCCCATTTTATATTCCACCTTAGAGCATTGTCACACTGTTGAACCCTTGAAGTTAATATAAGATTGTAATTTTAAAATTAGAGTTCACTTGGTGGTTATTACAGTTCTGTCTCACCAAAATTGAGAGGACCATTTAAATACTTTTTTCTAATGTATTTTTTTGTGATGAATTTAAGTATGCCTAAGCACAAAAAAACCCCCACCAACTTGGTTGAAAGTATGTGTGAAAGATGATAGGAAAGCATGTTCCAATGTAATGTTTGGTTTTTTTCACTGAAATTACTGTTTTTCAGAACTAGTAATAAAAAAGTTGTGGTATAAAGGCTTTGTGTTATAACTGAAATGAGTCATGCTAGGTGTGTAACCACCTTATATATCCAGGGGGTGAATATCTCTTCCTATACACATAATATGTGTAAATGTCAAATATCTATGGCTTTTGCTTTTGGTGTAAAAAAGTATTTATTTTTGGGGAATGAAGCAACAGAGCCATTTCTTTTTCATCACTTTTGTCAAAGGTTTGTATTCCAGTGTGAAGCCCAGCAGGCATAAGCAATATCAGAGATTATTCACTTTTGAGGGCAGAAAAAGAAGTTAAAATTCTCTTGTTTGCTTACAAAGGTGTAAATACTGTCTGGCTCTGATTATTCCAAATTTTCACATGGTGCTCAGCATGTGGATTTCTTCATTAAGTGGATGATGGCCTGTAACTGTTCCTTTGCAGAGAATGATCAGAGCAGCCTGTCTGTCCCTCCTTCCGTGTTTTTGTGAGCAGCAGTGATTTGAGAGGGGTAGGCTGAAGTGCCTCATGTAGCTTAGCCAAGCAATGGAAAATTACATCTGCTTGTTCTGTAAATAATGTCCAGTCAGAGCAGATGTAATTAACTACTGAACTTAATGGATGCCACGTGAGGTTACAGATGCTATCAGTCATAAACTAGATGAAGGCAAGGGAGCTTTATTCGCTTGGAATTCCTTTTAGGACTAATTACTAAATATCTTTAAAATTGATTGCTTATGCTTTCAATTTCTGAGAGTGTTTTCCCATATCTGTGTGGAATGGACTTGATGCAGCTTTAAGGAAGGATGGCAGCCTTTATTGTTGAGGCTTTTTGAGGAACTAAAAGGTTTCTCTTCCCTGGAACTTTCTCCCAGAGCTTTACTATCAGGAAACTTGGCCTTATTTTGGGGCTGGCCAAGCTGTCCAGCTGTCTGGCAACATTTGCCTGACACATTTTTCTTTTTGTCTAAATTAATTGAGAAATAGACAATTGTAAAGATAGAATTCTGTTGATGTGTCACAAGTCTTGGCCTAACATTGACAGAGCATTTGGAGACATGGGGAGTGCCTCTCAAAAACAACCACCAAATTTAATTTCTGCCTGTTTGCTTTCAAGCACTACGACTGGGGAGCTGGTGAGAAACCAGCCTGACAGACTTTGGACTGGTGGGAGAGACCTGCTGCTGATGTTAACACTGAACTGACCATGTGCCTTTTGTTGCTTCAGCTGTAGGATTGAACAATATCCAATATATTTTAATATAATATAACATCAATGTATTTCAGTACAGTTTTGGGGATAACCTTTGATTTTTGTTCATGGTCTGTAGTAACAGCACACTGATTGGATATGAGCTGATGAGCCAGGCCTGGAGTTTTCATGAGATGCTCATTGTTTTATACAATTTTTATGGAGGATAAACCAGAAAGGTTCTGAACCCATGAAAATTTTGTTGGGCTTGGTTATTCAGTTTCAAGGGACATTTAAGGAATTTTATTAATCAAATTGATTGTCAAGTAGCATTGATGACAGTTAATTCGTCTAGAAACAACCTTTTAAGGAGTAGATGTGTGTATAGTAGAAATGTCAACTGACTTAATCATAGATTAATATTAGTATGAGCCTACAAGGGAGAGAATAGAACTAGATTTGTTTATTTGTAATGCTCTTGGCATTTTTAGCAGCTGTGACTGTTTCCTTGTGACCATTGCATGCCCAGTCTTGAAGGAATTTTTGGTGCAAGTCAAGACAGAGTAATTTTAAGAGTGGTTTCTAACAATAGCATTACAGCTGCAGTCCTGTACAGCTCTGAGATGAGACTCTTTCTTGCATTTCTAAAATTTTGTAGCTCGTGACCTTTTGACTTAAATTTCTGAAACTGGCTCTGTCTGGTGAAATGAAAGAGAATTTTGAACAGTTGCTCCCATTATTTGGGGTGACTGTTCAGTGCTGGGCAGGCTCTTTCACACATCAGGAATCTGCTTCATGGCCTTGTAAAACTAGAATTAAGTAATGAGAAAGATTAATGAGCTGTCTAAGCTGTGTGCTTTATTACTCTCAGTATTCCTTTGCCTTTAGGCTAATTTGTGCAAAAATATATAAAGAAGATTTGGAGCATTTATTATTGGTGTTATTTCTCGTGTTTTAAAGTATAACCTTTTATTTACATAGGACTACCTTGTGTCTCACTTCTTATTTTGTTGCTACACACACACACATTTTGGGTTGCTGCTATTTGGGGAATAAGTTATCATAATGGTCTTCTGGAGCTACTGGTGTTGCAATTGATGGATTGTCTGTTAGGAGAGTAAATTCATGGTTTTTCTTCTGCTCTGCTGTTTTTTTCTATGCTTCTGCACCACATCCAGGACTCTGGGTTGCAAAATTCAAACTGAAATATTTAATATAAATTTTTCCTGCTAGTGAAATTGCACCTTAAAAACATTGTCTCTTATGCACTCTGCAACATTTAAAAGGAAGTTTGGCAAGTGTACATGAGGAGGGCTCCTTCTATGGTTGGTTTTATTTTTTTAGGAAAAAAAAAATTGAGGAAAACAATCAAGTTAATAGTAAATTAGTTTGCTGATGTCTAAGGATTGAACAGCTGAGTTACTGTACCCCTGTTATTGTGACCAGGATTCTTAGAGATTGTCTTAATTTTCAGAAACCACTCTCTGTTTAACCACAGCTGAAAAGATTGGGATCGAATATAAAACTAGGAATTGTCTTTACTATGGGAAGAGAGAGACTTCTGCTTGACTGAGGGCATGAAATCACAGTGACCCTGTGCTCCTGGTCCTGAGAAACAGAGATAGAATGAGTCCTGTGGAGGAAATGAGAGTTGGAGGATTGCAAGTGTCTCACTGCTCCGGGTGGTGAGGGATGTGTGGGTGCCACCCTGCCCTGGGCTGTGGGTGCCCACTGAGCTGTGACAGCTGTGCAAAAGCTGTGGCTTTTCCTGGGGCTGGGCAGCTCTCCCTTCATCCCTTGGGAATGTGGTTTGCATCCATTGTTTTCATTGTCATTTGCCAGTCTGAGCTGTGACATGTGGTTTCAGTCCCATTTGTGGCCATGAGCAGTGGCCCGTGGTGTGCACTGTGTAATGTTGTATTTTGGGCTGGAAAACATGATGTAATGTACAAAATATGGAGTAGACACTCCAGCTTGCTAAAATACATATATATATATATATATAATATATACACATGGGAGTGGGCACTGAAAATATTCTGAGGAAAGTGTGAATTCTTGCCTGTTTTGAGATGTATTCTGGAATTATTTCAGGTCAAGTAACCAAAATCCATAATCTTATGGAAAGCCCTGACGTTAAGTGAAATGAAAGGTTAGTGGGAAGCTTCTGGTCACATATATTCTTGTCAGGTTAATGCACAGATGTGACCTGGATCCTTAGCTTTGCTTACCAAGGAATAAGTTTTTGTTGCCCAGTCACAAGGGCTGGTGGTGGTGGGGGAAATAATTTGCTGCGTTTGAGAATTTTGCTTAAAGTTTAAAGGGCTTTTAGCTTTATTTCCTTCTGCAGTAACTCCAATTTGAAATAAATCCAAAGGCTTTTTATTTTGCTGACTAGTGAGGGATTTCTAAGCTGAAGAGAAAAGAAAGGCTGGAACATCTAAAAGCATGAAATGCATCATTGGCTGATTCGTGACCTGTGGGTCGAAAGACTGATATATACTGAATATTTACAGAAATAGGGCTGTGCCTGTTAGTTAAACAGCTGAGGTTTTTTTCCCCATTTGGTTTTATATGTTGGAATAGTTGCAAATGGCATTTTTATTGTCATGCAAGGCAGAAAATGAACCGAAACAATAAATTTCTTTTGCTTTGAACTTGTAGTATGTTTAGGGTAGCACTGGGTCAACAGATACACTGTTACCTATTCTGGTGTCACACACGTTTTTCTGGAGGCTGTGGCACTTTGCCACCAAGAAGGTGAGATTTCTTAGGAAAGGGGGGTTCCTGGCAGTTTGGCTGGTACTGGGAATATGGGGGGATGCCCTGGGACTAAGCTATCCATGGCATTTCAGAATTTGTGTGACGGCAGACATAAATTCAGTAGAGTGCAAAGAAAGGTCTGGGAATTAAATCCTTGTCCTCTGAATATTTTGAATGGTATTGGCAAGAGGCTGGGTATTCGTTTTCTGTATTTTAAGTATCTCTGTAGCTAAGCAGATGATCTAACAGTATGATCCTGAATTTAGTTTCTAAAAAGTCAGTAGATGATAGAAAATATCTGCAGCATATTCCATAGGTTCATCTGACCTTCAGTACAGATACGGTTTTAGTGTTGCTGTTTAAAATTCTTCACTGATGAGTTTGGGAAACAAGTTCAGATGTAATCATTTCCAGACAGAGAAATTGAGAAGTGCTGTTTTTAATAACCATTTACAGTGATACGGTGAAAAGGAGGAAATTATTTTTCCTGACAGATTCTGATAGGAGAAAGAAAAGCTTAGCATGGGGCGGTTATTTTTTTTTTCCTAATCACCATGAAAAATTCCTTCCTGTTAATCTGATGGATGGATTACAGTTTGTCCTTGCACGGCCAGGTTGTACTTTCCATCAGAATTGGAGATTCCAACCCTCATTATATCATTTCTGTAATGCAAATGGTTATGTATAGAGGGAGATTTAATTAATCCCCTGCTGGTTGGTAGTATACCCTAAAGCAAACATAGTCAGCAAAGGAAAAAAAAATTAAGACAAGAGTGCATGGTACCAGGTCACTGACTGTCAGTGGAATTTCATCATCTGTGAAATATTAACTTATTAACTGAAATGTATTTGCTCTTATAGCTGTAAAAATATTTGTCTATTGTCCCAACTGGTCTGATAGTGAGCTACCTTGCAAGGGAGCCAAGGTCAAAAACAATCTCAGGAATCACACTGTCTGCTCTGGCAAAAATATGGAACATCCTGTGTGGTGATGGTTCTCATTTTAATTTGCAAGGACTCCATTTAAACTGCCATCAGTGCAGGCTCCAGCATCCAACTTTGCCTGTGGGTCCGTGCCATATGCGCAGATACATATTCAAGGACAAATTACAAGACTGAGAGAAAGTGACAAATTTGAGTGATGGGTTCCTGTTTTTTCACACTTTTATAACGTATCTGCTGGCACGATGTGGGTTGTATTGTAGGTCAATGAACAAATAGATTTCCAGACTTTATTTCCGCTCCATATTGTGTGCACACACCTATGCAAAAAGCCAACACTCTTCCTGCTGCCTGAAACATTCCTGTTTTCAGATGCAGTTTCTGTATATAAAAAAACATAAAAATCGACTGAATAAATTTTTCAGTATCTATGTAGTAAGCAGTATATTTTGAAAACAGAAAAATGATCTTTAAAATGGCTGGTATTTTTTCTCTTTTAGCCTCCTTGCTGCCTGTAAAATGAGGATTGAGTCCTATTGTGAAACCGTTTCTGTAGCATGATATGGTGTCCAACTGATTTTATAGCCTCATGATTGAGGTGATGAACTTAGGAAAAAAGGAGATAGAAGGAACTCTTTTGAAGGCAGATATTTGAATCAGCTTTTTATAAATTCCATGATGCTGAATTTCTTTCCGAAGGTTCCTTTTTAACTGCTTGTCTGAAAATCTGCTGCTTCTTTTGTCATGTAGAGATCAAGTTGCATGTTTAATAATTATGCCTTGAAATGTGGAACTGTTACAAAAAATTAACTTTCAGAACAGTCTGTTCTTGTCATTTGGGTACTGCAAGATTTAATACACTCCTTATTTTTTAGGATCTGTGAAAGTAGTTCTTTATTTCCACTTCTGAAAGTTCTTTGTGAATAATGTGCGCCAATATTTTAAAACATTCTTATGCCATTTAGCACTTCACATAAATCAAATACAAATGTAAGCCTCTGTTTTGAGGGTTATATTGTTGACCTAGAGAGCAGGTGGCATGGAGGCTGGCTGGAGTAATAATGGTAATATAAATATAGCTACTGGCAGCACAAGTGCTCAGGGAGGCAGATGTGCTGTTGGAAGGGGCAGTTTGGAATCCTGCAGGTTCATGTGTTGTTCTCATCAGAAGGGTGGTCTTTAATGAAAAATGTCCTTCTGGATAAACTAGCATATTGAAAAGATTACAGCTGCACCCTGTAAATAGTGTTTCAGACCAAATAGTCACAGCTCAGCACTCTTTTGTTAGTTATCTCACCTCTTAAAATGTGATTTATTTTTTCAGGATACATGGACGTGTAATGCCAAACTGCTTTGTGGTATGAGTGGAAACTAGTTAAGTCATACCACCTACCTCATGATTTACTAACTAAAACATTTAATCTCTACTATAAATGATACTGTATATGATTTGGAGTAGACTTCAGCCTTTATAGCGTGCTTGTGAAATGCTGTTGGGCTTTTCTCTTACATTTTTCATATTTATTGACTCACTGTTTTTGTAGTGCTACTTCGTACGTTTGAAATCACCCTGTCATTGTAAGATACAAACTCTCCGTTGGTTCCATTGCACACCATTCCATTGCATTCCATTGAAGTGTTGAGCTGCCTTAAGACCCAGCTGAGTCTCGACCCTATGAGTGTTTCCCCATCTCTGGGAGGCATTTTCATTGTGCACTTGATCCCCTGGAGATCTGCAGTGTTCTCCTGGTGGTAGGCATCCTCAAATACAAAATAGCTCAGCAGTTGTCTGCAGTCTGCTCCCTCCTTCTTTCCACCTCCCAAGATGTTTTTTCTCTGGGATGTAACTTCTTCACACACCAACTCCCTGGTGATCTGGGAAATGCAAATCTCATCATTACACTGCTCGTGGTTGTGTAATGTCCAGCTGTGGTGCTTTTGCCTTGGCCCCACCATTCATGGTCTGTTTTGGGGGATTTTAGGGGCTGTTAGCAGCTTTGGAGAGGTAGAAAAGGGCAAAGAGCTGGGAGGGTGCATTGTCATTTCTCTGGAGGACAGGGAACGTGCTGCAGAGGCCAGGATGTGATGGGCTGTGTGGCTGTTAGGGTTTGTGAAGGGGATTTTAAGACTAACATGAAATGAGGCACAGTGGAACAACAGGTATAAAAATTGATTGTTTTGATTGTGCTCTTTGTTGTCAAGACCACAGTAGTATTAAATGTGAACTACTGCCTATTGATTCCACAGCTGCACTGTGTTTGTCAAGGTGGAGGTACAGAGTGAAGACAATTCCTACATGGATAGGATAATATTTCAATTGCATTGAGATGTCATCTGCTAGGACTTTGTTCCTTCCTTATTTGGGAACTTGGTTTCCAAGGGATGCTTTCAGGAACAAAGCCCCAGGCAGTCCTGCTCCTAACCTTGCATGCATTTAATCCTGAATTACCTACATTATAGGAAGTATTAAAGGTCATATTTTTTGAGTAAAGCAAGCATTCTGTAAAGGAGAGGATTTGTCCATTCCTGTTCCTGGACCGTGTTTCTTGTGATGTATGTCTGGTAATTACAAGTCACGATTACCAGAGCTGTGCTGCTGCAAGGGAGTGTTCTCTCTTTAAATGACTTTTCAGCTCTAATGAGTAGAGCAAAGCTTGTAAAAATGAACCCTAGAAGTTAAAAAACTAGAAGACAGTTAGAGAGCTTTAAAGGTCACTGGTTTGCTTTTTCATCCAGTACTATGAAATCCCACAGCTTTATACACATTCTAAAAATTTCTGGGGCTTACTGTGTTGGAATAAACAGAAATACGTCATCTGAATAGAAAAAGTGCCTTCTGCCAAGAGGTGCCATCTTCTTTAAAAAGCATAATTTAAATACAGCTGCTCATATGATGAAAGAGATTTATATGCATGTCTAAGTAACACACTATCCACATAAGCAGAATAACATTTAATACCTATATGTTACCTGTTTTTTAATTAACTTGCAATAGCAAAAAGCTGTCCTTGCTACGTAGGCTTCACAGTTGGAAACTAATTCTTTCTAACAAATGAGAGTGGAAGAAGTACCTTTTTTAGACTATAAACCACACAACCTGTTATAGATGCTAATGATTTATTATCTTACGCACTTGAAGTGTTTTGATTAGATCTTGACAAGTTTGTCTGACGACAGGAATTTATTTCTCGATGCTGTAAGCTGTCAGCCTTGTGATAATTCACACATGGAATTTGCTCAGTACTGTTAAACTGTAATGAAATTTCAAATTATGGCGAACTCATACTTGAAAGGAATAACGGCATGTAAGAGTTAGTTCTTTATTTATTAGTTATTAGGGGCTGTAAGTTCTTGGTATCTTTGAAAAACTTTGAGCCAAATTGCATGTATTACTGATCAGAGCAGTCACTGCCTGTCAATAACATTGTTAGATATGTCAGTCAGCACAAACACTGTAGCTAAAGGTGGAAAAGAGATTACATTACCAGTGCTATGGATTTGATTTATTTCCTATTGATTTTTTTTCTTCAATATTCAGTGAAAAAAATGTGGCTTTTTTATTTCGTAGAGGGGATAAGAAACACATCCCGTAGATCAGCACCCTGACATCCAGTTGGTGTTGGCTGTGCTGGTGCTTGCTGGGTTCGGCCGAAGCGAAGCAGCCGGGGATGAGCTCAGCCCGAGGTCCCGCCCGTGCCGATGTTTTAAGGATAAAAACCTCAGAATCGGGGCTGCGCCGGGGCCGGGGCCGCGGCCGCTGCCGCCACCTGGCGGTGCCCGGCGGGAGCGCAGCCCCGCAGCCGGGCGGGGCCGGGGATTGCGGGGCCGGGGATTGCGGAGCCGGCGCGGGGCGGGCAGTGCCGGGCAGTGCCCGGACGTGGACAGTGCCGGGGGGTGGACAGTGCCGGGGATGGACAGTGCCGGGGGTGGGCAGTGCTGGGGCGTGTGCCGTGTCCAGCCTGGGCAGTGCCGGGGGTGGGCAGTGCCGGCAATGGGCAGTACCCGGGGATGGGCAGTGCCGGGTGGGCAGTGCCCGGGGAATGGGCAGTGTCGGGGATCGGCAGTGCCGGGGGAATGGGCAGTGCCCGGGGAATGGGCAGTGCCGGGAATGGGCAGTGCCCGGAGATGGGCAGTGCCCAGGGGTGCGCCGTGTCCAGCCTGGGCAGTGCTGGGGGATGCGCCGTGTCCAGCAATGTCCACGCCTTGGGATGCCCCCTGGCTATGGACTGCAATAAAAACAGCAAAATCCCGTCTGCCTTTGCTTGTGCTGCTGAAACACAAAATGCTGCTGAGATGTGGAAGTTGTGTTTGGCCTCGATTTTTTTGTGATAATACATAACACGACTAAGGTGTACGTCTAAGAAAATACCCCAAATCACCCTCAAAATCCACTCTGTGACATTAATTCTTCCTTTTGATGAGAGTGTGAGACCATTACCACAGCAGCTGCAGGCACACCACGTTCCACACTTCTGGAAGTGGTTCGGTCTGATGCTGATGAGGTATGTAGGACAGAATTAATTACTGCCTTGTATGTGCTCAGGCTTGAATTTCAAAGTTATGTTTGCTCTGTTGAGCACTTATGATTTTTTGACTCCAAAGGCAATGATTGTTTAGGCAAAATGAGCAACTTTCTTACCCCAGACTGTGCATTGAGAATGTGCAGCAGCAGAGCTGTGCAGTTCTACACTGAGCATGCGCTGGGAAATGGCCAGGTCTTTATTTATTCCACCTCAGTCATTTATTGATACATAAATTAGTAATATGTAATATTACTACTAATAAAAAGTAAAATTAACTCAAGGCTTTCATTCTTATTTTTTTTCCAGAAAGAGCTCAGTCTCCCCAGAAGAGGAAGCTTGTAAGTATAATTATTCTTTATTCATCCCTTGGTTTGTTTTGAACATATATAGCTGTTCAGTTGTGGAAGTAATTGAGATGGGCAGATGCTCTGTTTTCTCTGCTAAGTGTTTTCAAGAATCTGTCATGGGCTTGGAAACACCTAGCTTGGATTTCTCTGAGACTGAAGCCTCTGCTCATTTCCTTAAGTGTACAGGAAAAGCAGTGGTAGTGTAAGCTTACTTCTAATTACCAGCCTGAGCTGATCCTGATATGGAAGTAGCTGCAGTGTTGAGTGTTGCCTCTCCAACATCGCTGAAGTGACTCCAGAGGAGTCACTGATTATTTATGCAATATGGACAGCTCTGATCACGGCTCTTCAAACAGTCTGCTGACAGAAGTCTGAGCACACAGCTCCTGGGCCAGACAGGTCAGGTGTTTGTGGAGCAGACAGCCTGATAGACATATCTCAATAAAGTAGTGCATGTCAGGAAAAGTGGGCTTTTAAAACTGTTATTTAAACAAACAGCTTTTTTTTTTTAATGCATTATGATGCTTAAAGAATTTTAGTGAACTAACTTGTGTTTCAATGGTATTACAAGAGCTTAGCTTCTGCTATGCTTACAGATTTATGGTGGAAGAAATTGCATTATTGATTGCATTATATAAAAGAGAAAGCTTTTGTACTGCCTGCTATTGCATTATGTTTTAAAATTGTTTCCCAAAGCTTGTGGACTACAGACATGAAGCTCACAAAAGCTTATAACCTTTCTTCCTCAGGTTTCTGGTTCTAATGAGAAATTATTTTCTGGCTTTCAATGTAAGCTATCCCCTTTGTATAAAAAACAAAGTGTGTTTGGAAAATGCTGTGTAGAGCTAGTGATTCAGGGCTGAACAATACAGAGGATCAAAAGGTCTTTTTTAAAAAGTGGGGCATGACCAGAGCTTTTTGTTTAGTTCATATGACAATGATAAACCAGTCAGGGAGTTATTTAAAGAACATGAAGCACTGACTGGTTTTGGGGTTTTTTAACCAGTATGCCTCAAAGGCTGGCTTAACAAGATTTGAGAGATTCCTAAGACAGGTAGTGTTCATCATTTGAAGATTATGAAGGTTCTTTGATCAAATAGTGGAGCAGTGAGTTACCAGTAAGTTTTTTGTTAAATGTAGCTTAGGTATTTTTTGCACAAAACTTTTGGAATTGAAATTGAGGATGCCAGAGATATTCCAGCTCATTCCAGCATGGAGGTGGGTATGACACAAGACTACTTACATATTTTCATTTGAGGTATCTGAGATACAAATGAAGTGCTGCAGATGTGTCATGTTTTAATCACTGGTAACTAAACCAAATGACTGAATATTTTATTTCTGTATTACTTAACTCCTGCAATTTTCATCACTTCAGTTTTCTTCCACAAGTGAGTGCCTTTTAAGCTGTCACTGTATGAAGAAATTTAGCAACCTGTGTCAAGAAGATCCAGGCCATAAATTTTAAGCACAAGGTTGCAGCTATTAGTGAGAATAAAAATCTATGAAGAATTGAAATGTCTTAGTTGCCTGTGTTACCTAGCTGATTATTTGGATGTAGTTTCTGGAATTCCAGATTCTAGAGTCAAGTACCAAGTGTAGTCCAGAACCAAATCATGTCTTGTTGTTTGAGAAGTTTTAACTGTTCATGGAGTCAGGAGTGCATTGTGGCTGATGTAGAGCTGTGTTGATGCTGTACTGTGAAATGTACAGGCTCACTGAAAAGGCTCTTGTGGAGTTGATTTGCATGATTTTGCATATCCCAATATCAGAATGCTTACTTGATTAAAAAAAATCCTCTTCGTTTTTGAATTAGAAATTAGAGAAATTTATATCAAGGGAATAATTATAATATATGCCTGTAACATGAGGTAAAAATATACATATACTATGTATAAATTTGTTCAACCATTCTGTCAAAAAGGGTGGCATTACTGTAGGCAGTTTTTAGTTCTTCCTGGAGGATTTTCCTCTGCTGGAATCAACTTAATAGTGAACCTCATAAACAAAAATAAATTCTGAAAATAAAATTTATTCTGAAAAGCTGCTGTTGTGCTGTGGCTGATGAGCAGGGATAGTTATGGATGTAGCCATGTCCTGATTCATTGACTGTCAGTCACTGACTTTTGTTCACCGACAGAGGCAGAGGCAGGAATGGACAGGAGGATGAAGTACCTGGCTTGGAGCCAGAAATCCTCAAGAGGTGAATCCATTTTCTGCACAAACTCCAGCCTTTGTAGCAGTTCAGTAGCAATTGAATTATGTACAAAAATCAGCCACTCAGCATTTTTTTGTGTGCTAGTGTGGAGGTTGGGGTGCACTTACTTCTGTAAAAAAAATCATATTTCGGGAGGCAGTAATTATTTCCAGCCTGCCAAAAACAGAATGAGGGCTTGACAATTGCTGCTGGTTTGGTGATTGCTATGCTGGATTGTTGAGTTAGAAAGGTTTTAGCCTGTGGATCAGCTCGGGTATTTGTCATTGCTGAATGGAAAAGGATGAGCTATTCCTGACAATGCATCTAACTTTTTCTTTGTTTGACTCTCAATACCTCATATTTCCTGGGTTGGTATGAGTAATCTCTATTTTATTGCAGGAACTAATTATAAGCAGGGACAACAACAGTTGCTGTGCTTATTTGTGCTAAGGAAAAGGAGTGGAATTATGTGTCTCACTGTTTTTGTCAGGAGAACATGAGAAATTTTGTCACCTAAAGAAGGTCTTGGGTGGGAGTTGAAGAAAATTAATGTTGGGATGAAGCCTGTGAAGTCTGTTGATGAGTGTTGATGACTGTTTCCATATTAGCAGAAGGAAACACAGGCACACTGTAAAGGATGGCTTTACACTTGGGTATTTTGTAATCCTAATTTTGAAATGATCAGCAGAGTGAGCAGACATGTAAAACAGATGGGGGAATTGTATGCAGGGTGACATTAAGAGAAATGCCTGATAATTTAGAGATCATTTTGTTGTTAATGTGTTTAAAGTGTTTGTGCTTCTATAGGGGGTTATGTTTAATGCACTAAAGGGGATGATATTCAGCTCAGTTGTGGGCTGCTAAGAGACTGAATAGTTAGAGAACAGGAATAAGTAGTTACATTTTGTCTCTAGTATGGTTCAATAATCAGAGTTCAAAGTTTTCCTTTAATGAATTATGCATATAAATGTATTGGTTATGTTTTTCCCCATGCTTTGTTCACAAAAGAAATAATTACCATTCATGAATATTTTCTTTAGTTTCAAATAACGAATGTGGAGTGATAGACTCAAACTTTGATCTCCAGCCTATTAGTCGAAGTGGTTTAATTATTTTCAGCCTTTATCCTGTTCTGTTCTCTGTACAGAGATTGGTTTTTGTATTTTTGGCTGCACCTTTCCCATGGTTTTGATGTGCACCTGCACATGAATTGCAGCAGAGAAGTTCCAGGCTTGTAAGGACGAAGGTGGGGATGTTGCAGCAGGAGCAGCCCATGGTGAAGCACCTCCGTGTGTTCACGTGTTTAGGAGCAGTTCAGCACCCAGAAGATCAGGCTGCAAACTGCATTTTATTTTGGCTGCAGCATGCCCAGCACCAGCCTGGAGCTCACTATTGCTTCTGCTTGCCTGCTTGGCTGAGCAGTAGTCACTAAATCCAGTTGGGGTTGCCCTTGAGCCATCTGGTTTCTTGTTCAGTACCCCAGTAATAATAAATTAATAATAAATTCAGTTCTTTATAGCATGAACCTTATTGACCTGTTAGGCTTTTTAATGAAAAATGTGGGTTTGTATTTTATCCTCATGGTTTCTAAGGCAGGGTTCATGGTGTGGGTTGCTGTAATTTTTGTGCTATCTAAATGTAAAATTTTCTAAAAGAAAATACAGCTTTCCCATACTATATCCAAATTTGAAAAGAGTAATTTCCTCAGCAAACTAAATTTGCTAAGCCAGTTTCTAACTTCAGCTGTAAGGGTTTTTTTTTTGTTAATTATTTCCTGCTATCAACCATCTGTATCAAATATACTTTAAAAGGCTGTATACAAATGGAAAAAGAAAATGGAGGCATAAGAGATAGGAAAAAATAGTTTTAATCCAGAATATATCCAGTAAAAATACACATTTATATGAACCAAATATTACAGATTGTTGTTTTGATGGTGACTGGTGCTGGTAAAGAGTAGAATTTACCTGGAGTTTTTATGTCTATCTCTGAAATATGTTAAGCAGCATAAAAGTCTTTGCTGAAGATGTGTGCAAGCCTTTTATGGTGGTCTTTATTCCTTCTAATCACTTTTTAAAGCAGCTTATGTCCCTTGTGGGACTTGTACTCTCTCATTCTCTCCCTTCTTCTCTGCACTATCATTCTACTTTAAACCTCTGAAGATTCTTAGTTTCTGCTGCCCTAGACATTTCTGAGGGGGTTTCATTAAACAAGTCTTCATCATCATTTGTTAAACTTACCCTCAGCTTCTTGGCAGTAAAATAACACACAAACACACCAAGGCATTTCTTGGGGGGGATATGCTGAACTACTTGTACACTTTTTAATGTTTAGACCTTGGAAAAAACAAGAAGTTTGATGGCAGGAAAGAAAATTTCCGGCTGGTTTACATCTTTGTACTGCCATGCTCAGGTGCTGTGGGAATTTCCCCTGTATCTGCAGAGAAATGGAGTATATAATTCAGTTTCTGCTCGTCTTGGTGGGTGAGTGTTTCTGCTGGTGATGGATCGATGCCATTTCCCTGCCAGGAGCAAGTGCCCTTGTCCCAAGAGTGGGAAAGCCAAAGTGCAGGAAGTGGATGAAAAATGGTTCTGAAAAGGAGTAGGGAATTTTGCTGCTTTTGCATCTGTTCTGATTTGGATCTGGAAATAAAGAAATAATGCTTCCAGTCAACGCATTCTGCTTGTGGTGCTTTTATATATATATATCTGGGGAGAGAAAGAGGTGCACTCTTGTGACCACCCCATCCTTCTCTGAGCTCGCAGAAGCAGCTCACAAGAGTTGGTCAAAAATAATCTGCTGCTCTTAAGCTGATCCATGGTGCTGGTTCTGGAGGTGGAATGTTCTGAATTATTCTTGTGGGGCTCCACAGCGGTGCTGCTATTCTGTATTAGACTTTAAAAATAATTTGAAAGCATTGTTTCTTTAAAAGAAGTGATTTGGTGAATCAGGAGTATTTTGGTGTTATGTATAGACTGTATTCTCAGAGACAAGGAATTTATGGAGGTTTTCATCAAGGATTTAAAAGTGGAAAAAGTATTTTGCGCAGTTTTTATTGTCAAGTTTCGACTACTTAATCCAGGCTCTCATTTAATAAGTACAATAGAATTATACATAGCATACCAAATTTGTACTTTTTGTTGCTTGCTGTGCTGTCTTGCTCCAGAGGCGCAGTGTGGGGGACAGGGGCTTTGGTTGTGTAAGGAGCAGCCACCCTGGCCCTTCCTCCTCAGCCTGGCACTCTGTTTTCCCAAGTGCTGAGAGATTGGGATTTTGTGGTGTGGGCTGCGATCAGAATCGTGCGAGGGTCTGAAGATCGGGGCTCTCGCCTGGGATTTGATTTGGTTGATGCATACTTGTGAATAGCAGCCTAAATACAGCCTTTAGCACCTTAAAGCCCATAGAACATACATATATGGAAACTTTCTTGGGGGAAGTAAGATTCTTACAAACACACATTTAAAAAATGTTGGACATCATTCGGGGCAGTTTTGTTAATAGCACGAAATTGACTTTGAGGTGATTGAAGTTGCTGTTTGCCAGCAGAAGTACGAAGGGAACATTTCCTCCTAGTGAAGGTTCCCCTTCCTCCCCTGCAGCATCCCGCTCCCCAGGCTGCTGCTCTGTTCTCGGTGCTGGAATCCGTAAAGTTTGTGTCTGGAGCACAGCCTGGGTGTGAGGGGAAGATGTTTGAAGCTGCAAGCTGTGCGTGCAGCTGAGGGGATTGATTTCTGACCGAGGGCCGGTTCACGTGTCCCCGCGGGCCGGCAGCAGCTGCTCCCCTCACAGCGCTGAGGGCTCTGCCAGGCTTTGGGTGCCAGCGCTGCCTCTGCTCTGTCGCCGTGCGAGTTTCCAGGCTGCTCCTGAGAGAGATCCCTGCCAGAACCCTCTCAAGTGTGCCATCGCCATCGCCTTGGTTTGGTGAGGAAGGCTGCTCCTGCTCTGGCAGCCCAGGCGGCTCGGCCGGAGCGTGGCGGGGCCGTGTCGCTGGCGCTGTGACAGGTCAGGTGGCCCCTTCGTGTCCTGGGCTTGTCGGCACCTTCCCTTCCCTCTGCTGGGCTCCCTTTCCTTTCACCGGATGCTGGGAACAGGCTCGCAGAAGATTTTTTTAATCTGGATTTTTAAAACATAAATAATTAGGTTTTTGACACGAGCTGTGTGGTTAATCTGGACCTCTCCGAGGTCTCCCGACACTGGGGTGTATGAAGAGCCTGGGATCGCACTGACTGCTCTGCGCTGGAGTGATAACAGCGGCCTCTCCCTCCCAGCCCTAAGCCTCTTATGCTGGGAAGAGGCAGATCAGTGCACCAGCACAATGATGAAGCGGAGGAAACAGAGGCTTGGAGCCCCATCTCTGCGGATCCAGTAAGGACTGGTGTGAAAAATAAATTGCACTTAATCATTTCAAACTGAAGCTGTGAAGAGGAAAAACTGGCCAGAATTTTCTGTGGCCGATAGACATTGCTTTGATTTGTTAGAACTTTATCTGTTATGCTTATTTGGCTGTACATGAAATTTCATTTTGGAAGTTTTCGCATTTTACTTTTGTGGAGTATTAAACCTGAAGTATAGCCAAAAAAAAGGCAATGTTTCAGTGTTTTTAGCTGGGATATGTTGTGGTTAGATTTTGTCCCAAGCATTAGTGTAGTAGAATGTTTGTAACTCTGTCTTTCTAGTTGGATCATTCTTCAGATTTAAAAAGTACTTTTAATAGTCTGTCAGAAAGCTGTCACAGTGTTAAAAATCTTCAGAAACCTTTGCTAGCTTTGCTATCTTCTAGAATTAAGAATACTATTGAAAACTTCTAGATTTGAAGCAAGAAGTCTTAACTTACATTGCCCAAATGGAATTTTTACAAGTGTTTCCTTTTTAACGCTTGTGTCCTTTATAAATGCTTTGAAATCTACTAATTCAAACAGCTATTTATGATGTTCGTAATTATATTTATTATTTCTATTAGGTAAAATTAAGGAAATTGTATATTTAATAGTGTGCTCATAAGCAGAGGAGGTGAAAAGAATCCATCGTGTAGTCCAGTGGAGGGAGGAGCAGGGTAAGAGGCAGGCTTAACCTTTTCTGTCTGCAGACTGTAAAGCTCATCAGCTGTTTAAGCAGAGATTGCTGGTGGGGAGGATTTCCAGTATGTAAAGGTTGCTTTACTGATAAGTATTTGGATTCATCAGGAAATGTAAAGCTAGGAACATGAACAAACATGCTTGACTTCAGGACTCTAAGTGTAAAATATCTGAATTCTAAACAAAACTGAAGCATGGCTCAAATTTCCATTTAGCACACTTTTGTGTTTAAGTATGGTAAAGAGAAACTTTTTTTCAGCCCTCAGTCAAAAATCAAAGTTAGAGGTGTAAGAATATAGTGGCACTGATTTGTATTCTAACACATAAGCACACTTTGTAATACCAATAATTGTAAGTTAACTTCTACTTTATTTCTAGCAAAGGACATCTCATCGTGTATAGTTCACTAAAGTAGGTGTTAGAAGCTCTGCTCTGTGTTTATGTACAAGTCTGTGTGCAGCTTTTTGAAAAGCAGCTACTTTGAGACCTTTTCTGTGCCCTGTGTGAATACAAATGTGCCTTGGCTGCTGACCCTGCAAAAGCAGGATAGTTCACAGAGCTGGGCACCAGCACCCTCAGCTGCAATCCTGATGCTACTGTGGATGTGCTGTGGACATGTCCCTTAACCTCTTCATGCCTCAGTTTCCCCACTGCTAAAATTAGAATAAAGCCATTTTGCAGTGCTGCTTTCAGCCCTAATTAGTTGTTGCTCTAAAACAACTGTCACTGCTAAATGTTGTTTTCTAGTTAATGGTTTGTGTAATTCATATTTTCACAGTTGTGTGTTTTGGCTATTGCCACAGCCGTGGCATGGAACCATGGCTCCCAAATTGTGAAGGCAGTGATAGAAATGGTCTGTGTTTGGTGCTGGTGCCATTATCAATTTGTTCTTTTTTCTCAATAAAACATTTTATAGTAGAGATTTACAATGATGTGTATTCCAGAGAGCCTGGAAATCACTTCAAGAAAGGATTTGGATAATTCCAGATTGGAATATTTTTGTAATGGAAAAATAACATTGAATAGATATTAAATTGACTGAAAAATACATTTTGGTTTGGATGATAATGGAAAGGAATGACTTTTGACCACTTAGTTTATTGCATTCATTTAGAAGATATAACTTGTATTTTGGAATTAATCTTTTTTCTTTATTGAAACAGAACACGTGATATTGACCCTGATTTTTTTTTTCTACTGTGGTACCTTGTCAGAATCTCCTCTCCTTTGTTCTCCCACTGCCGAGGAAATGATGTTCATCAGCACATGTTCTCTCCTACATCTGCTCCAGGTCTGCAGCATCTTAAATTCCCATTTAGTGCTGACAGTGCACTTGTCACTTCTCCTCTAGTATTTTACCTGAACTCACAAGCCCAGAGCAATCCATCTAGTCCATGCTACAGCCATCCTTTTCAGTGGAGGTAAGGAGAGGTATCAACTAGGAATTTCTAACAGTTTGGTGTTGGCATAACCATCTGTGAACTTAACAGCTTTACAGTTCAAGAGAATAACATCTAACAGAAGGAAACAGCTTCCTAGTTATAACTTCCAGCTATTTAGTGTTCAAGTTATGTTGCATATTGGGGCAAACTTTTTGTAGTTTGTGTGTAGGCCCTATGTGGGGAAGAAGATAAATTGGATTAAGGAATGGAAACCTGTCTGCTGGTGTGTGCATGCCTGTTCCTGGTGGTACCTTGTGTTGGCACATTTGAAGCTTATACCACGCAGCAGAGGAGCCCTCAGAGGCATGTCTGGTGTCAGGAAAAACAACTTAAACCAGCCTGAAGTGGGGTCCTTAAAAACCCCTGTCCAAATAGTGGGTCTGTGCTAAATACTGCACCCTCTTCTATTCCCTGGAAATCCACTCTGCTTTCTCACAGAGGCTGGCAGGCTGAAATCTCCAAGCACAGGGTATACAAAGGATAAGGAGTAGAATCAAGCCTGTTGTTAGCAGGCATGAGTGAAGGATAGAAGAGTTTCTAAAGCAAAAATAGCCCAAACCAGCTCAGTTTATATTAAAGCGCTTAACATCTCAACTGATTTTCCCTTCAGGATTAGCTCTTGCTCCTCATCGTGCTGGTTTGGGATAAGCACAGCCATCAGCCACCCCAGTGGAAACCTCCAGCTTCTTCACTGAGAGGAAATGCCACCAGCTCTCAGGGGTGCAGTCCCAGGCAAAGGCTCACACACGATGGAGATCTTTGTGTGCACTCATGAAACCAGAGCTCAGTGGTACCTGCTTAAAAGTTGAGCCAACATAGCCCCAGAGGGCTGGTTTTGAAGTTCACATGCTGCAGGGTGGATGTGGCTGGTCAAATTTCAGTTACTCATCAGGTGGTAATGCAATAGCCCCTGAATCTAGATGTTATTTCAGAGGGAGCTTGGTCTTGCTGGCCAGCTCTGGTAGGACTAACCAGAAAATGTGAAGTTGAACTATTTTAGGCTTCTGCCCCTCTAAAGCAGAGTAATGTATACGACATCTGTTGAGTGGAAATCAGGTTGTCAGCACAGGAAAGGGACATTGCATGTGTCTGTCCTCATTGTGCATGGCCAAGGGGAGAGGCTTGCCCAGCATCTGCTGCTTTCCCTGCACGTTGGGCAGCAGTTGGTGACAATTCCTAAGAAGGTGCTCACTTTGGCAGCACTTGAGGGAAGTGAAGGGCAGTGACTACAGAGCAGTCTCCTAGCATTTCAATGTCATGGCCATCAATCTAATTTAAAATGAATTTTTATTATTTAAAGGCTGGTATTGGGTAATGTTCCTTTAAACAAGGGTGATTAACTCAATTAAATGCTGTTTAGCCTTGGGGCTAATTAACAGACTGGTAAGTGGCAATTAAATATCAAGATCAGATTATTGTTAAAGTCAATTGAGAACTGTTCTTTTTGGAGATGAGAGCTGATAATTATTGATTATTTTCAAAAGCTTTTTTCGTACTTACTGCTTTTTCTTGCTCTGAGAAACCTTCCATTTTCAGGGTTCTGACATGGGTCAGTGAATAATTTTCTCTTTAAGAACAGTTCATATAAAAGTCTTAATAGCAAGCTTTATTCCACTGTTACTATGGGCTCCTTGATAATAATATTTTTCACATATGGGGACCTTCCAGCCATCTGCTCTTTAAATACTGAATGGTTGATGATTCACAGATACATGGTTCTGTGTAAGAGCTTAGGTCGACTATAATAAGTTTTTATTTTTGTCGTTGTTGCTTTCACCTGTGCAGCTCTTGATCCTGTTTTATCCTGTCCTTCTTTGTTGTAGTTTTGTTTACTTGGTTACGGTGCCAGTGATAGCCATTCCTGCTTGCTTAGAGCAAAGGTTCATCTTGGCAAGCTACCGCTGTCATTGATCTCCTCAGCTTAGCACCTCAGGTTAGCCAGGCAGTGATTCATTTCCATGGCTATGCAGGGAACTGCTGGAAAATGTAGCAAAAAATCCCTGTGTTAAATCTTCCTCACCTTTTACCTTTGGTATATTGCATTTGCAAGAATTTGCACATTGCATATTTTCCCTTCTTCCCTATATTTCGTGGTGCCATTGATAATTTTATGTTGACAGATGAACAACTGTTGGTGCATCTGATGTCAAGACAGATGGCATGGAGGTTCATGGCTTCTGAAAGAATTAATTTAATTAAGATTAAAAGTATTTTATACGTAACAAATGAAAATAATGTAAACCTTGCAAAAGAGTAAAAGAAAATGTAGTCTGATTGCAATAAAAACAAATTGATAACAGGTGGAATAAGACTGCTATAATTTAAGGAACTGTGGGTTGGAATTAAGGTCAGGCATCTTTAGGAAGAAAAGAGAATTATGTCCAGAATTAAACAAGTGCTGATTCTTGTCTTTGGGATCTGGCTTGCACTCTTCTGGGGGTAACAGAAAAGTCAAATTACTGAAGAAGAAAATGAAGCCATGTTTCACAGCTGGTCCTCTTTATGAGCTGGCAAATCTTTGTGCACCCATATTAGTCCTTTAATTTAACCAAAATAGGAATTTACAGAATTTTTTAATCTCAAATTGCTTAAGAGATGTCATGAATTGATTGTTCTAACTTAAAAGTGATGAACTTTGAGCTAAAGGGAGAGTGCAATTACCCCCATTTTAGAAAATGTTTCATTCTGTGTAACACCCTCAGTAAAATATCAGAAATTCTAGTAACAGTTTAACTTGTTTGTGGTAAAAAGGATGAAAGTGTCCAGGTGCTGTTTTTCTGGCATCTCTAAGTGCTGCAGCTGAGGTGAAGTCTCAGTCTCTCCTTTTTGCTAGGAAATTTGCTTCAATTTCCTAGCAAACCAAGGGAAGAGTTGGCTTCAGCTGGATCATTCAAGGGGCATTTTCTTGTGCTATTTCAATTTCATAAATTCATGCCAGTTGTGGAACATGTTCTTATAGGGATGTATGGTGGAGGTTATTTTTATAGGAATGTTTTCCCTTGGAAATTCTAGCTTTAATGAAGTCTATTGGAAATAGCTATTAATTTTTTTTATAGCTTTGCAGAATAGTTTAATAGATTTTTTCCTAGCCTGTACAAAATCTGGTCACCATTTGTGGATGTGATGGTGACCAGATCCTTGCTGTCTTATTTAAGTAAAACAAAATGGAAAACCTAATGTTGCTCCAAAATAGTCTTTAAGCACACTACATAATTACTTGATCAGTGTGTAATTACAATGTTATGAGTTTTATATAATTAGGATTTTATGGACATCTGTGATATAATTTAAGAACATATTAATTTATTTACATGAAAAGTCTATTCTAGGAAACAAGCCTTTAATCAATAACTGTGATAACTAACAAGAATATATTATACACAGGCATTCAGCAAATGTCCTGGAGGGCTGTGTGCCTTTATTTAAAGCCTTTTTTGTACAAGCTCTTGCAATGGATGAGAGGAGCCCTATATTTAGAGCTGTGGCTTGTCTGGGTGTATGAGTGAGGTTGGGTGGGCAGTGCTGGGCAAGTCTGCTCCATTGCAGTGAATCCAGTGGGCTTTCCAGATGTGCTGGTCAGCAAACCCTCACCGAAGGGTGGGGATGGGGATATCCCCCTTCTTAGAATGGCTCTCCTGTTAGACCCTGGCCCTTTATCTTGAGTATGAGGATTGTGGTGTGCCTCGATGAGAGTCTGGTAACTGCAGAGCTGCTGCTTCAAGGCAGATGCAGAAACCCCTCCTGTAGTATGAGGATGTATTCTTGGCACACACATCCCCAGATCACCTGAGGTTTGGGATTTGAGGACTGCATGCATTTTACAACATCAGGGCCATAGCTGTAAACAAAAGTTCCTTATTTTTAAGGAAGATCAAAAACATTTCCGAATTCAGACTTGACTAGTTTGAATTCAGTTTCCTTGTTTTTATTTCGAAATACCTCAAGGCTTATCAAATGTTGTTGATAGTTTCCTATCTTTGCTTAAATTTTGCTTAGTGTAAAGTCACTTGATATGATACAGGATTTTTTTTTTTTTTTTAGTTAGAAATTCGTATTTGACAAATGTTGGAGGATTAATGAAGAGGCCTATATTCAGTTTGAATGACATTTGGAAATTGTTCTGGTTTTGCAGTAAGTGTTATCCTCCTGGTTTAGTGCTTGGTTTGGTACAGGTTCTGCTTTCTTAAATGTGCTAAATAATTGGTCAGAGTTGACTGCAAGACAGCGTAATGTCACTTTTGGAAACAGTGTAGATCAGCAATTCAAGAATAATGAGAAACAGAACAACTTTGTGGATATATCATTATGCATAATGTGAAATGATGAATTTTGAGTAGGTAGGCTTTTGGCAACTGAATTCTAATCTACATCTCACATTGAATGAATGAGTTTCTCAGAATTAATTCCTTTTTTAATGGAAATTTTTCTCCTTATTCCTTTTCCTTTGTACTGGTTATTATTATTGGGAATCATTTTTCCCATCTAAGAAACTACATGGGAGGGACACACTGGTGATACTTGAAACATGACAGGCTCAGATAACTCCTTATGTGTCTTGAGCTAATGGGAAACTGTTTGTTTACTTTAATATCATTGGCAATATTGAGGCATGGTGGCCTGAATGATATAATTTTTTCATATTGGAGGCATTATGTAAATGCAAAAATCCCTGCAACCTGCCTGGAGCTGCAGTAGCAGAAGAGTTAAACCCTGGGGTTTGGAGCCCGAGGTTTGAATTCTTGTCTCCTTCCAGGCTCACCATTTGGCTGCCCTCCATGGGACCAGTTGTAAATCATAACCTGGTGGTTTGACCTGGGAGATTGGAGGCTCCCAGAGCAGAGAGCCTGTGCTTGTGACTTTGGAAGTTGGACAGCTTTACTGTTTGTTGGCCATTTCACCTGTAAGCCATATAAGGTTATGGTTCATAACTGGTTTTTCTATATAGTCATTTTTGAAGGCTGTGATCTGCTGGTGCACCTGTGTATGAGCTGACTCATTTACTGCCCCTGCACTGTTCAGAGTTTGGGAGGGTTGGGACAAGTCAGTAACTTCTAGGGAGGAACGAGGAGCTCAGAAGGGTTTTAAGAGACTGTAGTAAATATTGAAGCCTTTCTTTTTCTGTCCTTATCCTCAAATAACAGTGAATTCTTCAAATGACAGTGGTGTGTTCAGTTCTGTATGAAGTTTTTCCTTCCAAGTAGTTTCTCCTTCAAAGACTTTTTGATCTTGAATATAGATACAGAAACAAGCAGAGCACTGAAAGATTCCTGGCAAGGGAATAGTTCTGAGAAAGAAATAAAATTCTTAACCAGACAGTCATGTGCTTATTATTGTTGATAGACAGTGCCATGCATTTTCCAAGATTCGTTTTTAATTGGACTATGAGGCAAACAGGGGCTATTTTTAGTTTTAATTTGGAAAATCGGTGGATGTGCAAAGAGCCCTGTTAATGTCCTGTGCTGAAGCACTAATAGTAGAGATGTACTAGCAGAGAGTAGCTGGTGTCACCTTCATGGCCTGGAGCTGGGGGGAAACTGAGGTTGTTTTACACAGCTGTACGTGTCAGCCCAGGACTGTTCCTGCCCATGAGCAGCAGGTTCCTTTCCAATGTGTTTCCTTAAAAATTTGCTTTTTGGAGACATATGTTACAGTTTTAATTTAGTTCAATAAGCCATTTAGTGGATCAATATTAACCTGAAAGCTTAAGGAAGGTTTAGGATGTAAAGAAGGAAAGAGAATCTCAGGGCAGCTTTTCACCAATTTTTGGAATGGTATCCCATTTCAGCTATGTCTCGCTATCCTGAGCTATGGTGAACTTTTGTCTCAAATTTATGCTCCTGTTTGAATATTCATAACTACCATGCCAAAGGGCCTGCAGAGCTTCATCTGCTTTAAATGGACCCACTCGTGCTCTCTTTTCTACAGGCTGCATCTGTGCTCTTTTTCTTCAGTATCTCTCTATTCCTGTTTTTGATCATTCATCTCAAATATGCTTCTTTTAGTGCTCTGAGTTCTCTCTTCCCCTCATTTATCTCCTGAAATTTTGCTACTTTGGCTAGTTGTTATTATTCTGTCATTCAATCCCTTGTGTGGTACTTGAGAGCATAATCTTCTAACCTAGTTTACATTACACTGTCATTATGAATTATTAATGTTCTAAAATAAAATCTTCAAACCGTAATCTTTGCTGTGGTGAAAGAGCTCTGTGTGCTTTTGTTTCCTTCCTGTTCTCCCTGTCCTTTCCTTTCTTCAGACCTTTAGGTCTTTAGAGCAAGGCTGTTATTGATCCAGCCGTCTGGGAGAGACTTGCTGTGCACTGAGAATTGCATTGTCACATCTCTGGGCTGAGATGGGCATTTATTTATATAAACATCAAAAAAGCTGGTTTTGGAAGTAATTCCTTTGATTCTCGTCAAAGACATGCTGCAAGTGATAATGTATGTTTGGGTTATAGCTTGGCTGAGAAGGTGAATATTATTTTTTGTACTCTTTATTACATTTTTGGTTTTGTTCCTGAGAGTCTCACTTTTATTTGTAAGCAGATGAGAAATTAAAAATAACAGAACAGCTCAAGTTATAATTCTCAGCAAATTTTTAGGGCAGAATTTTCCACTGAAAGAAATCTGGTAAAAGTCCCTACTAGCTTTCCTCCACCCTTCATTTCAATGCAACCGCTTGCCCATTCTGCTTCCGAGAGGCTGGAAGATTCCAGAATCATTAAACGTCCAATTTTCCGAGTGAATCAACACACAAATATTGACCAGAAGTGTTCCTTTAAAGTCATGGGCGTCTGCATTGCCCTCGCAGAGAACTTGCAATTACTTTGAACAGAATGCAGTTGATTAGAGCTGCGTTTGTCTTTGGCGTGGAGGAGCGGCCCGTGGGGACGTGTCCCGGCCTGCGCCCCATGGCTGAGCGCGCGCAGCCTCTGCCGGTGGCAAGATGGATCTCAGGAGTGGGACCTGTCGCTTCTGCAACTTCCCCCTCCTTGTCAAGAGCAAGGGCAGCTGCAGGCTGGGCCGCAGGACGCCGCAGTCGGTGTTTTACATCGTGCTCTTGTAAGTGGTCGCCAAGGCGAGAAGCGTTCCGTGGGTTTGGAGCTGGCTCTGCGGGAAGGGTGCTCTCCGGACACGCAGGTGGTGTTGGTTTGCACGCCTCATCTGTGCTCTCCCCGCTTATGTGTTTGTTTAGGAGCCTGTGTGTTGTACTAAACACTTTGGCCAGCTGGAAATAGGGTTTGCTTTTCTTCTTACTGGCTGCGTTTTAATGGATAGTGCAGAAAATGTTTTTGTTAGAAAATGTTTTTTTAAATTGTATACATTTGTGCTTAAATTTAAATTTTTTTTTCTTTCCCTAATCTATAAAATCTGTATAATGTTACATCTCCTAATAAAAACTCAGAAGAAAAGAAAGTGAATACAAGATGGATATTCCCATTTATTAACACTTTCTCCATTTCTTTATGTCTGAGATGACTTAAAAGGTCATTGGTGAGGTGGGTTATGAAAGTAATTTATTTTAAAACCAAGAAATTTTGTTATATATTTTTGTTTTGAGCTCTATTATTTAGATTTATTAGTGCCATTTTTAATGTTACAGTAGAGTGTAGTAAGATATAGCACTGCAAATTGATAAATTTTGGTTTTAGTATTTCAACATGAATGTTTCTCTGGAGACTGCAGAAATCATTAGGAGTTCCAAATCTGTCCTTTCTGTACTTTATTTCAAAGCTGCGAATTCAGTTGGAGTCAATTTATCTTAATTTATTAAATCTGCTTCTGTGTTTCTAACATTTATGTCTCCCCTTATCTATAGGTAGACACACATGTTAAAAGTCACATATAAAATAAATGTCTTCATTCAAGACCTTCTAAATAATATGTGTATTTTAGGAAACCTTGGTTTTGTGATGAATCACCTTTGTGGGTTTCTCAGAATTACAGTAGAACAGTTGATAGGGTTGTATCAATCTGTAGTTATTTAAAAAACTGTGGTCCAGGCTTGTTCTCATGTTGCATCTGTGTGTATGTTACATATTTTTCTGAGGCTCACAACCTGGAGTACTTTGTCTGGCAGTTGATGATATCACAGTTTTCCCAGACTTTAAGATTAAAAGCTAAGCTTTTGCTGTGAAGATTCATAGTATTCCAGAGGAATGGCTAAAATAGGGGCTAGTTTATCTTAAAACTGAATGTCCAAATAAGGATGTAATTCTGCCTTTAAAACTAGATAAACTTCTCCTTTTTTTCTGTGTGTGCGTCTGCTAGCACCCCTGATGTTTCCCAAGCATGGTTTTGATTTCTCATGTCTCTTTTGTACCATGCTTATTTTGTAAAGTCTATTCTTATCCCATGCTCTAACTTCATTAAGAATTTATGCTTGAAAATGTAAAATTCATCCTCTTCATCTGTTCATTACATTAGCATTCCCCTTGCTCCCAGAATAACTCTTCTTAGCCAACATCCTACAAAATAAGCTTTTTGTCTCAGAAAAGCCATGGTAAATGCAAGGGCTTTACAATATCCTTAACATTTCAGCTGAGCCTAAGTGTGTTAACCAGGGAAGGAGGAAACGAGCTGTGGAGTAGAACGTCCTGCACCGGAGGTTTGAGTTGGAGCAAACAACCTGAATTATACTGAGAAACAAATCAGATGCCAGAGCTTGTTTTAGAGTTCAGGCTTGATTTGGTCTTCTGGGTAATACGCTGTGAAACAGGTGCCAGCACTCCCTGCTCACTGCTCACCACGTGTGCCCTGAGCCTGGGGCACCATGGTGATCCTTGGCACACGCTGCTGCCCTGGGATGCGCGCTGGGGGTTTGTGGTCCTGCAGAGATGAGGGGAGTCCTTTTTGCTTTTGTGAGCTGGTAATTGAGAGCTGAGTAACTCAAAGCCCTCTAATTCACCCACTGAAATACAGCTCAGTTCCCTCTCTTTGTTGTTTGCTTTGTTCATTTTTCCTTAATTATTTGCCTGTTGTCTTGGTTTAGTTTTAGCCATCCACTGGTATTACTTCTTCAGTTCTCACTCCCTACAAAGACACAAAGTCTGCCAGCCACCTTTGCTGCTGCTTTTACCCTAATTTGTCCTTTAGGCTTTGCACTGTAGCTTCTCCGTAAAAGAATTCACAGAGATGTTAATGTTATTATGAGTTAAATAAAATAGAAAACTCATCTTGTAGCCTGTTGGCATGAGTGTGCTGTTGACATGTTCTCTCATATACAGATATGGTATATTTTTGAATTAGTGAGAAGTTTCTGGTCCAGATTTTCCAAACTGTTTTGCTGATCATGCAGTGACAGTAAGAGAGTGCCTTCAAAGGATTTCATTTATCATTGTAGGTGTGAGAAAATCCTTACGCTGCCTATATTTGTTGCTACTAAAGACAATTCTGCAAAAGTTGACACTATAATATTTTAAGACATGACTTATTTTAAAAGCTTTTTGACAGTTTGTGTTCTCCTGTTTTTCTAGCAAAACCACTGCATTTCCAAGTGTGACGTCTTCACATTTTTTCTGGGTACACTGAATTTCTCGGGAATCTCTGGGTCCCAAAATGAGGATTAGAGTTTGTTACTTCCATGTGGAACAGGCATTTTGAAAAACAGGAATATAAAGTGTTTTTCCAATCTGCTTTGCTGACATAGTTTTGTTGGAATGGTTATTTACCATGTCAGTCAAGGACTGTGTGTCACAGCTCTTTGGGACACGTACAAACCCCATGCTACAGGAATTAGCAATGGTGGTGTTTCTCAAGTACAGGGAGGTGGACAGGTGGAGAAGCTCTGCAAAGAGCTGAAGTGTTGCACTTCTTCATGGAGAGGCTGCTGCAGGCTGGAGTGGCAGGAGAAGAGATTAAGTTATCTTCCTGTTTGCAAATCCAGTCGCACAGTGAATTCATTAAGACTGTATTACAGGTTAAAAAGGAAGTTTTAAGTGCTTTGGGATAAATAATACATGACAAGGATGAGGAAATGCTATGGTGGCAAGAGGAGGCTCAGTCTATGTTTTCTTCCTTTGGATAAATTTTGGCTGGTGAAGAGGAGGGAGAATCTTTGGAGGAGGATGTTGTGGTTACAGCAGCACTCTGTGTTTTTGCAAGTGCTGCTGAAAGTCCTTAACTACATTTTGGATAAAGCATTAGAAGGTTTCTGTGTAAACAGGAAGTGACATTTTCAGATCTGATTTTCAGTATTGTTGGTTTTCAAATAACATTCCTCAATTTTTATGGCATTTGAATCACATATGGAGGTTACATTTGATTAAATTGGACAACTGACATTTGAATCACACATGAAGAAGGCTGGTCTAGGGAAAGAATGCAGGATCCAGTAACTTATTTAAAGAGGATAATTGACCTTTCCATGACATCTGAGCCCAATTGTCAAGTCTGTGAGTTTGAAATTATGTTAAGCTTATGTTTTATTGGCATAGCTGAACATCTTAGTAGTGTTACTTGGAAAGGATAGTGTTGCATGTTGCATGTACAAACATAAGTGATATTTTTGTAAATAAAAATACAAAGAAAGAATATTTCTTATTAAATATTCATAGTCTTTGGGGCAAAATTAACTTGGTATTTTAGCACTGCTCACTTATCAGTTATTTAGTAATGTCTTCACTTAAAAGATTGTGATGGTGGAGCTGTAGTTGGCGTCCTCTATATGTGAGTGAGTACAGTTTTGTGAGCGTTGTTTTAGACTGAAATCAGAGCAGTTGCTTGTGCTTAGCAGTGATATTGTAGTGCATTAGATAGCATTTCAGGCTGTCCACTAGGATGGCAACCCCCGTTAGTTCAGTAACTGTGCCCAATTAAAGTTACATGAGGAGCTGGCAGCTTCCATGCAGGTGCAGTGCCTGATGGCTGCTTCAGTAAATGTTTCTGATCCTTTGAATCATTAACTAGTGCAGTGACTAGGATGTTCCCTGCATAGGGAATGTACACCAGAGGGAAGTTTAGTTGTTCTTCAACCCTAAAACCCTTGGCCATCAGCTGTTGGTTTAATCTCATATAGAAATGTCTTTGGGAGCCCTTTTATAGAGAGGTAACAATTGAAATCCATGGGAGCAACTGTATGACTCTTTAGATCTGGGGTGGTGGCTTGGCGATTTCTGCCCCAAAAGGAAGAAATCTGTGGTTTTATAACTTAGCAAATGATAGAAAAGTGGATCTTGAAGATACATTCAACCTAATGTTTTCTGTCAGACTGCTACTTAGGAGTCTCGCCATTGCAGTGGCTCAAAGACAGTCTGTTCTTCCCTTGCTTAGGTCACTGTTCAAATAATAATGATGCCCCAAATAGCTCAACACACATCTCCCATGTAATTTTTTTTTAAAGGAACATTGCTTTTTTTTTTTTTTTTTACCGTAAAAGAAGAACTTTCTCCTTTCTGTCTATTGAAAAAGCAAAGTTTTCTGCTGGAGCTTTTACAACTTACACACTTTTCACTGTATGGTAATAGAGAGCAGATATCTCTTCACCTGTGTTAACTTATGCTTACTTATAGTAGAATAATTTTCTGTGCTCATTGGGCATACAATTTAAAGTTTAAAATAAAGTCAATATGCTCTTTATAGAAATAGAATGTATCTTCTTTTGTTGTGACTTCTCCAAAGAATTTGGCTTTGCTAGCAAAATAATTTCTCGGTATTTGTAGTGAATAATTCATGGATTGCAGTCTAATGACTATTTTAAAAAGTTATGTCTCCAAGTATCACATTTCCATGTGAAGTTTAATACAATGTAACCATTCAAGTAATGGCATAATTAGCAAGATACTATTGTTTTTCCCAATAGTATTTCAACTGGTTTCTATTATAAGTTTTCCTTTACCACAGTGTAACTCGTGAAATTAATTTCATTTGAAAACTACTGTGCTATTACATGGTTCATCCTGGTTGAAGTGTTTAAAAATATAATCAACACTTTGTGGAAACTTTTCTTGATACATAGTCAACTTAAAATGTAGTCAAGTCACAGGAGTTTTGATCTTTGGCATGTTCTTTTTCAAAATTACCTCATTGATCTGCTTGGTACTGCTTCAGACTTTTCAGGGAGTTTGGCTTACTTCTAAAATGACAGATTTTATTTAAAAGAAGGTGATCTTATACCAAGGAAATTTATTTAATGATAAATGTAACTGCTATAAAAAAGTCCAGAAAGCAATGGGTTTCATGTGGACTGTTTGCCTAATTGCGTTCTCATTTAATGTCAGACTTAATTAACATCCTACTTTGGTAATGGTAAAGATGAGAAATAGGGAAAGTCGTTGACACTGACTATTTATAACTGTCCAGTGGATGCAGTGTCATTAGGAGGGCTCTGGAAACTACATTTGGTTGACAGAGAAATACTCCATCATCACAGGAGCTGCCGAAATGTTCTGCAGGTGGTCTTTGCAGAGGACAAGTTGAGCATAAAGAAGGGCAGGTGCATTAGGAAGATTGATGGAGCCTAAATATCCTGAAAGGTGAGTGGGAGAATGTTATAAAGGAAGAGATTTCTTTAGGAAATAGAATAACTCAGGGTCTGGAATTCACAGAGATGTTAATATTATTATGAGTTAAATAAAATAGAAAACTCATCTTGTAGCCTGTTGGCATGAGTGTGCTGTTGACATGTTCTCTCATATACAGATATGGTATATTTTTGAATTAGTGAGAGGTTTCTGGTCCAGATTTTCCAAAAGGTTTTGCTGATCATGCAGAGACAGTAAGACAGTTCCTTCAAAGGATCTCATTTATCATTGTAGGTGTGAGAAAATCCTTACGCTTCCTATATTTGTTGCTACTAAAGACAATTCTGCAAAAGTTGACACTATAATATTTTAGGACATGACTTATTTTAAAAGCTTTTTGACAGTTTGTGTTCTCCTGTTTTTCTAGCAAAACCACTGCATTTCCAAGTGTGACGTCTTCACATTTTTTCTGGGTACACTGAATTTCTCGGGAATCTCTGGGTCCCAAAATGAGGATTAGAGTTTGTTACTTCCATGTGGAACAGGCATTTTGAAAAGCAGGAATATAAAGTGTTAAAAGAAATTTCTACTGGTTTTGAACAAGTATTATGTAATTCCCAAAGTGTTTTTTGCAGTTCTTGGGTAAAAGCTCTGCAGAAATGTGTTAAATGTCAAGATGGGTGAATGGAGGGGTTTCTGATGACAGCACACACCCCATCCCCTTCCCTGCTTGGGGTGCCCTGTGTTCCCCAGGAACAGCAGAGGATGGACAGGGTTTAGCTGGATTAACATTGCTGTAGGGCTGTCAGTCACTGATGCCCATGGAGAAATGTTCTCCTAAAATGGCTTCTCCTTTCTGTGTCCTTCCTGCAAGAGATGTGAAAGTGCTGCTGCTGAGTGCACTGATAATGAGTGATAAGTCTTCAACTACTGAGTTTTCAATCATTTTTGTAAAAAGCGTGACTAATACAGATTTAGGAGTGTTAGCTGATTGTGATCTTACTTGTTAACTATAAGCAGTCAGGAATTTATTTCTACTCTGATAGGTTTATTTTATTAGTTAACTGAACACTTTTTTTCCACCATTATTGCTCGGGATTATAAATTCATGTTTTAGATGACAGTGTAAAACTTTCATACCTTTTCAAAACCAGGGTTTATTGGAATTGGAAGGTCACATAATATCCTGAATTTAATACTGAAAGGCTAGCGTTGTTTATCCTTAATTGGTATATGATATTATGTGGACACAAAAATGAATGTGTTTATTCTTTCTCATCAGCAGTAGACAGTGGCAGAGTTTGGTTCGGTTGTACTCTAAATTAATTATGTGAAATCAAACCACTATGTGATGTAGATTAACTTTGTAAAAATGTTTAAAAGCACTAGAAAAGATGGTCATGTGTTGGTCAGAGAGTCTAAAAATCCCATTTGCCTGTTTTGAATTCCAGATGGAAGGGAATACTTTGCTCAGTCAGATACTGTGATTCTTGATAAATGTATTTATTAAAAATATATAATTATTTAATAGAAAATTATGAAGCCCATCTAATTTATCCATGAGATTCTTCAGAAGGCTAAAGCGAATCTAGTGGGATTTCTTTCTCCCAGACATTTTTGTGTATTTTTTTAGGGCTATATTGTGCATGGAAGGATGTGCCAGCTGTTGATTGTCATCTTTCTCATGTCTGTGATAAAAAGCCACTCAAGAAGGCTGAAATATGAGAACGTCATTAGCTTTCCTACTGGCAGAAGTGCTTAAAGAAGCCACAATAGAAAGAAAATAGATTGCATACTGAAATAAAAAAAAAAAAAAGGGCAGCTCCTGCGAGGTTTTGTTTAGACCCTGGAAAAAGCAAAAACATGGCAAGAGGGTTCTACAGGCACAAAGGGGAATAATGAACTTGTGGCTGCTGTGCAAAGGGGGTGTGTGGGAAACCTCTGATGTGCATCACACGAGTCCTGTTTGTGTTTTGTTGTCAAAATTCAGCTGGTTGAGTTGTTTTTGGGCACCAGGTGCTATGTAGGAGTTTGTGTTTACTGTGACTGACGTGGATCTGCTGTGGCTGACTTCAGGGGGAGAATGGATTTCTGGTTTTAAAATGATCTTAGGAGGCATTGGAAGCTTTTTTTTTTTAATTAAAAATCCGCTTGGGTTACTGAAGATGAAAGATGGGATTTGTTTAAAGATGGAAGATTAATTAAGAAAAATAAGCAAAATACCCCTGATGTGCCTCATGTAGTTAGGAAAAGAAGAGCCACCATATCAGAATAAAAACACAAACTAGGCAGTCAGTGGTGCTTTCTGTGCAGACACAGCTTGAATCTCCCTGTGTTATTCACAATTGCAAACAGTGCCCAGTTATGGTTTCAAAAATACTGAAAATATTTTGTTTGTAATTAGATGAACACAGAGATATGTATAGAAAGCATGTATGGTGTGTATTCAGCAAACTCCAGGTTTAAAGTGCATATATTAGGAAGAGAATAAATATCTCATTTTGCACTGCCTCCTAAGGTGGAGGGAGGGAGGCAGGGATGGAGCAGGGAGAAAACAGAGGCAGTGGAAACAGCAGCAATATGTACGCTTGCCTGCCTGTCTCACATTAATGGAACAGCTTGCAAGGTCTACAGGGAATTTGCATTGGCTCTGTCACTGGTATTATTTAGTTCCTTATTTATTGCTAGTGGCTTGATTGTGCTGTATTTTCCCAGCAATGAAAGCTTTTAAAGATCATGTCTGACTCCTTTTGGACAGTGCTGTCCAATTTCTCTCTGCCTGCTACCAGCATGTTGAGACGATCCAAAAGGTAATCTAAGGATTTTGCGAGTAATTCTTACGATGTTTTTCTAAGCTACTTGTTTTAATGCTGTTTAGTCTTGCTTTTTTTCCTGTTTTAACAGATTGAATCATATTCCTAGTACGTTAGATATGATTTCCTAATTTCTGAATAATTTGTAATTGTGTTCGTTGTAAAATCATACTGTGCAGATCCACGGTTCGTTCTTTTAAAGATATTTATTTACAGGCATTGTTCCTTCTCATACTATGTCAATGTGTTAAGGGATTTGTTTCTACAAAATGATGGATAGATGCTTACCGGGAGGAAGCTGCTTTATTATTTGAAGTAGAAAAACAGTATTATGTTGAAATAGGCAGCACCATGAAAGACTTGCAAATATTTTGACTTACAGCACTTACAGTCTTCACAGAGATATGCATAACCTTAAATTTTAAATAATGCTTAATACATTTAGCTTTTTTTTTTTTTTAAATTAGAGATGTGAATATGTTAATGTAGCAGTTGATAGGATGAGTGTTTGTATTTACCCTGCTCTCTGGATTTTGATAAAACCCCATTGAAGTGTGCGAACTAATGAATGGTATCGGATCTGATGCAGTACAGGGGTGTCCCTTCAAGACTGGGAAATATCAACATAATTATCACTCATCAGGTGCTCTGTGGAGCTGAACATTTGTAGCCTGAAAACTTACTGGTAACACTGGTAGGTAGCTAATCCTGACTAAAGCAGTATATTCAGATTTATGAGTAAACAGTTGCAGCTGGTACCAGAATTTCCCAGCAGCTGGTTTGTTGATACAGTTAATAATCTATGTAAGACTCAGAATATAAGCTTTGGCTTAGCTTTAAGGTGAATTTTGTTCATTAGCTATCAGAAATTATATTAATCTTTTTTAGAGGCTTGTAGATTCTACCAACAAATATTTTTGGGGAACTCTTCATTTTTTGTTATTATTCCACATTTTGATTTAAATTTTATCAAAGTTGTGTTCTGTGCTGCCAGTGACTTTTAGAAATCTTAGTGACAATGAAGAAAGATTTTGTAAATAAATAGGGATCTCATTGGCCAGGAACTGCATTAGCAGTGTTATTGTTTTCAAAATTGTTTTCTTTAGCCTGTTTTTTAAAGTAGAAGAGCTCCTTGAGATTCAGGTTGTGTGTTGATGTCTCTGCTCCAAGCAGTAACTTTCACACCCATTGAGCAGTTGTAGCAGTGGCTTGATGGATTGACAGAAGTGACGAAGATAAAGCTTTGTATTTTCTTGCAAATTTCTTAAATTTGTCTGGGGAGAGGAAAGGGAGGTAAATTATTCTCCTGTGCCTCCATTTCCAAAGGCTGAGGTAGGTTGGACTTGGCTTTCAGGTGCTCTTGGCCACCAACCCGTGAGCATGGGAGCAGCGTGGTGTAATGAGACCTGGCTTGCTGTGAGAGCCAGGGGGGCTGGGCAGAGCCAGGAGCTGGTTTAGGGCAGGTGAGGGAGGACACCTTTGCATAAGAAAATAACCTGTTTTAGACCTGCACATTCTGGATCCTTTTATTACTGCTGCTTGCACAACATTGGTTTCCTAAAACTCCTCCATTCTGTGTGCCTAAAGGTAGTATTTTGTGAAAATTCAGCAATAATAATCTTCCAAACAGAGTGGACGTGCACAGTGTCTCTCAAAACAAATATAAACCATCCTTGTTTTTCAATATCTTGTTAGTGTGCCATTTTGAATTTAAAATTACGCATCAAGGTCAGAAACAATTTGAGAGATACTAACAAGGTTTCACGTGTGATATTTTGTCAGAAAACTCCCACTCAAAATTTACAATTCTGTTTATTTGTTAGTAGCCGAAGTACAAAAAGAAAGAAATTGATCTGTAAATCCGCTGAGCATCTTAATGGAAAAGAGATGACTTTTTATTGATTTAATCACATAAACGAGTATTAGGTATTTCAAAATGATCAAACAGCACTATGAGTATTCAGAGCAGAGAGCTGCTGCACGAAGTCATGTGGTGGAAATCCTATTTTGCACAGGATGGAAACCGCAGCCTTCAGCCAGCCTCAGAAATGAAATATTTGAGCATGTGTGACAGTTTGCTGGGAATATCACCTTCTGCCGAGCCGGGCTGGCAGCCTGCCAGCTCTTTGCCTGCCGTCTTGGGGGAGATGGTGGGCAGGTTGGGCTAGTCTGAGGAGTATTGTGATAAATCACTGTAATAATGTGATTCTTGCCAGGGTATCCGTCCTGAATTCCCATGTCCACATATGCAATGACTACTCCTGAGAGTATCTGGGCTGTGAGAGTGGTCACAGCACATGGAGTGCGTTGCAGTGCCATGACCTGAGTGTTTCTGTGTGCTAATGTTCTCAGGACTGTGGCATCTGGGCATTTGGAATGGAGTACTCTATCACTAAATAATATTTCCCAGTTTTAGTTGGCTCCCTTTCAAAGCATAATGTTCACTTCTTAGCGTACTTCCTTTAGAAATTATGGGTCTGATTTAAATTTCTCCTGTTACTTTGCAATCTTGGTCATATTTAGCAGTAGAGATTTTTTTCCTGTGACAAATATTTGATACAGTTTACCTCTACTCTGTTTGTAAAACTTCTGTACAGTCCTGTTGCATTAGTAATAGGTTGTGTGCTCTTAATTCAGGGCTTCTCCACCTTGGATTTCTCTCAGTTTTAATTTAGTTTCACATTGCAGGAAAGGGTTACTTGTGGTATTCTGACTACTGAGCTATGGCACATTTCTCTATAATGGCTTCTGATATGTACTCAAAATCCTAGAGGGCTTGACTCCCATATGGCTTCTCCTACATTAGGAGGCAAATGGGAAGGACTCCTCTTTCTCCTTGGTGCATTTTGTGGAAATGAGCTCTCTCGTGCAGCTGGTGGGATTCTCGCCGCAGCTAATGGCTCTGGAAAAGTGAACCATCTGCTGCTCCGGTCAAAGTGGCTGAATTGTTTCTTCTGCAGCCTATTCCCGGAAGGATAGAGAAAGTCAAGAGCAAACTGTAAATACATAAGTTTCTCATGGGAGGGGTGACATAAACATAAATCACATTTACCTGTCAAACTGGTTCTGTATAAATATTTATGAGTTTAAACTATAGGAGAAATATGAGAACTCCTTGGTTCAAAGGGCATAAGGGGCTGGTATTCTGATATCAGCTCTACTGAGGCATTGCCTATTGAAATTGGATTATGGAAAGATAAAGCGTAGTTCTGACGTATTTAAATTAAATGTCTCTGGATTTAAGTCCTGTTGTTTCTTTACACTTTGGGCATATCTTGAATATTCCCTTGCAATTTGATGCTAACAGCACTGTAGAATTGTGCAAGTGAGTGTTTGTTGGTCTTGTAAAACTGACTTAGAATGCTGATTTCTAATGTTTCCTCATCTTTTCATTTTAATCCTCTCTGGGTGGAACAGACTGTGACTGTGGGTTTTAATGATTTCACTTTCGTTTAGTGACTTTCTCTTTGCAAAGTTAAGATGGGAGATTTGTGTGTCTAAGTGACTTGAAAGATAATTCTGGAGGATGAAAAAGGTGGATTTCTGTGAGGAAGGACATCTTGAATTTGTATCCACAATTGGCATTGATGCTTTAATTGTCTTTCCTCTTTTCCTTTCAGTGAAAGGGCTTTAGTGATACAATAATTTGTTAAAATCACAAGAATTAACTGCTTATAAAGTGTAAAGCAATCTTTAAGTAGCAAAACACCTCTAAGATCAGTGATTCTATGGAAATCATTGTATTTCATTACAAGCAGTTCCTTGGTAACTAAGAAAAATGCTATTCATTATTGAAATAGTCACAAACAGTGAGAGAAACCACCTTTGACTGGGATGTAAATGAGTAAATGGAAATAATCAGGTGATCAGTGGTGCTTTCTGATGCACTGGTGTTTTTCTGGTAACTTTTCAGCTGCCATAACAGGACCACGTTAGACAGTGAGTCCATACATATCCCCCCAAATGTATTCAATGTCTTTTATATGCTGATTCATCCAGATTGACGTTAAAAGCTCTGTGTGTCTGAAGGATGCCACCTACTCCGTATATACATTGTCACTTTGAAGAAAAACAAATAGTTTGATGCTAGCAGAATACTTACTTTTTTGTGGTAACATAAAGCTAGCATTAAAAATGTGACTCTATACTATAATTAACTTTAAAGTGACAGCTGTCACGCCACACATTTCCTTGTTTAAATGAATAACATAAAAAATGTTTCCCTTATGTTGGGAAGGATGGGGAAGACCTGGAAATCTGATGCTTTTGTTAATACTTAGCTCAATTTTTTTTTGCCTAGCTCAGCATATTAAATAACCTCCTGACACTCATAATTGGAGAGGAAATTTCATTCAAATTACTTCTGCTAGGTATTTCAATATGGCCTTAGGACAAAAGCACTGCTTGGGGGAGAAAAATTTCCACTTTATCTTCTGAAAATCTCTTTATGACAATAGTTTGTTGGATTGCATGGAAATGTAATGGATGTTTTGCTCACTAATGGGTGAGTTTTGGGGAGTTTCCAATACACTCTCCATTACAGAATATTTGCACTTCTTAAATACAATGAAAGAGGCTGGTCCAGTGAATGGAAGGAAGGTCCTCCTAAAACCCCCAAATATTTGTAGTGATTCAGGCAATCCACCCAGACTGTTTGTAATTTCTGATTTATGAGGGATTCTGTGTAAATCATATTTTATGTTCATTTTGAATACTGTTGGCAGTTTCCCTGCTTGACTAAAACCTGGGGAAAGGGTCTTAGAGGGTTAACACTGAAGTTTTGAGCCTTGAAAGCTTTTTGTTCACATCGAAACTCTCTTGTATGAACATTTGGCTATTACCCAGGACAAACCAGTTTTTCAAGTCAAAACCTTTGTGGAGAGGAAACGAAGCAACACACAAATTACAGACAATTTCATGAATTATTTGGATCCTTAACGTGAACAAGACTGCTGAGTGTAAAATAATTTTGCACTGGTGTTTTAAGTGAGCCAAATGAAATACTGGGGTAAGACTGGTTTGAGGAGAGGCATGAGGAAAAGGGAGATCCTGAACATTACAGAGGATGCTCAGATCAGGTCTGTTCTACTGTGGGAAGTAAGACAGAGAGTACATGCAGGCACGTGATTGGCCTGGAAATGTGCAGTTCTTGTGTTTAATTGAAGTCGACACATTTGGGTGTTGGAATCCTTACCGAGTCTGTGCATCTGCTTATTTTGACTGTTCTTTGTCTCTGACAAGCCCATTTTAAATCTGAGTGCCCACCAGCCTCAAGCTCTGGGATGGACTTGGAGACGTATCTGGATGTGAGGAGCCTCTGCCCATGCCAGGATGTTCCCCTTGCAGGCCCCTGTTCTTCGGAGAGGTGTGAGATCGTGGTCAGGAGCAGACTCAGAGATGTTCTTTGGTGCACTTGGGATTCCTGTTACTTTACTGGCAGCTGAATGTTGACTATGAATGAGGAACTGTACACCTTAGAGCCAAATGTTTGTTATAAAAAGGAGACCTTACTTAAGGAACTGAGAAATACACTGTATGGGATGTCATCTTCTATCACCAGACACCTACCTGGAGAAAAATTACTTAGTTTTCATTGGGGTGCTCCACACATTGTATTGGCCACCATTTTGGTTACTATTTTCAGCAATTAACATCTTTTCAAATCATTAAGGAAAACACCTTTGAAGTTATTGGATTCTACATTTGTAGCTAATTATCACATAATCCCTGAATAGTTTTTTTCCACTCATAGCCCAATTATCTTATTTTTCTCTATTATTTTGAGGACTACAGATTAATACCTAAGTGTTCTTTAGAGTAGAATTGCTGGTCAAATGAAACATACCTCTGTAGTGAAATATAATAAGTTATTCCAGGCCTCTTAAAATTTTAGTTTTAGGGACTGTTCTGCTGGGGTTGGGTTTTTTCATTTGTTCGGTGGGGTTTTTTTCTTTTTTGTGTGTGTTTTTTTGGGGGGGGTTGGTTTTGTTTTGTTTTGATTTTGTGTCAGCTGAAGGTAGAAGGGTCTAGAGAACTGGGATTCAGAAGGGGGATGTTTACAAGTCCTATGCAGGGGAATGCTGTGCCAGATATGAAATCCAAACCACCTGATACCAGTCTCCTTTGTCTATCATTTTAGGCAATGATGGCTATGCAGTAAGTTGGATGTGTTTTGAGATTGTTAGCTTAACCAATCAATATCTTTCCACAAAAATGCCTCAACTGTCATGTTTTATATGAGGACAAAGCTTAGTCATGTACTGAAAATCTAAGCAAATGTTGTGCTTATGTATCGGTATGATGCCTCCCCATATTCATTACTGCCTGCTGTGTTTACGTAGCACTAAGCACATGATTTAAACTCCTTCAGAATTTAATAGAAGATGTAAACGTCACTTGACGTGTTCTGTTTGATGTTGAAGGAGTTACTTCTGGTATTATGCGACACTGGCAGTGAGCATGTGCCAGAGGAGAGACTCACAGTGACGTGAGATAAAAAATCTTCTGCAGGCACCCATGAGAACAGTCTTTCCCTGAATCTTTGTTCTCTGAGGAAGCGAGCTTGAATCCTGCAATGGCATTTGAAATTACTTATTTCCAGTATATTGTGCGTTTTCCTGTTCTGTAATTCTTTTCCAGTCTTGATTGCATGATAAATTAGGAGGTTACAATTAACAGACCTAATTTAAATTAAGCATGATTGCTATGGAATTTGAATACCTGACTCTCCCTAAGTGTTTGCATTTGTCTTCCTCTGTGTCTTCATTTGTGTATGTTCTGCAATTTTCATGGGTCTCATTTGTTTTCTTGCTGGCCATGCTGGTTTCAGACTGGGCAAAACAGAACTGAGGCAGCAAGAATGCTGGGATTTCACAATACATGGCTCCCAGAAATGAATTCTACAACAATTTTTACTTATACAGAAATAGGCTAATGTTGTTTAACAGCCCTATCTTTCCCCACTTTGTCTCAGAGAAAATTTGGGCAGTGTTTTCCTGTGCTTGTGAGTATCTGCTAAAGTTTATTAGACATCATTTGTAAAAATAATGCACACATTTTTTTAGTTCCTTTAGTTATGAATAAGTACATAAAGCATTCAAAAAGCTTTTAGCAGTTTCTTTGCTTGCATTCTGATCCAATTTTACATGAGGTACATTTATTAAATATCTGCTTTTTTAACAACTGTGTAAATTATGGCTCTGGTTTTAGCAGGTTTTAGTTTTTTCTTGCTTTTTTTTTTTGCAATTTCTTTTTGTTATCTCTGGTACCATCCATTCATATGTTTGTATGTACTGCTCTTGACCATCTTACTGTAACTGGGATTTTACTTTTCAGCCTTCTTAAGTGGAACAGCTCTTAAAACAAGTACCCTTTCTTGGCAGTGGTGAACTGCTTCACCCTTTGGATGTACTGCTGGTACAAGCTTTAGCTGTCAACTTGTGACTCCTAATGTTTGTGTTTTTCTTCTGCTCAGTTTTGTGAATGGTTGTTCCAGCTTCAGTCCTCTAAAATTTCAAAACCCTGTGTGTATCTATTTGTAGTACACATTTGTGTAGTTATTAAATGGGAACAGCCATCCTTGTATGAAAAATTGGTGGCTGTTGGATAATGAACATTTGGCTCAGCAGTAGGCTTCACACAAAAGAATGAGGTTTAACATGTAATCAGGCTTGATTGTTCCAGAAACTTCCCCGTGCTGCAGATCTGAGGGCTGCTCTGTGTGCCAGGGCAGGATCTGCACCCAGGGCCTCCCCCTCTTCTGCCCTTGGTGGTTTTGTTGCTCCATTAACATGAAATGTCTTCTGCAGGTGTATTTTCTTATATTTTAGTAGTCAGCTTATTTGATCTGATATATGCTGCAGTTTAGCTATCTGTTTTTGTAAATAATTTTTTCATGTCTTTTTAAGTGTGTTGTTTTTATCCAGGACACTGGTTTATCGACAGACCTGTCTCTGTAAGGGAGTAAGGAGCACATAAAATGAATGCTTTATTTCAACACTGCACTGTATCTCTTTACATGAATTTACACCAGTTTTAGTGGCTACACTGAGCATTTTCAATGTCCCCAGAACTTCAGCTCCTGTCTGCCCCCTTCTTTGATGTTTAGAGCCAACTCTTATCTCGGTAGCCTCATTTCCCTCTCTGCTGTTCAGGGAGTGCATTGATTAGAAAGGTCTCAAGCAGCTTTTCTTCTTCCAAAGCTGAAGGGAACAACCTGAGCAATCAGTATTCTCCCTCTGTGTCTGTTTTGAATTAAAGCACCACGTGGGCAAACACATCTCACCTTTGCCTTGCCCTGGTAGGGAATTGTTCTGCTCAGCCTTGGTTGAGTCCAGGCAGGCAGAGCATGGCATTTTCCTGTCTAAGCTTAGTCCTGGATGTCAAAGGTTTTGTAGCCTGCCTTCTGAGATTACAGGTTTGTTAAGCCCAAATATTTTCTTTGTATGTCCACTGGACTATTATCAGTCTACTTTACTATGCTCATGCTTTACTGTTATTTTTTAGAGATGTTTTTGAGGATTTTTCTCCCATCTTTGTGTGTGTGCAAACATGAGCAACGAATTGTTTTCAATACTTTTGTTTGAAGGCCTTTAGAGGCTGAATGTTTGTATGTACATGTATATATGTACCTCAGTACTTTCACAGAAAAGTGGTTTTCCTCTCTTGAGGAGATGAACCTTTCTTCTTTGAATTGTCTTTTAGAAGTATCCTGTTCTTTTTTTCAAATTTTATGAAGTTGATGCTGATATTTTTCTTTTGGTTTTATTTTGTAAGAAGCTGCTAAGAGTTGGGAAACATTCTTGCTTTAGGAAGGAGAGGATCTTGGCAATGAAAATAGAAAGCAAATTCTCACCTTCTAAGTTTAGAAGCAAAGTATAAACTTTAATGATCATTGCAAGGTAGGCAGATTGAGACCTTGATTTTCTGGATCTATGTCATTATCTATACACTTTGCAACTGGGGATGAAATTGAGAATTGTTTACCCATTCAATGAATATTTTTTTATATTTTCAAATTCTGCAAAATTAAGAAAGGCAAAAGGGAATCCCAATAAGGTAAAAGAGCACAATTCTCATAGCAGGCAATGGTTAGGGCAGTGCCTGGATCAGAGAGGTAGCAGTGATGAGAGCGTTGATGTATCAGTGGTGCAAGGCATGATAGCATATATGTTGCAGCTTACCTTGTTTTTTGGGTATTTTTTAAAAGGTCCATTTAGTTTCTGAGTTAAATCCAAAATATCTAGAAAGCCTATCTGTCAAAAGATATCTAGAACTGAAAAATTGAGGCATGGTGATTTTACAGAAAGCTACCTGAAATGGTGTGGAATTGGTTGCAGATGAGGACCAGGGGAGTGGGTTTATTGTCTAACAACGTGCTCTCTTTGTTGTCTGCTCCTCTGGCTTGTTTGTCCAGATGCAGTGCCATGTTCTGTTGAGGACTGTCTGTGCTCTAATATGCTGGAAGCTGCTTGCAAGTTAAATATGCTGGGTGATGCTTAAGAAAGTTGATGTTGCAGAGGTGAGGATGGCAGTGAGTGAGGCTCATGTGCAAAACAGCAGAGGCACCAGGGGTGGAAGCACGGCCCAGCATTTGTCTGAAAGCCACAGCAGAGCTGTGGTTCCAGCTGGTGGGAAAGCACATCATGAGTGTCACATTCTGCCAGGCAAGCACAAACCCTGACACTCTGCAGTGAGGTTGGTATTGTTGGTCTTCATAGCTGGAAATATGAATCTTACCAACAGAGGAAAACCTTTCCAGTGGAGCTCAGGAGAGCACCTCAAGAACGTATATTTTTAAAATGTACAAATAATTTGATTGCAAACATCCTAGTCTTGTTCAGAATGTTGCCACCCTGTTTGGCTGTGTGAAAAATCTGTGTTCTGTGCAGTAGAGGCCTCTCCTCAGACAGTCTGGAGATTAATTCTAGAACAGTGTACTGTTAGAATAGATTTAAAATTAGATCAGTAATTAATCCTCATGCTGAGGTTTGGAACCGCAGGTAGCTGATAATGAGCTAATTTGTAGTATTTTTTGATTCTTAAACTGAGAAAATGCTCTGAAACAAAATGAAGAGGACAAAATATTCATATTTTGTGCTACAAAGCAACCAAATGAGCTTTCATATTATTTTATGTAACATTTACATTAAACATGGAAAATTTCTTTTTATTTTCAGCTCATTTGTTTTGTTTCTTGGATGCATCTTTGGGGAGAGTGTCTAGAGTAGGTTTGTTATATTGCACACCTGTATGTAATTGTACGCTCCACGCTTAGAGGATTTGAAACAATATAAAATCACTTTGTCATTTCATTCTGGAATTTGTTTGCTTGAATTTTTTGGAGGAAAAGAAACGTGATAAACTATCTTCTGTGGGAATTGCCAAGTAGAGACTTATTTAAAAAGCAGCCATGCTACGTGAAGCATTTAATAATAGATTTGGAGGAAATGGGAAATGAAAGTATGCAGTTATGCTTAGCTTTCATTCAATCAGCCTTTCACACTTCGTGATGTAACTTCATGGCAGTATAATGCATAACACAACTGAAGGAGGAGATAGGAGTGCTTGAGAAGGTTTGTTTTATGTTTTTGCCCATTAAATAATGTCTATATTTATTCTGGGGTCTCTCTTCCATAATCAGAGATTTTTTTTCATAATTTTGTTCTTTTATGCCAAAACAAAGATAGGCTTGGAGTGTGTTCAGAATAAAGTGGGTTTGTGTAGTTGAGAATGGCTGTACCAGTCATTGTAATTTGTTGTGACATCTCATTTTGTTTGGCTTTGCAGAGTTGTTCCTATGTTGTTAATAATGCAAAAGGTCTGGACTGTACAGTGTGGTGTAAGCAGGTGTGCACCAGCCTCAAGCATTAGGCAAATTAGACATAAATTTGGTGTTCACTGGCAATTTCAGCCTTTTCTTTTGTATTTTCTTAGCTTGCAGTGATGCTGCTTCTTCAATTTGAGCTCTAAATGAAGTACGAGGGCTTGTCCAACATATAGCTTGGTTTAGATGAAAGGAAAATGGTCTTTCATGCAATAAGTTAATTCCTAAGTACAAAGATGTTAATTTTCCTTAAAACAAAAGAACCATCTGCACCCGTTTTACTCCTTGCTTTGTAAGTCTTACATTGCTTGGCTCTGTGTTCACCTCAGTTAATGTGTTTGGTAGCACACTGAAAGGTGTGGTGGCATTATGGAAAATGATGTCCTTTGTGTGTTTTACCCCCATGCACTCTCTGGATATCTGTACAGAAGTGCAGCCACACTTCACAAGTTAGCCACATCTTTTTCCTCCGTGCCCTTCTTTTTTTGTCCAGTTTATTCTGTCTCATGGGCTTCAAAACAATGGGCAGTGCAAATTTGTGTAGAGCCTGGCTTGCTGAACAACTTGCGTCTGTTTCTGTGTTTGTAGTAATTAAATTGTAGAAAACTTTCTGTGGAAGAGGACCCTGCACTCAGGCAGTTGGTTTTCATTGTTGCCTTTATTTAGGTTCCAAAGTTCAATCCTATTTGAAGTTCTTCAGAAAGATGGTGGAAACAGGAATACTGTAATCCAGTCTCAAGATCATGGGAGTTAGGGATTGATTTTATAAAGGAGTGAATGGCAGGTACAGATTGTCCGGAGATGGACTGGACGAAAGCTTCTTAGTTGCTTAGTCTGGACAAAATAACCAGGAAGGAATCCAAATTCAGGATTTTTCCTTGCTCTTGGGACTTTAATGACAGGAAAACTGCTTTTTTCCTAGGTGATGTTAGGAAGAAGGTAATTCTATGCCTGTTATGGTGGAGACTCTGTCTGCAGTCTTTAAGAAGTTGCTTGTTGGACTCGTGCTTCCATCCTTAACTGTGTGTAATTGTATTTCTTTACAACAAAAGAAGTGTTTATTGTAGGAATGTGCAACCCCCCAAACCTACACCATGAATAATAACACTTCTTTCCCCAGTTATTCTAGGATGAATAACTTTTAAAGTATTCTTGAATGTGGAAAAAAAAAAGAAATCAGTTGAACCAGATGCTTACTTATCTATTTTAGAGAACTAATTATCCCTGTTGTTGGTAGTGCTAAAGCTTACAAAATTGCTTCCATCTTTGAATTACTATAATTAAGACGATAACTTCCACATCTAGTTAACATTGCTGTGCAGCTGCTGCATTCATTGACATGCAGATTTTGGATTTTGTAAATTTTCTGTCATTGTGAATAAAAATTTTAAATACTTATTTTCATTTCCAAAATGTCTGTTTCTCATAAAGAACTCTTTGTAAAGCAAATCAACTGAAACCAAACTTCTGTAACATCAGAGGAGAATCTGGTGAAGTTTGGTTAGGTGATATTACATTTTAGGAAAATATGTAACCACAGATAACTCTTGTAGATATGATTGCTCTGAATTTTGGATCCCATTTCATAGGGATTTTAGGTCATTAAATGGAGTGTCAAATCTGGACAAGTCTGATGTTTGGCTTCTGAAATGCTACTTTGAAAGAAGTTAGTGCAAGAGTTAATCTGGCACTCTGACAACCTGAGGTAGTTTATAAAATTCTAAAATTATATCTTTGGTTGAGGTTGGGCTTGATGATCTTGTAGATCTTTTCCAATCTTAGTGATTCTACGACAAATCACTAATATGAATAAAATGCCTTCATGAGTAGTTACCAAAATGGGATTTAAGCTATGCTTTTCCTTACATCTTATTCTTCTAGTCGATTTCTGTCAAAGTCAATGAGAAGGTTTGTGCAATCAGTGTTATCTTGTTTACTTACATACGCCAGCAGCTTCAGCTACGAGAAATTCCTCCAGGCCTATAAATTCAGATAGATTTTGAGAATGTTCCTTATCATTATTCATTTATAATAACCAGCATCAATATGAAATTTCTTGATAGTAGTGGTTGGTTATTTATATTTACATTGCTTTTTTCTGTAGCCCTCACTTTCATTACACAGAGGCATCATGGGCATTAATCACTTTTGCTCAGTGAGTTGAAGATGTCCCCTGAGTAAACTGCTCAAATAAAGAATCAAATATCGATTTATGCTGAAACTGAGTCATTGATTTCTTTACAGACTGAACAGGCACATGAAACAAGGTGCACACTTGGTATTCATTTTAGAGGCTTGCCCTGGGCTCGTCTGTGGGTCAGGAGGAGGAGGAGATTGGTTGGGGTGGAGATGAAGAGCTGGGGGCTGCGTGCAGGTTGCAGGTACAAGGCCAAATGTGCTCAGAAATAACTCTGGGCGAGGGTGCTGGCTCGGGGGCACATTTCAGTGGGTCCAAAAGCAGTGTCCAGTTTCCAGAGCCACGTCCGATGTCCTGCAGTGTTCGGTTTCAGGAACGCGCTGGGGACACTTTGGTACACGTAACAAACGATATTTTTACTGCAAGCAGAGAGGTGAACTCCAGAAACAGAGTAAAAGCTCTATTTCCATAGTAATGCAAAGGCATTGTTTCAACTATTTTGATATAAAATATCCATTTTACTATGTGTTTTCAGAATTGCTTTGAGGTGTTCCTGTGTTCTCACAGGTTTCTAGACTCAAGTTTGGCTGTGTGGGTGTTCGACCGGGGCAGGGAGGGCACCACCTCCAGATCTCTGCATGGGCTGGAGCTCAGCCCTACAGCTCTGGGCCCTACAGAAACTCTGCGCTTTTAAAATCGTGTCTCGCCTAAACTGGAAGACCTGGAGGGGATTTGCTCTCTGAAATTATGAAGTGAGATCTGAGAAAAAAAAAACAACAGTAAAAGGTTAACAAGACCCATAGCAAATTGTGAGAGGACAGGAGGTTCAGGGTGCAGGGCTCACCTTGTGTTTAATGAAAATGGCAAAACTTTGGCTTATAAACAAATAATAATGCTTGAAATCTCTCTGGACTGGTTAAAACCTGATTTTTTTTCTAGTTGAAAAGTAAGATATAGGCAACCTTTTTCCCCTTTTACTTTCTCCTATTACTCCTGTTTTCTTATGTAGATTGAATTAATTTTTAAACAGGAAGACATACAGTACTGTTTTGAGAATTCACCAACGATAATAAATAATAATAAATAATAATTAATGCAATTTACAGGATTAACAATATGATCTTCTCATTATCATTGGCCTGGTAGCTCACTTTTGAGCCCAGCACTGTCTGTCTGGCTAAAATGAACCTTCCAGGAAATATTTTTTTTTGAGTGGAACTGTTTCTGCCAACACTTAAACTGACTAGTTTGAATTTCTTTGGCACTAAGCCCTGCTTAAAGCCAGCTTTGCTTCCTTCATATTTAGCTGTTCGTTAGGAGGTGCTCAAATGCTGTCGTAGTGACTTGTTGGGGGAGAGGTCATCCCACAGAAATCTGCTTGTTAACTCCACTCTTCACCCTTTTTTTGTTTTAGTGACTACCAGAACTTCATCACTCTTGTTCTGCATTTCCTCTAGGATTTCTACATCTGTCAAAAGCTTTTTCTCTATATTCAAAGAGCTCTCTTCAGCCAGCAGAGAGTATGATTGTACTTGTATATTTTTCTCAACATGGAACATGAATTTGAGAAGTTGGGTGTTGTGTTTTTAGCCTCTGTGTTTAAGCTTTGCCTTACTGCCAACACACGTAAGTCATAGCAATGGCTAAACAGACCCAAGTGGTGTTTCTCTTTTGCAGATGCGAGATCCAGGAAAATTAAAAGTTATCCAATGCTGAGGGTGCAAAGAGAATAATGTTTTATTCCCAACTTGGGGCTAGGTTTTCACTCCAAGCCATTCCTTCCTCTGGGTACATTTGTGTAAACCTGACCTATTTTAAGGGTTCTCAGCTGTGCTTGCTCTCCATCCCCTTAACCCCTTCACTTTTGGCTCCTTGTCTTGGCAAAGACAGCGAAGAAAATGGGTTTGTAAAACTCTGTTCAATTGGGAAAATGCAGGCAAGCAGTTAAAAAACTGAGTTTGGGACAGTTCACTTCCCCTGTTATGCTGTGGTTTAAATATACCAAGTTTCCATAGCCAGCTCCAGACATTGCTGTGGTAAAATGTGCTTCAGGAACTCTCTTTAGCAAAGAGATACAACTGTAGAGAATGGAGCTCTGCTTTCTCACTGCACTAGCGGTTTTTACTGAGCGAGAGCCTAAATTCTTACACTATATTTGATACTAAAATACCCAGGATTTTCTTTTCTACTATTTGTTACATAGTAATATATATTACACTAGAATACTCAGGAATTTCATGCTGCAAGAAAGATTTTGTGCTAATGTAAACAATGATTATCTGGTATTAATGTTGGAGTTGAATATTCTGGTTTTTTCAACAGTTACTGGAATAGTGTAACTGAAAACATGTTAAAAATATCCATGAACTGGGATTTTAAGCTTCTTAAAATCAGGCTGTTAGTTTTTCCATGAGATGTGCACAATGGCAATCAGTTTTTGGATGGACTGTTGTTGAATAATACATGAATGTAAATGGAGATTGTATGGAATCAGTTGGATAATTCTGAGGAATGCTTTAAGTACACTAAAGAGCCTGAATAGCAGTTAATGGTGCTTCAACTTTATTACTGTTTATTATAGTTGGCAGTTCAGTTGTATTTTTTTTCTGCATCAAGTTCTCCAGTTTCCTATAGAACAGCAATAAAATAAGGTTACAAATAATAATAGTCAGATGCACTGTATCCTGTGGCAGCAAAATACTTTTGCATTAAGCTGTAGCTCTTGGCAGCCCGAGTGTGTTTATTGTTGGGCAGTTCCAGCAGATCAGTCAGTGCACGAAGGGCCTGGCAGATGTCAGCATTTGGGGTCTGCAAGCAAAGAGGCTTTGCCTTGCCTGGGCAACCCAGTCTGGAGCTTCACAGGGCACCCCTGGAGTGGAGCCAGTGAGCTCCTTCCTCAGCCTCTGCTCAGCTTTCCCTGCTCCTGGCTGTTCTCCCACCCCTGTCAACACCAATGGGATTCTAGTTACCTGTTTTGGGAACTGCTGAAGTAAGCAGGAGTGTTTCTGCCATGTAGGAAGCAAGCTGGAGGTACCAGGAGTAGATGTATGTAGCTGTAGTGCTTGGTCAGTTGTAAGATTTTGCTAGCAACTTCACTTCTTCTGTTTAAACAGCAGGAGAAGTGGCAATCACAAAGAGATTTAAATATCTAGCTGCTCTTCTTCACGGCTCCCATGATTTAAAAATGTTTCCCTTGCCCATTGCAATTCCTTTTATCATGTTTAGAGCTAAATGTTTGCTAAGAGCTTGTGACTACAAGCTGGGAAGCAAATGGAGGAACACATCCTTTCTTCATTTGGCTCAGTTCTGAAACTCCCAACAGGGAAAAAGTAAATCTGAACTGTCCCATAAGAAGTGTCACTTTCCTTGCTGGAACAAAGTTATGGCAACGAGGGGAGTTGATGTGGTGGAGGCGAGTCTGAAACTTGCTTTGCAGAGTTTTCCAGTGGTACTGCCACATGTGTTCACAAAGATTTTTGATCCCAGGTTTTCAGTTTGATTATTAATCCCACTGATCTGCTGAGTTGTGCTAACACTTTGCTCTGTAATTTTAACTCTGCCCTAAGGAATATGCTCTGGTTTCTTACAGCCAAGCCAATAATCATAACGGATTTATTTGCTAGGTGGGATATTGGTAAGACCATCCAAAGCACTCTGGGGTATTTTACATTGTTTTTTGCTTTTTGTGTGAGTTGTAAAGCATGAGTTGCACATATTCTGTGAATCAAGAATGAGTTACCAGCTATCTCCAGTGGCCTGTGTAACAAATGCTTCCAGTGTTGAAATACTTGCTGCTGACCAAGTACCTTTTGTCCCTGTACATTTCCTTCTTTGCAGGATCACTACTGAGGTCATGAATGGGAGAAAATCCCACACTAAATACTGAGAGATTCCTCCTTAGCAGAAAGAGGTTCTGCAGGACCTGCCTCGAGGTGCCGTTGTCCATCTGACTAATGCCTAATGGTTTACCTTTGTTTCTTTCAGCTGTCGGACAAGCAACAGGAAGAGTTTGATTGTAACATCCAGCACATCCCCAACTCTCCCACGGCCACATTCCCCTCTTCATGGACATGCAGGTAACTCCCTAGGACTGCTCTATCTGGGAATCATCAGCACAAATGCCATTGCAGTGAGTTTGAACATCCTGATACTCAGCATCAAAATATGCCCTTTGGAAATTACTCTGATGGTAGTTTTTCGCCTTCTCAAACTTGTAAGAGGGTCCTTATAGTTTCAAGGTAAATGTTTTATGTTCTGCACATTCTAGTTTGCTTCTGTATCCATCCCCCACTCTTCCTGGGGGATTCAATCCTCTTACATCCTGCAAAAGAGCTTGAGATGGAAAATGAAGCCAAATAAAATTAGATAAATACATTTAAGTAAATCTCTTGTTTTGAGTCTCTGAGCATGGTTAATTTGTGCCAGTGATTTAACTGCAGTTCTCATGAGGAGGAACATCCTGCCTGTTTCTTCGTGCCTCCAGCAGCCTGGCAGCTGTGCAGTGTGCCATCTTATGGTCTCTGTCTGCTACTCATAGCAACATGAGGTGTTTGGGAGTTTTATTTCTTTTTTACACTGCTGCCAATTTTACCATGGCAGCGACTGGGAAATGCTCATTTCAGAGCACATGGGCAGGGGCTTGTTAGTCATTGAAGTGAAGTGTGTGGAGATGTTCTTCCAACAGAAAAAGAAGGAATAATTCTTCAGAAAGGGTCACACATGCAGATTCAACAGCTTGCCTGAACAGCATGTTCCCTTGTTTTTGCTGCTGAGGGAGGTAGATGGTGTGTGACGCCTTTGTTTTCACCGTTTCAAAATGCCAGAGAGGATGACTGGGCTCCAGGTACGTCCCTGATGGGCACCAGTCAGTAGCAGGGAGCAGCTGGAACGTTTGTGGCACATCATCCACAGTGGAGCCTCTCTGGAAACACGTCACTGCTGCGTGTAAGACAGGGAAGGTTGCTTTCATTATAATCAGACTGTCTTCCTCCTACATGGCAGTATGTTCTGTAAATGCTTTCTGGAGACTGAAACTGAGGCAATGCTGAGAAAGAACAGCAAACTGATAGTAGCTCAGCTAGAAGGAGCCATCTGCTTCTGTTTGCAGAGCTTTGCATCCCGAGAGGTGATATCCAGCCTGCTGAAAGGAAAAAGAATGTGAAGTTATTGTTCAGGGATGCCCATAAAAGCCTCTTTCACTCTTAAGTTTTCGTAAAAATCTGCCACATTTTCTTGGGATGCTGTAAAAAGCCCAGTCTTGGAAAACTAGGAAGATACCTTAAATACACTGTTATTCTAAAATGACCCATGATTTTCAAATTAAAATTTTAACAAAATCTTTCAGATGGTATGTTAAAAGCATTTTCTGCTTCAGAATCTGAAATAAGATGCAGGGCCAAAAATGTGTGCAGGACCATCTCCTTTGACTTCAAATTCCCTTATTGCTACTGTGTGTGGTTATGGTAGTGATAGTTTTGTAAAATTTTGTTTAAACAAGGCATTTTTCTGGGTAGAGATTCTCCACTTAGTTATACTGTGCTTTTTGCTTTGAATTCATTTATGTGTTGGTTTCACTAAATTCTAAATTAGCTCTACAAGCCTTTAACTGAGAAAAAGAAATGCTTGAGAGATTGCGACAAGATATTGACATAATCATTGGTCAGAAAACAAATGCAGAAATGTTCATAATAGAAACATGTATACTTTATTTTCTTTTGATTTGCTTTTCTCCTCTGTTTAAAAAAATTAGGTTTGTTCTGGTGGTTTTGATGCTGTTTCAGGCTTTACAAGCTTATAATTTATTAGAAGTATGTGAGTGTCTTCTGAAAGGAAGAATCACCACTCAGTGGTGTGCCACCTTACTTTAGCAGTAATTTTCAAATATTTCCTTTTTTTTTTCCTGATGTTGCATATGGGATTTAAAATTATTAATTAAAGAAACTTCCTTTGTTACCCACAAGAGTAGCCAGTAGTGCACAGGAAGATAAATTAATTGTAAATTGCGTTCTCTACCAGTACTATATTTAGGAGTCTTCCCTGGGGAAAAAAAAAATATTCAAGAGACAAAAGTAGATGAAATTTAGAGTAGAGTCACTAATATTTTCTTAAAAAATATCATATATGAGGAGTGAATTTGAGAACAGGCTGTGATATTTGTTTAGTATTTGAACAGAGTCTGTCTGTCTGTTTGTTCAGGCACATGCAGTGATGAGTTACTAAGAAATGCTGGTGCCTCTCTCTGGCCTCTTTTGTCCTGAACTTTTGTCATGAACTTCTTAATGCCCATTCTGAACCTCTCCTACAAACCAAAGAAACAGCAAGCTTGCAGAGAAACCAGGGAGGCTTTCTAAAATGTTTCTGTTCAGACACCACACTAAAATAAATTCCTGTATACATTGTAAGGCAGTAATATCAGGAGTTACTCTTCTGCACGTGATGTAAAAGTCAGTGGGTGAGATCCAGGACAGTTGTTTTTCTATCAAATCCTCTTCCCCATGAGCACTGATGCAGTCAGAGGGACTTACTGTCTCAAACAGCATCCCAACAAGATGCCAGGCAACTTCATATCCTAGAAAATTTAGAAGAAAAGTATTACTTAAAGAGCTCTTAACATTTGAGAGAGAAGTAAATCCCAACATTTTGAACCCTGCCATGAAATCACTTCTGAATCAAGAACACTTAAGTGTGCTAGTTCAGTTTTCAAACTGTATGAAATAGCATTTTCCAGAATGAGCTGGCACTTTGGCATAAAGAGCTGCAGCTCATGGGGAAGTCACTCTGCTGGTTTAGTCTCCCGAACTTGTAGTGGCCAGTTTTAGGAATGCAAGTTTGAAAATTTTGCCTTTTTTCTAAACTTTTTGTTTTGAAACAAGAGGGGGAAGTAAAGAGGTACACACATGTATTACTTAATTTGTTTTCTCTTCTTTGAATCCATTTTTTAAAATCTGAGTATTACAAAGAGGTTACACCATGAGGTTCATAACTAAGTTGCCATCAGATTATATTTTAAATCAAAAAGCTTAAAATCAAAGAAGTAACATTATAATTTAGTAATAAAGAGATACCTACTTTCAGCTGAAGCTCAGGCTATTTTGAAATTTACTTTCCATGGCTCAAAGCTGAGGTTCATCAGCACGTCATGCCTGTCATCCTTGGGTGCTGTGAGAGCACCATGGCATTCATTGTTTGTGAGACTGGTGGTACACATGGTGCTTTAAATATGGTGATAATTTTGAAATTTGTGTATGCTGGAAGGCATCTGATTCTGTAGCATGCATATGACCTTTAGCTGCTTGCTTTAATATTCAGTGAATAATTTGAATATCCTGCATAGAAGACCACAAAAACTTAGCCTTTTGTGTTTATTTATTGATTTTTATGGCTCTCAGAAGGAGGTTTTACATCATGGTTCTGTTGTGAGTTTTTGGACTCATAACCTGTCTGATAAGTGTCATTCATGTTTGTAGGGAATAGCTGAGACTGTCATTACCTGTGAGGTCTGGTTTCATATTTTGAAGGCAGTGGATTTACAAATGCTTTGGCTGCATCCTTCTTCCTATGTCTGGAAGATGTAAAGGTTCCTGCCAGAATTATTGGCATTGGTGTAGCTGTGTTGATTTACCTAATGGGCAATCATTCTGTGTAACAGCCTCCCTTGGGACAGAGGCATTTCAGGTTCAGCAGTAGCCAGGTATAACCCTGGAGCAACAGGGGAATCTACCTTGGCTGCAGAGTAAATAGGGTTTCGATCAGCCTTGGTGAACGAGACCATTGCACTCAGGCTTCTCCTATTAAAATACCTTCAACTACAGCAGATGCAGCAGTGCTGGGAAATTTTAGGGAAAGCAGAAATTCCCTGTCTCCCTGTTGTTGTTTTAAAAGCTTCACCCAGACTTGAATTGAGTAGAAGAACTAATTGCTTTTCATTTTAAAACTAGAAGCAAATCACAGGGGATCTAATTAAAATTCCAGTGTCTGAAAGGAAATATGCCATATACATCTGAAAAAGTAGTTGCTCAAAAATTAGTAGTATCTCTATATCACACAGTGCAGGCTCAGAAGAGTTTGAACACCCACATACTTAATTTCAAAATTTAAAAACTGTCATTACCCAATTTGCTCAGTTATTCTGAAATTCCATTTTGATCATACCCTAGAAAGTTCAAAGATGGATGAAGATATAAAAAGGCAATGACAGTTCATTGCTTGTTTATAACAACATTGGGCAATGAGGTTTTTCTTCAAAACACGCAGTAGTGTTCATTGTCAGTAAAGCTTGAAAAATGAGAAGGCAGAGACCAAGATTTCCACCAAAGCTGGCAGCCTTCCTTGCTTTGTTAGAGCAATGATCTGCATAACCATGGAAAGGCATCACTCCTGCTGCATCCTAAAATGCTCCTTCAGCTTTCTGCTAGCCATTGTTTGGTGACCCTCACCCTAAGGTATGTGCTGCTACCAGGACGTGTGTGTTCATGCATGACTCGTTCTTCACTTTGGTGACTTCTTCATTGTCCTTGGAAGCTTGCAGTGCCTCCCAGACTGGGACTGTCAGACCTCTCCATCCTCTTGTGGCTCAAAGGTAGCAAAATGGTTCTGCTATTCCTCTGTGACCATAAGAACTAAAATGAGTACAAGCTTAATAAATGAAACACCAAAAGTTATTTAGCTATAGGTGTCTGATCACTGTCTCCCATCTGCACTTGGGATACACTGGGAATGGGTTAAACAGTATCCAGTTTTGGATGAAGGCTTGAATTGTGTTGTATTAAACTGTGAACTCGTTGTTAGTCTTAGCTAACAATACAAAAGAAAACCAAGGCAAAGGAAAACAAACCTGTTGCTTAAACTCTTTGTTTTTAATTTAGTTTGCTGTTGATGGAGCAGATTGTGGAGTGGTCTGGAATTCACTTACCTCTCCGGTTCTCTCATCACCCAATGACACATGTTACATCAGCCTGGGGTTGGTTTAATCTCAAGCAGCTGCTATTTTTCCCCCGTAGCCTTGCAGAGCAGATGGAGTTTGCTGGCCTGTGCTGCACTGTGGCCATCCTCATATCCCAGGAGGGATCAGCCTGTTCCCTCTCTCCTCCTCCTCCCTGCCCTGACACACGTGCCAGGTGTGCACACCTTGCTCACAGAATCTGAGCAGAGATGCTCCTGCAGATCTCTGTAACCCATTTGTAAGGCTGAAGTGTGAGGGAATGTTGTTTTCTTCAACTGAGCACCATGCTTATATTCCACTCCTGCTCAGTGGAACAGCAAAAGTGTGTGGATAACTTGGGTTTAAATTAATGTGACTTAATTATAAGCTTAATTATAAGCTTCAGTAGGTTGCTGGATGGGACTGTAACCTCAAAATCACTGCTGCCCTGAGGGGCAAGCTGGGCAACTTGAGTTTCTGAAACAGAGACAAGTCCTTTGCAGATGACTCCTACTTGAGGTTTGACTTTTCAACATGGCTTTTAAAATAAAACCATTTTATATAGGATCTAAATTGAAAACCATTTCTGATGTACCTTGCAGTGTATTGCTTTTTCCAGAATTTATTTTGTTTTCCTGGTCTTATTTTAGTGCTATATTGTTGTCTTTGCATGACGAAATTGCTGTTGACACATTTACTATGGATAGTTTCTCTTCTGTGCCCATATTAATGATTGGACAGAGCAAACCACTTCATGCCCAGCAGAAAGCACACTCACTGATGTGAAACTTCTAAATTCATCCATAACTTCCAAATATTTCTGTAGTTAGTTTGTAAATGATCCTGGCTTTCAGAAGGGCTTTCTGCATGATAGTTGCTTTTTATTTTGAAATAAAATACCTTGCAATAAACCACTCACCATGCTTACACACCATGTGACAAAGCCCTGAGGGAAAAAACACTTGTGCCAAAAATTAAGTGTTTTTTCTTCTTTTCTGTGTAGTTTCGCTAGTACTTTCATTTTCATGGTAAAGTACTATTTCAGAAAAGTGATAGTGAGACTGCAGATAGGTTTTAGCCCAATCATCTTATATATACATAGTCCTGTTATTATCATGTGCAGTTTTCATGGTATATACTTTTCTTTTTTCCTCAGTGAATTTTACATTCAACCTTAGTATAAATGGGGAAGAAATGATTTCTCACTGTTTATTATTCCTGAAACTGTCATCAGTGGCACTTTCAACACAGGTTTTTCATTGACAAGTGTTAGGAAAAGCTTGTAGATAGAAATTACTGCAAGATATTAAAAGACTCTATTGTCCATGGGTGGTACATTACTTACCTGAAAGTGGGAAACAAAACATACCCTTTAAATTATTTTAAAAGGAGGAAAAATACTAGTACATCAGTTCAGAACATTTCGTTAGCAAACTAATGCTCAAAACTCAAAGACTCAAAAGTTCCATGTTTCCAATTATTTGTGACTACAATGTGCAGTTCAAAGTCTTTGAGAACACTGAAAACTTACTCCATTTGTTACAAATGTGAACAAAATGGTTTTGAACTGTTAATTTTTGCTTTCTTAAACAGGTAGCAGCCCCTTGGACAGTCCCAGGAATTTCTCTCCAAATGCGCCTGCTCATTTTTCCTTTGTTCCTGCCCGAAGGTAAGGCAAGATCTATTCTCTTTGGACTGGCAAGCAAATAGTCTATACACTTTATTTACAAATGGCCTTTGGGTTAGAACATTTTTGATTGTGTTTTATCTTCTTTGATGTCTCCGATTTAATTTTATTTTATGCTTTATGGATTACATCTTGGCACTACCAGAATGTATGAGGTGGTTTTCAGACCTAGAAAAAGACAAAGCAAATTAAATGGTTAATGCTGCCTAGGGAAGAGGCAATGTTCTCCCAGAAGAATGACATGCAGGGCATGTGATACGACACATAATTTAGTCAAAGTGACATTAAAGCCAGTCATGATTAGGGTGATTGTAACGTAGTTGTAGTCCTACATGTTACTCTCACTGAGGTGTATTGAAAATGTACTGATCTTCCTTGCTGTGTCTGCACACAAATATAAACATACCTTAAATTAGGTGTGCACAACTCTGTGTCTTCATTCCCTGCTTTCTCACTGCTAGTGACTTTTGAGTTTTCTCTGCTGTCTTGGGCATTGGTGTCAAGAGAACATCACTGCTCAATGAGGAAAATAGCTGATAATTGAAATTGCAAGTCTGCATGAACCTGTACAAGAGCAGCACTGAGAGACCTGAATGTGAAGCTGTCATCTGTCCTGCAGCAAGTGCTGGACAGGTGCTGGTCATGTGGTGTATCAAACTGCTGGAAAGAAATCTGATACCACAGTGGTGGGTTTAGGGTAAGGAACAGGAATGAAAGAATAGAGACAGCTGGGAAAGGCAGAAAAATGGTGATTTGAATGTTGAATCCCAGCAGGTAGGCAGAAATGGATAACGATACAGAAAGCTAAATTTTGTGAGAAAGAAAGAACTGGGAAATTAGAGAGCTCCCAAACAGGGTTTATGCATAGGAGGTGGGTTATTAGATTCAAGTGTGAGGAAGGTATTTTGGATTTGTTAAACTCTGCTTTAGCTGAAAAGACCCAAATTTATGTTGAAATGATCTGAGAATGGGAAATATGTGATCATCCTGAGAGGAAGTAAGTTTTCTGAGGAAGATAGATTTAGCTTGAGGACTAGTTTGAAAAAATGATAAGTCTCAAAACTTCAAAGAAGAATAAAGGGCTAGAATTTGATGGAATAAGGTACACTCTTTATCTGAACGGCAGGAAAATCCTGGAGCATTTCTCCATTTAGATGATTAGCTAGAAGACCTGGTGTCCTTGAATTCTGTTTGAAGCAGACTTTGGTCTTCTGGTCTTATGTAAGAAAATGCTTTCTAATAGCACATGAAATGCAAGAGACTGGATATGTATTTTCCTGTTGCCTCAGAGGAAAATTAGTGCTTTACCCGCTGGTTAAACAATTCACATGGACTCATCCACATTTGTTTTTAAAGCCTGATCTGGGTGTATTCAGTAAGCTCTGTTGAAGGCAACTGAGCTTTTACCAGTTTTCACAGTATCTGAAGTATCTCACAGGAGTTCTGGATCCTGGAAAACAGTAGAAAACTTGCAGCAGAAACAGCAGTTGTTGTCAAAATTTAGCGTAATTTTTCAACATCATGTTTCAACTCAGTCATTCAGTATTGCTTTCTAAAAGTTCAGCAAATAGATGTTATAATAATAAAACTCTGAAGAGTGCCCTTTCCTACTTTTCCACTTTTTATATCTAATTTTTAAAGAAATAGGTGAGTGAGGGTTAAGCCTGTCCTATTGAGTACAGTGGTTCATTTTATAGTGTGCATGTTCCTCTCTATACTTTTTCTGCCAGGGAAGAGAACACTTAAGCACTGCTAGTTTTAGAAACCTGTTTCTATTTTCTGCTTGCATTACAGCCTGAATAGCTATGCCAGCAATAACAACAGATACATACTAGATTACCCCATACTGGTATCAGAAGTTATTCTGATATAATGGAATTAAGGAATTACAAGTGTAGTGCCAGAGAAATGGATATTTCACAGTACCCTTTTCATTGACATTGCATGGGCCTTGAGAGATGGCCCTTGCCTGATTTCCTGCCATTGCCATCACAGGAATTACTTGTTCCTGATTTTCTGCCTTTTATTAGTGGTGTAATTTCTTCATTTATTATCCTGTTTGGACATAATTTTTGATTTCCATTCTTCCGTTATAGTCCTGTGATGAGTTCTTTCTTGAGATGGAATAGGAAACTTGTTTGGAAAGCTCACGTTATTGTAAATTTACTGCAAGATTGTCCTTAGTCTGACTTGTGATTAACCATAAATCCCTTGCTAGATACCCTTTCAATGATTGTGTCATAGCCACAACATGGGCAGGAATCCTCCTGCTGGAATAAGGAAATGTTTGGTTAATTCTGCTCATACTAAAACTGATCTTGGAGGAATACCAGTAACAGAAGGTGAAGGGTTTTTTTTCAGAAATCATGTGCATCATTTACTTCTCCCTCTCTCATAATTATTGTACAATTTTTTCCACACAGCCATGGACACAGAGCAGACAGGTAACGTGTATCCCATCGCTGCTGTTTGTGTGTGTGTGTGAACTGTGCTTGTGTGCAGCTGAGCACGTGTCCCTAACAAGTTCATGCTGTAACAACCCCTTTATGCATTCAGCTTCTAGTCTTTGTGATAGAAACAGAAAATCTTTACATTTTAACTTAAAATGATAAACAGGTGGTGCTCTGGAGAAGATGCATTGTTTTTCTAACTCCTTGTTCGAAATAGATCTGCTTCTTCAGGAAATAGCATTTAGCTGCCATAAAAACACCTCCTTATTATTAGTTAATAATTATCTAATTAAAATGTCATGTTAGAGGCAGATTTGTTTGTTTGTTTGCATGTCTTTGTTGGACTAGTGAAGCATCTATAATAAATAAGAAGCCTAAAGATTTCAATCCAAGTGAAGTAATATTGCATGTTGTCTCTCTAAAAATATGATTATTAACAAAACACTGAAGTACTTTGAAATGCTTTGCATAAATGCAGGAGGAATTTGCTTTAAAAGGCTTTTCCTCTTCCTTGATTTGGAAGATTTTCACTCTTGTCCCAGTTCTTTCTGCTAGAGTAGAGCTGATATGTTTGTCCTGACTGCTTAGCACATTGCTTGCCTGGATTGCATCAGCAGAAAACAGCCTAAGCATGAAGGGGGGGTGTTTTGGAATTTTCTAACTGAGAAAGAGATTTTCTTTTGACTTGGTCAAAATGAAAATTCTGAAGTTATTTCAATAACCATTTAGGTAATTCAGTTAAAAAAAAAAATCAAGCTTTTCTTTTGCAAGAAATGAGTAACTTGTGCAGCAAGCAACAGTGTTTTGCTTTGGGACTGAGGATCCAAAGTGAGGTTGAATCATTGACCTAAATATTTCCCCAGTGCCTCTGCATGGTACAAGAAACTCAGTGAAGTTTATTGAAGTTTGATGTTCAATCCCTTACCACAGCATGCAACAACGTTGTAATGCAGATAGTTGTTGTTTTTCAGGGTTAAGAAAGAAATTCCATTTAACTTGAAATTATTTTGAGATTGTTCTTTTACATTTAATTGTCTTGCCAGAGAAAATATCACCTGTGGCTAAATGGGGTTTAGCTGTAACACAGGCATGCAATAAAAATCTGCATTACAGACTTAGTATTTTTTTTAATGCATGAAGCATGAGTCTTTTTAAAACTCTGTTGACAAAATAGTCTTCCAGTGATGTGGAACAATGAGTTTATTCCCCTGTCATTCTAAGATAGATGGCAAAGGGTGGTGTGTATCAGTGCCTGAAAATAAAAGGAATTAGAGCTGGAAAAGCTCTAAACAGGGGTTTTTGTCGTGGTGGGAACTGAACCTTTTTCTGGAGATAAGGCTTCATGGGTATGGGCAGTGGGTTCAGAAATATCACTGTGAAGATAATAGTTGAGGTTTTTATAATCACTCTTTCAGACCTGTACCAAATACCCTATTTTATAATGCACTTGCATAAATGCACTATATCTCTGTGTACCAAAAACCTCCCATATCTCTCCAGAGTTAGAACTGTTCTAATTCAGCTTCATGTTATGACCAGTTACTGATAATCTGCTGCAAGAAAAAACCCAAGCAAATGGAAACTGATGTGAGGAAGAGACTTTTACCATCCATCCCATTGTGCAACAGGACATGGCTGTCCATTCTAAGGACACAAAATATGGGAAAATAGATCAGAGACAGAAAAAGTGCTGTGAGACTGAGCTGAATGTAGTTCAGTTTCCATCCTCAATGAGATTGGGTTTTGGGGAAGAAGAGAGTTTCAGGGAGGACAGCACTGATTTTTCTCAAAGCTTTTGTGTAGTTCCTCAATTCTTCAGTTTTGACACTGGCAAAGCAAGACCTTTCTGCAGCATCTCCACAATTTTTTGGATGTTTTCCCTGAGGGACATGTTTATTTGGCTACAATAGGGAAATAACTACTAATGTTATACTGACTGGAGGAGAAAGGACCCTAGGTGAGATTTCTGTGATTTACAGATGTATTTGCAGTGGGCCCCTTGGCTTTGTTCCTATCTGCTGTTGTGGGTTTAATTTTCCAGCCGTGCCAGGCAAAGTGGTGGGCGGAATGCCCTCTGAGCAGGTAAACAAATTAATCTGCTGTCAGTTGATTCTTGATGTAATGAGGTTTTTTTTCCTCAGTCTGGATCTTCATTTGGAAGACAATGAGCTACATAAGTGTGTTAAGCATGAGTATCTTTTCCAAAGAAGTTTGCAAGTAACTGTTTTTATTTGTCTGTTTTGGAAACTCCAAGTTTTGTACAAGTACAAAGCATCTACTTAATGCAGGATTCTGGTGCCCCTTTGCTTTAGCTTTTCCAAGGTCACCTAGTTTTGCTTTTAAAACTTAATTGCTTTTCCACAAGCCTGATTGTGAACAGGATACCTGATTTATCTGAATAACTCAAGACATTAATAAAAGCATGAGGTTAGGAGATACAGAGGAGAAAATTTCTCTTATTTCACTCAAGAATTAGCCACACTCTGTTCCTGACTCTCGTTTCCCTTACATCTTTCCCCCAGAACGGATGGACGCCGCTGGTCCTTGGCCTCCCTTCCTTCATCTGGATATGGAACAAACACTCCCAGTTCAACAGTTTCAGTAAGTGGCACAGACTTTTCCAAGCAATTCAGTTTGTACAAATACACCCTAACAAATCAGCTTCTGAGTCTCTACTAAAATACTGGATCTTTCTTCATTGTTTTGCTAACATTATTAAATATACTAATTATTTTAAAAATTATTTTAATTCTTGGTTCTGCTGCTTTTCCCCTCCATTTCCCAGCTCCTATCATCTTGCACTTTGCCTTTAGCATTGGTGAAATCCCAGTGCAGCACTTGGCTCAAGTGATGATTTGAGAGGCACAAAGTCTCTGAAGTGGCAGGACTCAGAGATAGTGCACAAATACCTTCCACCTCTCAGCTTTTTGTAACTGGGAAATGAAATTCTTGTCTGCTTTCAAGTGCTTAGTCTGAAAACCTCTGCTACCAGGCTAGCAGAAAGAAAAACTGATAAGCCACATCTGTTATTGAACTCCAGTAATCTGAACCTCCTAATGAAGCTTTTCAGTTCTTACACCCATCATTAGCAAGGCTGGCTGCAGTTTGCTTGAGTTCTGTCAGCAATACCACTGAGCTGGCAGCACCACATTAACCCTTGTAACTCTGACATGCTTCCCAAAATGAACCTTACTCTTTAGTTTAAGTCAGCTAGGCATTGTGGTTATCCACATGGGAACCTTGCAAAGACAAACATAGAAACATTAGAACTATAAAGTACAGACTTAATGAAACATGCTTGTGTATGTGTCTTATGGTGTATTCAACTATGTGGTAACAAATCACTGCCTCTTTCCATAATACTGATCATCTGGTTTTGTATTAATTATTTAAAGTACATTCCTAATAATTGTAACACCTTCATTAATTAGTACTACACGTTATGCAAATCTTACACTGTATTGTTTTCCTTGTGAACTGTTCTAAGTTCATCCATAAACTTTCTAGTGCCTCTCAAACACAAATTTATGAGTTTTTTTGGAGGTGAGTGTTAAATACAGTCTATATAGAAAAAGAAGAAATTGGAGTCAGAAGTTTCCTTTTAGTATAAATTGCTATGATTAAAATTTGATTCTACAATGTTAAACTTATCTCTATAACTTCATTTGTTCACACATATTCTTGCAAACTCTAGTGCACACAATTTCTACCATCTTGTTATCTTTTGCCCTTCAAGACAGTTGTTTTCCTGTTGAGTTTAGGGTGCTTTTTGTCTCCTTTGAAGGCAAGTTACTTGATTTCAGTGTGCACACAGATATTGTTGGATATGTGCAGGAGCACAGAAAGATGTACATGAAAATGATGCCCTTGGTTTCACTGCCACACATTATTATATTCAAGCACTCAAGAGCAGCTGGCAAAAAGGGGCTCTGCTTTGCCCTTTATAGTCTTAGGTTAAATCTTTATGGGCATAATCCATGTCTAAGTCCTCTTCTGGGAGCAGGCTATGGGAGCATAGAGCAAGTACAGTTACTTTCTATATGGATGGCATCCAGATAGCTTGGTCATTGGTAGTCACTGTGACAGCTTGTGAAGATGACACCTTTGGAGGCCAAACTGTAGTTTTTCTAGAGTTTGTAGTTTGGCCAGACTTAAGGTGGATGCCCATGGAGAGAAAAAAAGTAACAACACCAAAAATCTGTTGGAAGTATCAGTTCTTACTTTGAAATCGGGACATCAAGGCTACTTTTAGAAAGTTCTCAGCTTTCTGGCCTGGGAAATAAAGCATATTTGCCTCTTGTCATGTTCCCAGAAATAGATAGATCATTTTGATTGATGTTTTCCCATGAAAAAAACAAACAGTCCAACAAATCTGAGATAAATGTGTCACATAGAAAGTGTCAGTTCAAATGGTAATTTTTCAAAGTGTAAGTAGCAGGGAAGTGTAATGAGAAGCATAAAGTGACAGTTGTAGTTAGACCTGAATTCAGCTTCATGGAAATAGGCTGAAACATGTAATTCCAAGACTTTTTTTCCCCTAAGTGACCAAGTTTCTCACCTCTAGTCCTTTTGCTTGTTCAGTAGTAGAAGGCACTGAAATGGGCTGTTTAGTAAGTAGTGATGCAATTGTTGGAGCTATTAAACCTGGTATTACATTTCTAAGCCAATCCTATTATCTCAGTATTTCACAGATTAGAATTCATTTGAATTGATCTGAATAACACCTCTAAAGTTGATAAGCAGTGTTATTCCTGCATAGACTTTGAAAGTGAAGCAAGAGGTAGTGAAGGGGCTTGTCAAAAGGACAATAATGAATTGGTGCTGCAGATACAAATTTAACAAAAGTTTGGGCTCCCGTTTCAAATGATCAGTCCTCAAGATTATGTTTCTTTCTCAAGCAAGATAAAGGAAGCCAGTAGATCTGGTGGATGTGCCACTAGGAAATGAAATATCAAGAAGGGCACAGTCCGTTCTGTGTCCTGATGGTTGAGTTTTTGTATGAGAGCAAGAGCTGCCCCTCATCTCTGTGATCATAGATCACCTGCTGTACCAACCCACTGAACAGTCCAAGGCATTTACCTAGTCTAAGGTCAGTGAGAACCTGTAGATTCTGATTTATTTTTGCTTCCAAATGAGGGATGACACTTCAATCAAAACCAAACCACATTTATCCTCTCCATTCAAATCATGAAGACCAGATGTATCATCAGACCAACTCAGAAAAAGCTGGAGAAAACCTTTCAAGTTAGGTGAACATAACATAATCAGTTTGATAGGCCAGTATACAATTATTTTAAAACAGTTAATCTGCTATTCATTTTCTAGATGCAGAGTTAGTTTATAAGCAACTGCAATATAGATTGATTTTTTTTTTTTTACTGGAGAAGAGTTGGCTAATTCTGCATCTGTAATTAAGACACCAGGGGGATATTTGTATCAGTCTGCTGCAAATATTGAGTACTGTGATGTGATTACCTGAAAATCAATACTTCAGAAGTGTTTCACTTCACTTTCCTGCTTTTTCATTGAAAGGTTGTACACCTTAATACTGCTAGAGAAGCCTTTGGCAGAGAAAAGTCCGTGGTCTTTATCTTCAGGGCCTTCATTAATTATTCTCTGGAATTCTAAACTTTGTGATCTGATTGCTTTTAGGGAGAGGAAGTGGAGGGAGGATTTTGCTGGGCTTTCCATGGGTTGACTAGCACTGCTTCCCCAGTGATTTTGCTGTGGGGAAACATGAAGTTTTTAATGATTTTTCTAGATTATAAGTTTTGATTTTTTTTTTCTAATTCAAGTAACTATGGGCTAACCTTCCTTAATTTTGTTTTGAGTCAGACATGTATTTGCAATGCCAGAGCTTGGCTATCTGCTATTGCAGGTTTTTAAATGTCTTTAGTACTTCCTGCTCCACTGCAGGGTCTGTGTTATTCACCATGAATGGGATTTCAGCTGCCACCTAACTTTTTCTTTGAGGTTTTTTCATAGGCAGGTTCTTCTTCCTGCTCCTTGTATTGTCTGAGACACAAATAAAGACATGAATGAAATCTCTGAAAACCACAACATGACTTGTATAATTCTGTACTTAAGGGAGACAAAAGTCACTGTATTTGGCATAAACAGTTTGAACAGAACATCTGTGGGTGAAGAGGCAAATTCCCACACTCTGGCTTCAGTGTGGGAGAGAGCAGGGTAAACTGCTGCACCACCTGGGTAAACATCAGTGTGTGCACACGGGGATGGAAGTGAATTCCCAACACGGTCCCTCCACACAAACCTGCCTGAAAGAAAACATTGGGAGTGGTGGCTTCCAGTTCCAGGCACACTTGGGAAGTTCAGGCACATCCCAAGGCTTTCAAGAGGGTTTTTTTCTGTAAATGCCTCTATTCAGTGCAGTGGGAGTGGCTCTACAGCCAATTAATTTTTTATCCAAAATAGGATCTTTAGGTTTATAGGTTCTTACATCACCTGATTTTCTGTTGCTTACAATACTTGGAATAACTACACCATTTGAACAGAGGCATTCTCTGTGCCTTGTTTAGCTCAGATTTGTTGGTTGACTGGGTTTTTTCCCTCAGAAAATGTCAATCCAAATGATCTAGCTATATGGCAAGAGACAGATGTGCTTTCTTTCCTATGCTAGGTGAGTTCAAACTTTGATCATATGTGTTATGTATAACTCCCTCCTAGCAATACTTCTGATACTAGGATGTGGTGCTTCCACTCTAAGTGAGGACTATACTTACTTTTGTTGTAGCAAAAGGACAAGTTTTTCTGCTGGAACAGTGTACATAATTAATTTCATCAGATAATAAGGAGCTGTGGAACTCAGGTCAGGGTGATGTTTTTAATAAGGCCCACTGGTGTTGCTCAGTGCTACTCTGATTATTCAGCAGCTTTTTTTTTGTTTTCCCTTTTGTTTTTAAAGAGAATTTTAAATTTGTCCTTACGTAATTTATTTTCTTACTTCTCTAAAATGGAAAGGGGCATTGAAGAATCACACAAAAAAAGACATTAGTTAGTTGACCTTCAGCTTTTTGCCCTGGAATGTCCAACTTTGATGTTATTAGCATTTCCCACAAATATTTCTTTTAATCTGAGGTTCTGTGAGGTTCATGAATTAAAACAGTTTCGTGTCTATTATTATTACAAGATGTGTCATATAAATGCATCAGCTTAATTACAGAAGAATAAGATGTTTAACTCACTAACAAGAAACTTTGTTCTTCTTAAAAAAAGTCAGATACTTTACTTCATTGTTTCGTCCCTGGTTAGAGAAGAAGCGTGATGGGTAATGAAAAGGAGAAATAAAATCCTGACCATTTACAATAGCAATTTCCAGGGAGAGCCAATAAGCAGCAGAAAACTCTTATGTCTACACAGCTCCATAGCATTCTGCATGCCAGTGAAACTCCTGAGCTATGAGAACATGAAAAGAAAAGGAAAAGGAAAGAAAGTTGCTCACCACTCCAGGAACCTCCTTGTCCTTTCCTGAGTAGTGCTGGTGCTCACGTGCCTTCCTTTCTGTCTCCTGATAGTAAATTATCTGCATGATCAGATGTACTGGTTCCACAATCATGCAGTGGTTCCCTAGTGCTCTTCCAAAGTTTTCCTGATCTCACCAGCTCTGTCACTGAGTGTAAGGGTTGGCTTAGCCTAATGAGAACAACCAAAAGAGGCACCTGGTCTGATAAATAGCTTTCTTTTCCGCTGGAGTGCGCAGTGTCTGGCAGAATCCGTTCCTCTTCCATTCATTAGCTGACCCCTATGCATGCGTTTAGTGCATTTCTTTTCTGTATTTTTTTCTGTACTCAGTCATCATGCTCATCTCAGGAGAAGCTGCACCAGCTGCCCTTTCAGCCCACGGCAGATGAACTTCATTTCCTGACAAAGCATTTCAGTACTGAGAGCATCACTGATGAGGAAGGGCGCCATTCTCCAGCCTTGAGGCCTCGATCTCGCAGTCTCAGGTGAGCTTTGGATTGCTTGTTGAATTTTTAAGATGTTGGGCACATTTATTGCATTTCTATATGTGCTTTCAGATCTAAAAATAGTCATTTGTAGTTGCTTTTTTACATGTTTTTGAAACTATTTTAATCAACATTTAGCTCACCTCATCTGATGACAAAGGATTTTTTCCCTTACATTTGATGCTGAGCTTTTGGATTCCAAAGTGGTTGGTATTCTCTGCTTTTGTATTTTCACAGTAACTCTATGAAAACATGATCCACAAATGTCTGAAACTAAATGCATAAGATGTAGATTTCCTTTAGTGAAGTTTCTTCTCAGAATTTTGCTATAATATCATAAGGATGTGGTTATAACCACTTTTAATAACTTTTCTGGTGATGCTTCTGAAGGGGTGTGAAAACCAGAGTAGATAAAAGTCAAAACCTTAAATGGAATTGCACCCCAGCACAATTTTGTAATTGGGCTGAAAATGTTTGTGCTGCATTAATAGTTGAATAATTTTACTGTTGCTTCAGAGAACTGGTTGTTCAAAGATAACTATCCAGGGTTATTTCCCTGTGTAGTTGATTTTTCCATACATAAAACCAGAAGCAACTAGAATTTCATCTTTCACAGAATTACAGATTGGTTGAGGTTGGAAAGAATCTCTGGAGGTCATCCAGTGCAAAGCCCTATTCAAGCAGGCTGCCCAGGATCATGTTATATGGCTTTTGAATATCTCCAAGGACAGAGATTCCACAAACTCTCTGGGCAATCTTTCTTGCAGCTCTCTAACAGTTAAATGGAATAAATCCACAAACACTTTGTATCATGGCAAAAGCCTCATGTTTTGTTATGCCTTTAGTGCTGTGACCAAGTGAATGAAAATCTAGGGAAAGTCTAGACACACCTTGTGAAAGAAAAGGGTTTTTACAGGCAGCGTTGGAGGAGGTGAAGGCTTCATTCATCTGAGGATGTCAGAGGTGGATATCATCTTTAAATTAAGGGGCAATATTCAAAAACTCTGCCATCTGGAATTGCTGAATCAGTGTGCCTAGCTCAGGACTGGGGTGGGAATTTGTAAAAGAAGGAAGTGAAACAGGCCAGGACAACAACAAAACCCATGGTGAATGGCATGTCATGGCGGATCTGATCTTTCAGGATTATTTGTAATTATTTGTGTGTTCTGAACTTCAGTGCAGGCTGCATGGTAATTGCCTATGGATCTGCTAAGTGTAGTTACACAGTAATCTACAGGAGCAGGTGAGTACTGTGGGGAGTGGCACATTAAGGCAGCCACCTCCTCAGTGCCATGTAGTGAAAGACTAATTACAAATTTTGAACTAAGTCCCTTTGAACAATAGTCCCTCTTGAGTCCTCGTGCTGCCACTCCTAACACTGACCCCTGCTGAGTAGTGTAACTGTAGTGGTGCTAATTCTCTAGAGGTGAGCAGCTCCTGTAGACAGCACAAGCTGAAATGATGATTGTCCTTTGACACAGGTGTAATCCTGTTGTAGAAGACACTTTTGCTAATGCAAGAATGATATATGTGACCCCATGAAGAGCCCAATTTTAATTTCTTCCTTGTTAGTATGGGTTATCAGGTTGCAGGGAATTTTGCCTCTGTGAGCCAATTTGAAGCAGACTGATCATGGAGTAGGTTTATAATGTGTGGTGGATGAGATTAATTCAGTGTGTCGTGTAACTGATTAATCTTCTTCCTCTCTTGAATACCTTTTCTGGCTCTCTCAGTGATTTTTAGTGTGGTAATGTCCAGCCTTATTGGTATTCCAAAGCTTAGAATGAAGTTATTTAATTTTTTCAACTCACTATGCCTCATTTGGTTTTCATTTTGCTTATTGCCAGTACTGTGATGCTGCGTGACTCTAAAGCACCCTTGCCACTACCAGGCATTTGTGCTGGCCCTTGCACCTCCAAGGAAAATGGGTAGGTCAATCCAACCAACTGGAGCAATGTTTGCAGGAGCAAAAACCCTCTTTGACAGAGGGCAGCCTGTACTTGTGAACAAACAAGTACTAAAATACATGAAGACCAGACATTGTTCACTGCACAAAGCTTGCTTATTTATTTGCCCACACTTCAGAGTTACCTCACTTAGTGAGAAGATATTTTCACTTATTAAAAAATAAAAGCTGAGAACAGCTTTTGTTTTTCAACATTAGGTTAAATTAAGCAGTGATTTCCTAAAAATGTATCTTTTCATTCAGTGGTCTTGTTTGATCAGCTTTAATGGAAAGCAGATGAACAAAATACATCAGACATTTCCCCTTAATTTGCAGCCATGGCTTTGTAATTTAAAAGATGGTGTCATTAATGTGCATTCATTTTCCATCCTGTATGACTGCAGCCTTACATCTCTGTTTGAGAGAGGAACTGGCATTTTGAGATGTCAAATGCTGGGACTTTTTTTTAATGTCTGTAACCCAAGATTTTTTTTTAGAAGTGTCAGATGATCCTTTTATGCTCCTAGGTATAGAATACTGCCTACATGTAACTTTTGGAAAAATATGCTTGCTTCTTTGGCTAGAAATGTACCATTTTCTTGTACCTAGCTGCAAATGTTCTATTTGTACAGAGCACTCTTAATGATCAAACTGGATGATAAAACTGCACTGTGTGCAGTCATGGAGGGTGCACTGACAGGTTGGTAGCACCTCTGCTTTGCTTGAGGTGTTCTGCCAGTGTGCATTGAAGATACTCATCTTTTATTTAATCATGCCTTATTTGAAATGCCCAGAATTTCTGCCCTGAAGAAATGGCACTGGTTCTTTCCCAGCTGCTTTCCTGTGCAGGGGGAAGGAGGGAATAAAAGACCAGCACAAGACCAAGAATGCAAAAGTGTGACGTCCTTATAAAGCTGCTTGCAAAGTCCAGGAGTGTGTTCTCTCTGTCTCAAAAAGATCCAGTACTCACATGCTCATTCAAAGAACATATTTCCATGTGACCCACCTGTTTTGGTGCTTGTAGTCTGTCTTCAGCAGAAGAAAATATCTCTTTACTACCTGCAGAAGTAGTTCCTAAATATCATCTCTCAACTGTTCTCTATTTTTTTTTAATAATGCAGCCTTCAGATCTTTCAAGTTTCTGACCAGCGGAGAAATCACTAGGCTACATTTGTTTTGTTTAGATCAATCCTCAGCTTTACCTGAACAAGATCTTTTCTCTGGAGTAAAATGCATGAAAAGTTTTGAATACTTGCACTAAACTTGGCATCATTACTCTTTTGAAGTTAGAGAGATGCTGCCTTCCATCTTTTCCCAGTTCTCTTTACTTGTCATCTTTAGCAGTTGCTCACATGTGGGACTGTGCGGAGAATGTCAGAGATAAAAGTAGAGTTAACTAATAATGACTTTTTCAGGAGCTACCTTTGTGCAGTCACTCAGCCCACCAATCTGCCCATTTTTCTTGATCTCTTTTTGTATTTCAGGACAGTGTTGTCTAGGTAAAAAGGGCTGAAGGTTGTTGCAATGAATTTTTATAGTTGAAGTAGATGAGATCATCCTTCTTCATCTCTTTGCTGGGTAGTGCTTTTTAAATGCAATTCCCTCAACCTGACTTTTAGCACGCTGGATCCTGCTATTAAGAATATACAGACAAAACTCCTGGAAAATACCAAAAAAGAGTCCTGATGATAAAATGCCCAAGAAGTAATAGGTGTTGTGAAAACCAGTGGCTTGTGCAGTCCATTTTTATCTTTCATCCTGCAGGGTGTGAGGCTCTCTCATCCCAGTGCCCTTCAGAGGCAGCTTTAACCACTTGAGTAATCATGGTGGGTTCATCCCTTCATGCTGCTCTCAGACAGTGCCACCCACCACAAGCTGTGGAGCAGGAATTCACACCCCTGTGGATTTGGGGAAGGATAATAATTTTATGTTCTACAGCAAAAAGCATCTGTTCCTTCTGAAAACACATTCTAACTGCATTACAGATAATGCTGGTCTCTTTTTTTCCTCTCTCAAGACAGTGTGTCCTGTGAACTTGACTTGAAAAGGTTCTTCGAAGTGATTGGTTTTAAATTTATTAACTTTTGGGTTCACCATTTTTGTGGTTTTCTGTTATGAAGAAAACTTGGTATTCTTGTTTGTCCTTTGCACTGCTCATTACTCCAACTTTCTGCTTTCATTCTAAAGCAGACTCAATCTTTTCTGGCATACATAAAATCCTTGAAATATTGGAAAGAAGTTGAAGCCCCTGCTGCTGGGGGAGTTTTCTGATTTATAGTATTAATGTAATTTGCATTACCTCAAAGATTTAAATATTTATTTCTTGGGAGAAGAGGAAGACTTACCTTCAGCAGAAGGCTTAGCTTAGTGCCTTCTTTATCCAATTTTAGCTCTCTCGTTTTCAAATTCCTTACTTTGTGTGTCTGGAAATAACAGAAAATTAAAACCTATAGTTTTAAGAGAACTAACTTTGGTCATGTCCTGTAAATACAATCTAATTAAACCTTTATATACAGGGTGAAAGCAAAGGGAAGCACAGTGCTTTTAGCTTTTTGCTTTTTCCTAATAAATACATTGATCACAGTGAAGGAAAAATTACATAAACATCTCGGTTTTATTTAGTCACACTTAAACTAAGATTTTGTAAGATTTAAGTTATTGTGTAGATATTGCTCCTCAAAATCACTGTCTATAAACTATTTTCACTTTCAAGAATCAGATAAGGACACATGATGTTTGACAGGTTGAAGGCAACAGAAATCTTTGTGGGAGATAGACATCTCTGAAAATCCACCACCATGTCATCTCATAAAGTGGAGAGAGCGTGAAGAAGGGGGAAAGAGAGAATAGTTTTTCATTCTGCTGTTAAGCTTAAAGGGACAGATATTATTCTTCTAGTGTCTGCTCTGCTGAAATGAAAAACTCACTGACAATAATAATTTCTTTGACCTACCTGTCTGCACCAAGAAAAGGGAAGGAGCCTGCCTTTTGTCTTAAAATGTTATGCACGTGCACAGCATGTGTCCTCTGTTTTGCAGAAAATCATCTGTTCCTTTGTGAAGTTTGAAATGTTAGACCAGTTTAGTTCTGTCTGTGAAATTTTTGGTGCTGGGTAGATGTGTGAAGCTCTTGCATTTGAAAAGATGTCATGCCAGTAAAAGGTATTAAACTGCTTTTATCTTTTTTCTAAATTTCCTTATGTTCTCCCTTGGTGGCATTCAGTTATCTGCCCAGTCCTTGTTCCTTTTTTACCTGGTTGTGTCCCAGAGGTGCTGTAAAGTACCCAGCAGTGCTTTGGTTAGTTAGTCAGGTATCCAGCTAATTAGTTCCTTAGTTTCCCAAGCTGAGGATCAACATTAAAAATTATGATGCAGTATATTATATTGCAGTCTTGCTATAGTCAGCTAGACATTTAATTTGACCTGGTGTATTGAGCAAATTTTATTTTGGGTGACAATGTGCCCCTTGATCCGAGATACTCTGTTGTTTTAGTTGGTAAAAAGTGGCATTGATGAGCTTCCAGAGGTGAGAGACAAAACTGCAAATGCCCAAGGAAGCTGAGGGATTTTAAATGTTCACTTTTTTTGCCAATTGGTTTGCACAAAAATTGTTTCATAAAAACAATTTTTTATTTTAAAAAGTAAAAGCAAACACAGTAAATTCTTCTATCATGGTTCTCCCTAAGGAAATGCTACATCTGCTGGCAGGACAGCTCAAGTAGCCTGATTTCTGCATAGCTCTTAATTTCCTGTATCCATATGAATAAAGTGCCTTCAAAGCAAAAGGCAAAATCCCTCCTGTTTAATTGTAGCCCTAAGACAGCAAATACTTTAACATGGGCAAATTTTAGTGTTAAAATGAAGTATGTGTGTGCTTCAGTATTTCTGTGTAAGTATCAAAGGGCTTACATGTATTTGTAATTTAGACCTCACTTAGATCACACAGAGAAAAATTACATCAGAGAAAAATAAAGTCTTCAATAACTGTGTTCACCAAGTCCTTCAGCTTCATATGAAGTACCAGTAAACAAGTGTTGTGTTTCTGTCAGCATGTTTGGTCTTAGAGAAAAAAGGATAAGGATAGCAGGCTAAATATGCAGGGGAATTTGCTTATAACTCTGCAATTTAAATGTTTTTACCCATATGTTTAATTATGTCATACATTACGTATGAATATAAATGTAAGTTTCTTTTTAAAGAAAATTCTCGTTGATTAAAAATAGCTATCTGCCAAGCTAAGGGAAATGAAAATGTCTTTTTAGTTGCTATTCATAACATCCAAATGAGTTTTCTTCTTCTTCAACATAAGGATTCAGTGACAGATTTAATCTGAAGTGCATTTTCTCAAGCTAAGGGAGAAACAGTAATAAAAAGAAGATATGATATAATTCATGGAATTTCAGTACAAGACATGAAAAGAGTTTGATACTGCTACAGTCTGTGAACCAATGAGTTAAATTTTCTTTGAATTGTTAATATATGTTGCCAAAAGAATGTTTTTGCTCTAAATAGGTTAGCAGCAAGGTAGTAACTGTAATACATTCCAAGTTTAAAATGCATTTATTCCATTTAGAGAGATCCGTTTCATCCTTCACTAGAAAGTTTGAAATGTTTGAACACATTCGATATAAAATTCTATCTTTTGACACAGAGTATTTTTAGCAGTATTTAGCACTCTTAAAATCATTAAGACAATGATCATGTAAGATGCCAAATAATTGAAGCCCTTGTTTGTTTTGAACGTTGGCACAAGGTAGCTGGAGAAAGGAGCTGCTGCAGGCGATCTGTGACTGGGGATTATCTGCATTACCTCATCCGGCTGTCCTTGGTGGCAGAGTGAGTCAGAGCCCTGCATACCATCAGATGTGATGAAACGAGATGCAACCCTTCTTTAAAAAAAAACCACCCAGACAGTAACATAAATGCAGCTTGTCAAGATTTGGTGTCCTGGTTTTTTGGTGTGCCTTGAAGTCTCTTGCTAACCCGTGCGTAGATGTGGATCTGTGGTGTAATGTGCATCAAGGGAGTGCAGCCTTCATTAAAGTACTCTGTCCCTGTTGACTGTGGTTTATTTATTTTATATGTAAGATTTAGCTGAATAACAGTGCTCATGCAGTATCATCTCAACTTCTTACTTCCAATTGCTCTGCTCCCTTCTGGCCCTGGAGACTCCAGAGCTTTCTGTGATTTCTTTTGGAGTAGGGCTGCTCCCACTGCCATGGAGGGCAGTCACAGAATGAGGGCAATAGCAAATGTATCTGCAGTAAATGCACTGGGGTTTTACAGGCTTTTACAATCTTCTGTCTTAGGGTTTGCATTCACTGGAAATGAAACAGGGGGGTTTCTGCCAGAGCCTGTGGGGACACGGATGTCAGCATTCTCCAGGACACTGCAGACTGCCATTGCTTGCCAGGATCTTCTCTGAAGTTCATCATCTGCACATTACTGAAGTGAACTCAAAGCTTTTGAAGGGCTACAGTCAATGTGGCAGCATTATGATCAGCACTGGGTTTTGAAAAGTTTTGGTGTGATATCTGTAAATGATAACATGATTTCTTTTCTCCTCTAGCCCTGGTCGCTCTCCAGTTTCCTTTGACAGTGAAATAATAATGATGAATCATGTGTACAAAGAAAGGTTTCCAAAGGTAAAGAATCACTTTTTAAATAATGCATTCAATGAACTTGTGTCCAAGCTCAGAATTAGTTTGTAGTGCTGGTTGGAGAAGGAGCCCAGCTCTTACATCTTATTTCCAAGCAGTTTGAAGCTGCCTCCTCATCTTCCTATGTTAATTCTGCAGCAGAAGAAATAGATTTAATATACCTAAAGATTAGGATGGAAAAGGCTGAATTGTTATTTTGTATGTATTTCATACTTGCTAAATTTCTGATGTCTCCTATCGGCATGAGAACTTCTCACAAGAGTGAGAAGAAGGGTGATGCCTTGGCATTTTAAAAAGCTGAATATTGAGGCCTGTGGAAGCAAGTTGAAAGTTAAAGTCTTATTGAAATGAGTGTAGAAGATTGTGTATCCCACAGCTGTCGATAGGGCCATTCCTTCCTGTTCCACCACCAGCAAAAATAGATGTTTCTCTGGAGACAGGATATCAGGGCTTATAGTGATAGAAATGCCGCGTGTTTATTGCTTGGGGCAATGATTTTCAGCTTCCACAGTCTTGTCTAAAAGTTCTGAGAACTGCCTCACATCTTACATCCTTACTTTGGATACCAGGGAGGGATACAGCCTCAGGACCAAGATATTTTTATGGTCATTTACATTTCCAGAAAATGTGTTTTGATTAATTTTTGTTGTTTACTCATGTGAACATAATTTTTCCCTCTGATGTGCTGTCTTTATTCTCAGAAAACGCTACTGTATTTTGGAATATTTTTTAAGCCTCGTGCAATTTGGTATTGCAAATGTTACTTTAGCACCCTGCTTGTTTATGCTTTAAGGTCTGCATTAGTAAAATTCAGGAGTAATTTCTCTTTATTCTGCACTTTTAGGCCACGGCACAGATGGAGGAACGGCTGGCTGAGTTTATTGCCTCGAATGCTCCAGAGAACGTGCTGCAATTAGCGGATGGGGTCCTAAGTTTCATTCATCATCAAGTTATTGAACTGGCCAGAGATTGCCTAGATAAATCACGTGAAGGTCTTATTACTTCTCGGTACTTTTATGAGCTGCAGGAAAACTTAGAGAAACTTCTCCAGGATGTAAGTGCCCTCTGGAAAGTAGAATATATTATTTTGATTGAAACTTTAACCAGTAAGCCGGAGCTTTGATTTTAGGAGAGACAATGTGGATTCCAGGGGAGGGGCAGCAGGAGGTCTGAGATGTTCCAGTCTCCTGTTGATTTACTGTGGGTGGATTTGAGTAAATCACTTCACCTGTGAACTTTGTACAGAAGTAAAATGTGAATATGAGTAAGTCAAAAGCAGTCTTTACCATTTATGAAAATTGGGTTTATTCAGATGAACAAAATTACTGAAATCTTTTCTCATGAACTTCAGGACTTATTAACCACAATAGTGCCTTCAAGGAGTGAAAACACCATAGTTATTAGTGTTGCTGTAAATTTTTCACAGAAGATTTTCTTGAGCTGAGCTTAATCCAGTTGTGGGTTTTTAGTACTTGGATATGTTTTGTGGCATTCAAAGCATATGAAAATACACAAGGGGGCGTAATTTTAATGCATTCTCAGTATGCTTCAGCTACTCATTAAAAATTACTCTTTCCCTTTGAAATGAAAACTATATTAAATTTCAAACCTCTCTTAGAATCTGTGCTATAACTATAGTGAAAAGTCTGTGCTGTTGCAAGTTGCTGGGTCCAGACCTCTGTCAGGAATATCTTCCTAATCCTCTGCTTTAATGATACAGCAAACTGAAAAAACAGGTTTTATAAAGATTGCATTCTCAGATAGCAAATATCACAGAGACACCTGGAAACAACACATCTGAAATACTTTGTTTTCTGTTAGGATTTTTATTTTATTTTATCTTTATTGATCAGTTTGCCAACTCACTGACATGAGTTGCACTGGCTTGTGTCCCTTTGCCACCTTTTGCAGACATTAAAAAAAGCAAGATGAATAAAAATACTATATTAATATACAATTGTTGTATTAAAAAGCTTTGTGAAAGCTGCAGGAACTTCCCTTCTATCAGCTAAATTTTTTGGCTACCCCACTTATGTAAGTATGGCTGAAACTTTTCTGGTATTTGTTACGCTCGAGAGTAAAATGAGTCATTTTTGGATCTGTGGTGTTCTGCTTGGATGGGGAATATAATTTTGGCAGCCCAAGAGAGGTAGGGAATATCTTTTGAGGGGCTGTATGATTGTCTGCCTGTAGGATATCAGTAACCACTTGTGGATCCCCCTGGTGTCTCCAGAATCTGGAGGCAGGGTATTTGCACATGTCAGCTGTGAAATAGGGGATCAGCCTCTTTGGGTGATGATTTGGAAGCTGGAAAGGTTTCATTAAGAGTGACTTTGTATGCTCAGCAAAATCCCTTACATTTCAGGGGCACAGGGGGACTACACAGTGTTTTACTGCTTCTGGTAGCAGATCCTTGGAGCCTGAAATTCTCCCTCTCCCTGACTTTCCTCCTCTGTGTGTGGACAGTGATTTCTTACACCATAAGGAACTGAGAGAGCCATAAATTAGGGCTAGCCACTTCCAGTCTGCATTTTCAGTCCTGTCTTACGGCCTGAAGAGGTTAATCAGGGTCTTGGAGGAGGTGTGGGTCAGATAAATCAGCTTTTTCCTTTTCTCCCCTTTCCCTCAGAACAAATCCTCAAAATACACTTCTTAAATGTCCCTTCCCCCTTGATCCTACAGGCATTATCCTGCTGCTCTGAAATACTGGGAAAGGTGTCATTGTACTGTGATTAGAGGAGATACAATGGTCATCTCTGACTTGTTCAGGAATTGACATTCGGGGCTTTCTTTGCCCTGTAACTCCTTAACATCTTCTGTGGAGCGGGGGCAAGAGAAGGGTCAGCTCTTCAGGCTGATTGATTTACTCTAGGAAGCAAGGTGGGCCAGAGGTGATTAAAGGGAAAGTTTAGAGAGGCAAGAGCAGCACAACAGGCTGGGAAGGAAGAGAACAAAGACATTAAAGACATTGGAGGAAAGCCAAAAGCTTCATTCCGCATATTTCTCATTTGTTTTTTTTTTTCCTGTCCTATGGCATTTTCTGTTCCTTAGCTTATATTTTAGATTTTAATATTTAAAAGCTACTTGTTTCTTCTGCTTGCCTAGTCTGTGCAGCCCTTCAGACTGCATTCTGCAAGGAAATAATTGGGACATTTTAGTCAAAATATACAGAAATTGGTGATGCTATTTCTTTTAGAGGGCTTACCTGAAACATGGGACGTTTTGGAGTCAAGTTTAAACTACTCCGAATTTGATGGCAGGATCTTAACCTTTGCTTAGGTTGTAAAGTATCATAAATAATAGGTACGTAAATAATACCAATCAGAAGGCAATTCAAAAAGCTGTTGGACTTGGGAGTTCTATGGTCTGTGTAGCAGGCTATGGAATTTTACAGTATATTTTTATATTTTTATAACATACTGAAAGATTGGAACAATGCTTTATTGGTGAATAATGAAGCTGGAAAGTGGCAGAAATAGCCACAGATTTTCTTTCAATTTTACTGTGAGAGGATGGATTCTCTCTCTTAAAAATTCTTTTTAAGGTGTGGATTCTGATACCTGGTAACAAACTAAACTTGCACAGCATTTTAAACCATAAAAAGGAAACTTGATTTAATATATTGTAGTTTGAGTAAAAATGTAAAACAGACTGTTTGGGTATGCAAATAATGAGCTGTTTAAATGCACTAAATCAGAAAGCTTTTGGAAGATTTTTAGATCCTGGCTTTTGTAATAACATGCCAACAAATCTCATTAGCTATGGCAAATGAGATCTTTTGCCTTGTTTGGAGCATGAAATACTGTCCCTTAGCCAGAAGAACTTATCGCACCATTGAAATAATCATGAAATAAAAATGAATTTAAAGAGATTTTCTTCATTTTGGAAAACATGAACTTGAATGCCACACTTCACATCAAAGTAGGAAAAAAAAAAAAAAAAAAAAAAGATAAAGCACTGATATGAAAAAGAATGTGTGACATTCAGTTCTTTACCTGTTACCATGGGTTAGAATCTCAGGTTACTGAGGAACAAAAGGTTATGGTCAGCTGGTCAGCTATTACTTGGCTGACTCAATAAGGCAGAAGTAGCCAAAAGAAATCTGGGGACTTGCCTGGGTGTAGCCAGTTGGGCAGGAGGGTGAAGGATTTCAGGTGTTTCTGTGCATGGAACAAAAGGAGCAGGGGAGGGTGTGAGTATTCTACAGCAGTGACTGATGCTGCATGTTGGCAAATGGATATTCTGATTGGGGTTGCTTTCTTAGTAGGAGCCTGAGAGTAAATTTATCAATCCTTGGCTTTGCAGGTCTATTGTTTTGGTTTCCATCAGTATATTAGCTCAATTACAGCGTTGTGGCTTGCATATCCCAGTTATTGGTCCTGCTGAACCCCAGGGGAGGACAGTGATTTTAATTTCATGCCCCAGCAGCCACAGTTAGTGACGGATGGGTCTTTCAGATGAGGGAATCGGTTTGTAAATTACCTGCTGTACACGTGTCAGCGGCAGTGTGTGCAGGAATGGCATCAGCCTCTGCCCAAACCCCGGGGAGGGAGGGCAGCCCCGAGGTGCCACCAGCAGCCCGGAGGGCAGCGCGCGCTCCTGGGGACAGCGGAGGTGGCACAGCCGCACCCGGCTCATGGGATCTGCAGGCAGGGCTGGGCTGCACAAAGCTGCTGGCCCCGGGTCCTGTCCGTGGGACACCCCCCAAACAAGGAATCTGTGGGGATGTCCGGGCTGTCCTGTGTGAGGAGGGAAGAGGAGGAGGCAGCTCCGCTGAGGATCTTGGAGGAGCAGCGCTGTGCAGAGATGATGGCTGAGTGGCTGTTACAAGTTGTGTTTGGTTTTTGTAAATGCTTGCTTTCTTTTTCCTTTTGGTTTTCTGTATCGTTTGGCAGTCATGGTCTAGCTTTTCATTTTCAAAACAGACACCTGATTAAACTAGCTGCATTTTTAAATTATTTTGCCTGAATTGTCATAGATGAGAAAATGAGAAAACAAAAGGACTTGATTTAAAAGACTAAGTTCTCTGTAACAGTATAAATGAATGCAAAATGATGAATTATATCTGTTCTATTTTTTGCATAATATAACCTATGTGAGGGGAGAAAAGGACTTTCCAATTGCATGGCTCAATTTTAAAATACTACTAAGTTGTTGATATTTTATCTATTCATTTCAGTGCAGCTAACCCCTGGTGATCTGGAATGACTTTTAAAATATGAAAGCATTAATTTCTTTCTAAAATTCATATTGTAACTTATAAGTTTGCATAATGCATTAGAGGTGAATATTTATCATTTATCATTTTCATTGCAATTATTTTCTATTTTATAATTTAAAAATCTTTTAATTAGGAAAAGAAATTACAACTTATTTCAATATTCCAAAATAATATTTTTAAGGCTCTGTATCCAGGAAGGACCTCTGATGTTGTTTTTAGATAATAAACTAGCAGGTACATCATTCTCTTCAGAGTTAAAATTCTAGCCCATACTAATCTGTGCAGAAGGAGACAATCAACATTTCTATTCTGACTGGTGTCAAAATTAGAAATAATGAACCTTTTAATACTTTTTAGTTTGACATCGAAGTATCAGAGATATGTTACTTAAAATGCTGCTTGTATATTTCTAATTCTGAATTTCTGCTCCCTGTGTTTGTATTGCTCTTTTAGGTGGTCACCAGTGTAATTTGACTTCTCAGACATATAAAGTCATATAAATGTCTTTTTCTTAGGTGATTCTAATGGATAACACTAAATGAACCTTTTAGTTTATTGATGCTTTCACTGTTGTTGATAAAATATCACTCTTATAAGTAAATGGCTCATTGCCAGCAAAAGCTCATTTTTAAATTCTGGACTCTGTATTTGTGGCAATGTTAAAGCACAATTTTTAGACCTTGAGGAAAAATAGCTGTACTTTGTTTAAGAATTTTTGTATGCTGTTGGAACCACTTTTTTAATCACTCTGCAATGAAATACAGTTATATTTCTGCTCCAGAACTTATCATGTAGCCATTGTGTGCTTCATCAAGAGAAGGGTAATTTCTGAGGAGTTTCTTGTGTTGCCCTTTTTTTTTTTTTTTTTTAATTGTTATTGGTTTGGTGTGTTTGCTGTTTTAAAAAGACATCTTATCACACAAATATACACATATATCTTGAAACTTAGACTTGAATTTATACTGAAATCTGGTGAAGTAACAGACAGGACTAAATCCTCTGAATTAAGGTTTTATATGCTCCTTGCTTATCTGCTTGGTCGTACATAACATACAATGCAGTGCTGGATTTATTCAACAGCATTGAAAAAACTGAAAAAAGAGAAACTGAGGTTGAGTTTTTCTTGATGATGAAGGGAAATTCTAGTTCAAATTATAGCTGAAAGCGAAGCTCAGAGAGATGTGTCTGTTAGTGATTACCTAGACATCAGTGTTGTGTGGAAAGTAAAATTGAAAAAATCAGTATTCCTCTTTTCATTAAAAAAAAAATGAACTAAGCCCACATTGTATCTATTATAACTGATAGGTGATATAATGCAAATGGAGTCTCTGAAATATCTCTTGTGTGGTAATGGGAGTCAGTTGTGGTGGAAAAGCCACATGTCCCTTGGCATCCCTGAGCTGAGCTCAGCCTGACTCGGCCGTGCTGTTGCTGCTGAACTGGTCACTGAGCTGGTGACTGGTTCAGCATGTGACATGCAGAAATCCAGAGCTCCGTGCTGGGCCCATGATGTGCTGTTGTGCTCCCCACAGGCCCACGAGCGATCCGAGAGCTCCGAGGTTGCCTTCGTTACCCAGCTGGTGAAGAAGCTGATGATCATCATCGCCCGGCCGGCTCGGCTGCTCGAGTGCCTGGTGAGTGCGGGCCTGGGAGAGGCTGTGCAGCACCTGAACAGTGCTCTGCACTTGAGGAGATCAGGGACACAAAGCCTTCAAAAGAAACCTTTAAATGCTCATTAAAACATCGATGAAAAATAAATCGATGTGTAAAAAAAGAAGTACTAAGTGGCTTCTGCGTTAATGTAGAAGTAGTTCTCCAGTGGACTGTCAGCTGCATTAGCAGCTAAATTATATTTTAGTATAAAGTTCATGGCTGAGGGGTCAAATGTAGCTGTCAACGTCATTCCATGCTACTTGATGCCACTGGATGTTCCCCATGTTGTTAATAGCTACTGTAAGGAGGCTGTAAATGTCTGTATGGGTGTGCCCAGTGTCCAGAGTGCCGTGCTAAGGAGGAGCTGTCACTAAGGAAGAAGTTCCCTACCACGACATAAATGGTGTTTGGGCTCTGGGACTCAAACCCTTCCTGTAGACTCAGCAACTGGTGAAACCTGGAGTCAGGTTTTCCATCTGTGAACACACAGTGGGATCCACTCGAGTGAGATCCAAGGAGATTTGGGAGCCTGGGTTTGAAATTCTATTGGAATACAAGCAAAAGCAAGACTCAACCCTTTTTTAACAATTTGGCTAATAATAATGCATTTTTTTATTTAATGCTAGAAAATGGTGAAAACTGTTTAGGCAATTCCAATGCAATAGGCCACTGTGTCCCAAAGTTCTGCAACTACAGAAATATTTTCTTGGTGTGGTGGAGAAGCAGCTTGAAAACCTGTATTCTCACTCTCATGCCATAGCAAAAGGGTTAATATAAACCTTCAATATATATAGAAAGAGGGGTACACAATTGAAAGGGTTCAATTCAGTGACTGTATTTCAAAAGGATGTTGAAAAATTAGTGAGAATGTAGGGAAGTCACCAAAAAATGGTGAGGTGTCACAATTCTACAATGAAAACTTAGGTAATCACAGGATGAAATTCCCTGGTATGTCAGAGCACACTCATGGTGGTTCTTTCTGCAGGTGTTTGAGACATCAGAGAAGTTGGCTGGATTAGCAGTCTCTGGCTGGCTATAAAAACACAGTTAACATGTGGGTTATGTTGTGCTCAGTGTGTCCCAGGTCAGGGTGACTTTTATCCCTGGAGTCACTGGAAGATGAATGAGTTTTGTGGAGCTTTCTTTGACAAAGTAGACAAGAGTGGTCCAGTCGTACATATGACACCAGTTTTTGGAAACATCTGCAGAAGTTCTGAGAACCAATAGACTTTGGAGGGTTCCTTATTCCTCCTCCACAGATGTCAGATGGATCACTTTGCTGGGGATCCTGCAGTGCAAGGAAGGCCACTGTCAGTCAAGGCTGCACAACCAGCAGGACAGATACCTTCACTTACTGATTCAAGAAATCTCCACCAGACTGCACTGAAAACCCCAGGCACAACTCCATTCAAACGGGGAATTCCTTGGTTTTCAAACCATGTTTGTGATTTAGATGAGGTTTTGTGACTCCCACTTATCTTCCAACACTTGTTCAAAAATTATTTTGAAAGTGAAGACAATGGAGAAATGAGATAAATTTAAACTCACTGTGGTTTTTATTTGCTGCATTCACCATTGTCATTTTTGCTTGTGTACACTCATCATCTAGGAAAACTTGGAACGTCAGAAAGCCTTGTGAGGACTTTGGAACCTGCAAAGAGTTCCAAACTCAAGGCAGCTCCTAGTTGCAAATCAAGAGGTCTCCAGGTTCTTCTGTCTTTTCCACCTGATGTTCTGCAAAATGAATGGGAGCAGGTGGAAGCAGTGAAGTCACTGAGATTTGAGTAATGAATTCCAAAGTATGTAGTGACAACCTTGACTATGAAGTGGCCAGACTCCAAAATATAAAAATAATATCTGAATCTGTGGATTAGTCTTACCTGTTTTTTTCAATCTGCATTGACTTTCTAGGAATTTTTTTCCAAATATGTATTTTAATCTGGTGACATGAAGAATGAAATACTAATGTTCCTTTTGTCCCATAAAACAAGAAATATAATAATGGATAGTCAACTGTTTAAATAGCTTTTGAGAACTAATTTTCATTTTTATTTTTAACATACTTTTTTGTAACTCAACCTTTGGCTTCAGTTATATGTGAATTCATAAAAAGTTTTTCTACTATTTAATGTTAAGGTTAACCTTAATAACACAGCTTATTCTTCTTTCTTCCTTGTAAATGAAGTAAGTGTCAATGTAGACAGTGCTTGTGATGGCTGTGATTGTTTTAATGCAGTCGAAAGCATTTAAGTATTCTAAAGTTCAGCTATTTGGCTTCTGTCTTTGCAGAAGCCTGTTGGACTATGAAATGTTTATTGGCAGACAATCTCTGGGGCTTCAACAAAATAATAATGTGATTTGTGCATCTCTGAGATCATCTTTGGGAAAAAGTATCTGATTTCTTTTCATTTTCTTTTTCTGTAGCACTTGCCTCCCCTTAATAGGGTTCATTCTTCTGTATTCAAATGATTAAACCTACCATAAAGAAGTCAGAACTGGAATTTATATGGTTCCTTAATGTTTTGTATGTCTGGGGTTTTTGTCACCAAGTTGCTTTTTTCCTCTGTCTTTTACTCACCAATAAATGACCTACAGTCATACCTTGAGAAGTCCTTCCTCAGCTCCACCAGCCCTTTCACTGCACTCTGGTGACATCTCTCTCTGTGCTCCTCTCTGGTCTGGCTCCTGCTCTCTGCCTCTTCAGAGACTGTTGATGAATCCTTTTCCAGAGGAGTTGGGAAGGAACTTTGTTTCTCGCATTGGTGCTGTCTTTGGTGACAGCATCTATCCAAGCCGTGTTGCTTGGAGCAGTCATGGAGAAGTGCATCTGTTCTCTGTTCAAGTCCCTTCACATCATTACAAGCTCTAATTTCCTTTTCTTGTTTGCAGTTCTGTGCTCTTTTTCTCTTACGTTGCTGACCACACACCAGTTCTTTACTGATGCCCTCACTGTTGTCTGTGCATGCTCAGCTGTTTGCTGAAACTCTTCCCCTTTCACCCTCCCATTTCCCTGGAAAAGTTTGGAAGAGTGTTGGCGAAGCTGCTCGTTGCTGGTGAATGATGAGGTTTGTAGGGGGAGAGCTCAAGTTAACTGGTGAACTTGTTTCTAAGCAGAGTGCTGCTGCTGCCCAAAGCTTGTCTTTTGTTTCCTACTCTATCTTAGTCCAGTGCAAGAGATCACAGCTTCCATAACCTTCTCTGGCCTGAGAGATCACGTGCACCAAGACTGAGTTGCTGAAGTGATCCTGTACTGTAGAGGACAAGAAATAGGGCAGCAGTACTTCTTTTAAAGAAAGTTGTTCTATTAAGAATTTTATTGACAGTTCCTGCGGTTAGGACAGTGACAGGATTGGGTGGGCATGTGGCTTGATCAGAAGTGACATCTGACAGCAGGAAAGGCTCATCTTGGGTTGACTCACCTGTCAGATGGAGGTGGCAGAGGGTGGTGCCTCAGTTCTCATCACAGACCTTTCCCTGGCACATCTCAATGTGACAAAACCGAGAGTAGTGTCCACACTTGACACTTACATTCACAAGACCTCTTGGAAGTTTGGGTTTGGTTTGTAGAAAGTCTCTATAGTCCTTGTTGTGTTTTGATTTGCAGATCTAAACCCGTGGATGCCCCATGGGCTGTAACTGTCTGTTGGTTTTGCAGAGCAGAGTGGGAAGCATTGCCTTGCCTGTTGTAACTGGAAATGTTCTGCATCACTGCTGAGCCCAGAATTACCTCTGGATGTTTCTGAGGATTCCCCTCTATGGGGGAGAAACCTTTCATAACTGTAAAGCTGCATCATTTACCTCTCTCTGTGCCTCTCACTGCTTTGCTGTAGGAGTTTGATCCTGAAGAGTTCTACCATTTGTTGGAAGCTGCAGAAGGCCATGCCAAGGAAGGGCAAGGAATTAAATGCGACATTCCTCGTTACATTATCAGCCAGCTGGGACTCACCAGGGATCCCTTGGAGGGTGAGAACTCTTATTATGTATTTTCCAAACTGTGGAAAGGGTAGTCAGATCTCCTGGTCACTACATAGCTGAAGGATGCTTTTATTTTTTATTGAATATCTCGGTCATTTTTCCTTATTTTCTTGTTTGCTGTCAAATTTTAGACTGTCCTTTCCAGCCTTATGTCTCAAAGGAATGTTGCTGGGGTAGGGACGGCACATCAATAGTGACAATTCTTTACTTATGATGTTAATAATGTCACTGTTTCAGCTCTATTATAGCTGAAATGGTGTTAGAAAATGGCTTTATGATTTAACTGTTTTCTCTGTGCTGTTGGACAGTAAAAGTAAATTTACCTGTTATATTTCTGATCTGCCTGGCCTGCTAGTGGCCTGGTTGGAAAGTATCCTGTCATCCCACTTCATTGTCGTCTCTGGGATAAGTGTGTTTTTTGTGATTTCCATGAGATTACCAAGATGAGTATGAATTTTTAGCTGTTTTACAGCTAAAGTTTTACATCTTGTGTAGCAGCCAAAGAGAGCAGTGTAAGGACAGAAACAGCTTTTCTGCAAGGTGCCAGAATTGCATATGGTAAACTTAATATAGACATACATTGGCCCAGAAGATTGTAACTTTAGAATTAGTGAGTTAATATTCCTGCCTGGCACTTTGCTGGCTGAAATGACAAGTTTTCCGAGCATGCACAGCTTGTTCAGCAACAATAGAAAGTGTGACAGAGACTGGAGGTTACTGCAGAGTATTTCAGTGATTGAACCATACTTCTTGTTTTCTCAGGAGAGCATAATTTTAACATAAATTAGTAGTCTGGCTCGGACTAGTTTAACTTCTCTGGTGTTTACTGGAATGACAGTGACAGGTTGACTTCAAGTGAAGAGCTTTTCGGGAAAATTTCTACCAAAGATTGCTAAATGCAATTTAATAGCATTTGTTGAAATCTGACATTAAAGGGAAATTTCCTTTGATCCCTGTCATGGGAGAGAACCTTTCCAATGCTAATTCCCCATACTAAAGTCAAATTTTCTTTAGAAATGTGGGGAGATGTCAAGGTACCTTATTTCCTTTCTGTAAGGAGGGCACCCAGAAATGTCAGTGATGTCTGTTCAGAGACTCGTAGCTAATGTAGGATTTGGGCTTGCAAAGTTTACAGCGTCTCCTGCCACAGCTGAGTAGCCCAAACTAAGTGACTTTCCCCCTCTTAGCTGCTGCTCAGCATTTTGCAGAATCAGCCACGTCAGGTGGAGGGCAGCTCTTTGAGATGTGATGCTTTTCCTTCTTGGAGCACAGAGGTGCCACCAGGCTACATGCAAACATATATGTGTGGAATAGGTTTTAATATTAACTAGACAGCACTGTCCCCAAACATGCATTTATTGCTTTTACTTGTTATAGAAACTATCTAGAGTAAGTCAGGCTGAAATTAGAACAATTAACTATATTCATCTCTGTATAACAATGCAGTGTATGAGATGTTAAAGGTTATCACTGTGTAATTGGGGTGACTTTTTACAGAGGGAGAAAATGTCCTCCATCATCTACAAGCTCCTCTTAAAATCCTGTTTTCCTTGTATAAACAAAGAGAATAGTGTTTGATTGAGATCATTAGGAGTAATCTTTCCTCTTTCTTTTCAGAAATGGCCCAGTTGAATAGCTATGACAGCCCAGACACTCCCGAGACAGATGATTCAGTCGAGGTAAAGCAGTAATACACTCACTCTGTCTAGCACTTTTTTTTTCTCTCAAAAGAAGTAGTCTACAGTAAAGAATTAATTATAATGCAGAGTAATTGTAATTTAAAAAAAAAAAGTGCTGACATTTAAAAGCTCATATTAAAACTAGAGTACATGCTCATAAAAATGTGAAAATCTTTTTACGGTGGTGGTAAAATGCTTAAAAGATGCAAATAGGAGTTATTACCAAGTTTTGTGGATTTTTTTTTTAATTTTTGGAGTTACAAATGAAAATCATCTGGAGGAATTCAGTTCTTTATATTTACATTTGTAAAATGTGATGGGTATTGAAAGGAGTTGACTTTAGTAAAACCACTGGAAAAATTTAATTATGTAACTGGCTAGATTTCAAAGATCTTTATTTTATTTTATTTTTTTTAATGTAGTATTAAGGAAACGCCTGACTCTTACAGTCCCCTGACTTTTTGTGCTAATAATTTGTGGAGGGAATCTGCAAACATCCTGAGGATACAGAAAATTGTCCTAAAACCGAGGACTTCAGAAATTCAGAAATGGATTGAGTTTGAGTTAATGGGAGCTTAAAGAAGAAAAGGACAAAAAAACCCCACCCCACATAGAATTAAGTCATTCCTGCTGCTGATTTCCATTTTCTTGATGTCTTTCCCCAGAGCCGTGGGGCCTCTGTCCAGTCAAAGAAAACTCCATCTGAAGAAGAGTTTGAAACTATTAAACTCATCAGTAATGGTGCTTATGGGTAAGACTTTTAGACATTGAATTAGAAGAAAATGCTATTATTGTCCTACCCAGCAAAGGGCTATAGCAAGATTTGGCAAATGTCTGGGTTTTGTTGGGTCCAAAGTATAAAGTAATTTTACTTGGGTCTTACAGACGTTCCACACCTGTTGCATTGTCTGCATTCTTCTGGGAGATGCCATTTCTTTCATTTATTCAGATTATACATGTAAGATATGTGGCTGTTTGTGAGCACTTGAAATGCTAAAAGAGGTGCTGGGATTATGCTGGGGTAAATCTACTGTGAGGAGTAATGCACGAGAAAGGCTATTAGATTTTATTATCCATTGAAGAATCAAATATGAATTCAGTGGGTTACAATTTTAGCTGCACACACAAACCTATCCAGAATTTTAAAGGGCAGTTCCTGACTCTTTACAGTTCATAAATCCTTACCAGTGAGGTCATTAGGCTGTTACTGAAAAGCAGTGATACTCAGTAGGTCATAACAGCAAAACCTGAGGATGTGCTTGAGTGTTTTGTGGAAGTGGGTGCTTAGTTAACAACAACTCACTTCTTAAAAATTATATGTGGAAAAAGTGTAAGCATGGGGTTTAGTGAGTAAAGACACTATGGAGCATGTTGAAGAGTCATATTATGAGACAAAAGATTTTAAATCTCTTCAGTCATATTTATGAGACAAAAAGATTTTATATCTCTTCAGTCATATTTCTGCACAAGCCCCATGTAACTTTGTATAAAGGGGAGAGAATAGTGGTAGTTTTGCTTTTAGTCACGTCTTTATCCTGGGTTTGTTTTATAGTCAGTGGCTGGTGAGACACAATACCACGTTAAATGTAATGTACTCCAGAGAAAAGGAAACAAGTACTGATTCAATAAGGCAGGCAGACTGGATGAAAATTTTATTTGCAAACTGTATTATTAATGTGCAGGAATCTAATGATCTGCAAATGATAGAAGTGTAAGAGATACTTTACTGAAGGAAATCCCTGGTGACAGTGCTGCAACAAATTAATTTTATGGAGCTTGGAAAGAAGTTGTGCTGATTCCATAGATTTTGGACAAATTTTTAAGCAAAGTGGTCACGGTAGTGTTGAAAAATACATGCTGCTCTGCAATGGTGCTTATGGAAATTTGTGACATTTGTGTTTGGGATATCTCCTTGTTGGTCACATCAGCAAAAATGCTGCTTTATCCAAGAAGGCAGAGGAGCTTTGGAAAGGAAGCATCATGGGGTTCCTTCTTTTCTAGGGAAGCTTGCCACTGGAACAGGATTTTATGGAGTCATGGATAAGTCTGTCAGGATCTATTCAAAACATTATCATCACTGTTTAAAAAGCCCCAGCAAAACCAGAAAAAACTCCAAACCTAAACCCACAACAAACCAGTTTGAACTGAAAATGGACCTTTTCCCCTTGGTGTGTGCTTTTGCAGAGCGGTGTATTTGGTGCGGCACAAGACCACCCGCCAGCGTTTTGCCATGAAGAAGATCAACAAACAGAACCTGATCCTGAGGAACCAGATCCAGCAGGCCTTTGTGGAGAGAGATATCCTGACGTTTGCTGAGAACCCCTTCGTGGTCAGCATGTTCTGCTCCTTTGAGACCAAGCGGCACCTGTGCATGGTGATGGAGTATGTGGAAGGTACAGCTTATCCACACCTCCAAAGGGGCCTTGGTCGGGATGGACGTGGGCTGTGATCCCCTGTGACTGATCCAACACATTTGCAGTGGAGCTGAGCCTCACTGCTGAGGTCAGAAGTCAGTGTGAACTTTCCAGTCTTCATTGGAAAGGAAACCCTCCCTCTCTCCTGTGGGATGGCGTAGCTGTATCCAGAACACATTTGCCTGACATTCCACTTAGAAAAAGACTTAAGAAACATAAGTCTTTGTTCTTCAGCAGCCTTTTTAAAAATAAAATGACATTTTATGCTGGGGTTGGTTTTTTTCATTGTTTGGTTTGCTTATTCTTTGAAATATAATTTGATTTTACTTTATCAGTATATCTTATTATAAGCAATATCCACTGGTGGATAGGATTAATTTCTTATGCCTGGCTTGCTTGACTGAATGTTTGAGAAATAAGATTATAGTTATTGTATCAGTGCTCTTTCAGATAAATTAGTGGAATGAAATCAGATGTATTGACAATAGGAAATTTTAATATTAATTTCTCTTTGCAAGTAGAAATGAAGGTCGACTAAAATGTGTGGCTGGTGTTCCCAAGGAAGCTTCAGTCAGGAGCCCACAGACTTACTTTCTTCAAGGCTTCCTGCAGTTTGCAAATGATATCTGTACAATTCCTATCCAAGCCTGCCCAACATATATGGATCTCAGTTTGCTAGGATTTTGATATTTGTTTTAGGTTCAAGACAGAGTATAGAGAAATCTTTAGAATTCCTCCTGACAGGGTTGTGAGAGACAGCCTTTAGAAAACTTAGTCTAATCTTGTATTGCAGACCCACAGCTGATCTTTTTAGTAATATTTGCCATTTCACCATGCCATATGTGCAAAAATGTTTTCTTTCTAGGAGGTGATTGTGCTACACTTCTCAAGAACATTGGTGCCCTGCCCGTTGATATGGCGAGGATGTATTTTGCTGAGACTGTTCTGGCACTGGAGTACCTGCACAATTATGGGATCGTTCACCGGGACCTAAAACCTGATAAGTAAGTCTTTGGCCCCTCAGGGGGAAGAGAGCCAGTCCTTCAGGGGGTTTCTCTGTGGGTAACAGGACATGGGGGCTGGAGACAGCGTTGATCTTCAACAGCATCTGACATGTAGGAGGCTTTATGGAACCTCTTTCTACTGATGTAGAAGCAGATAGGCACTGGGAAAGGATGGGAAGAATGTCTTCAGGTATATCCCAAAGCTGTTGCTACACTGATGATGTTTTGGCAGAAAGTAGCCTCTCTCCTAGTTACCTTACCTGCTCTGTGATATTTGGCTGCATAGGAGGTTTTTTCCAGGTGTTTAATGGGGATGTAACACTGAGATTGTCCTCCACATTATATTGTGTCCTTTTTGTTTTAAATTGCTTTTGGGAAACAATTAATGTTGCATTGTTTTACTTCTCTTTCTTTTAGTCTCCTGATAACTTCAATGGGTCATATTAAACTGACAGACTTTGGACTGTCCAAAATTGGGTTAATGAGTCTTACAACTAATCTTTATGAGGGCCACATTGAGAAGGATACCAGGGAATTCCTGGATAAGCAGGTAAGCTGAAAAGTTTGTCTGTTGATGTGGGATGCAGGATTCTATCTTGGGATAGAATCAGAGTTTGTAGCACTCCTTCTCTGCCTTGATGCTGTGCTGTGCACTGTAAAATGGGAGGAAAAAATACAAGTCCGTTCTCATGTTTGTACATAAATTGACATTGTTTGTTATTTCAGCTTCTTGTTTTGGAGTCATGCACTTCAGCTCTCAGTTTAGGATACTGCAAGGGTGGCCCAGGCAGCAGTGCAGGTGTAAACAGAAGTTGGTTTAGTGATGTAACAGGGATTTTGCTGGAAGGTTGTTCCACGATCTCCCCCTTCTGGTGCTTAGAAAGTTCATGGCAAGTTTCTATAGGTTTCCTGTAATTTTGCCTAACGGCTTAAACATTGATTTTTATCCCCATGATATTTACTAAAGGTAATTTTTCTCCTTAGCCTTCATTTTGCTGGGCTTAACCAGCTAAGTTCTTACAGCTAACAAGATAGATTTTCCTTTGATGAATGAATAGCTCTTCCATGTAACTCTCTGTTTGAGCTGATATTTTCTGGGTGTAGTTGAAAGAACTGCTCTGGATACAGGCTCACCAGTGCCTTGTATAATGGGATTAAAAAATGCTTCTCTCTTCTGAAAGTACCTAGGATCGTGGCAAATTTTTCAGCTGAATTTTCAGTTGTGCCAAGTATTGATTCATAATCATCCTGTGGTGCTGTCTTCCTTTGTTTCTGAGTAAGGATGCTTTTTCTAGCACAGCTCTCCTAGGTCATTAGATCATATTCTTCTGCTTTACAGTGTTATATTTTTTACAACTATTTTATTATTGTTGTTGCTATTTCTAAGCCCCAGGCAACTTAGATCTTCCAAAGTAATTTCCTTAGCCGTTGTCCATGCCAGCTGTACCTCCCAAGATTAAGGCTGAAGTGTGTAATCATGCTGTGCTGCTAATTCTGCATCTGTGAAACTAAATTCTGTTAGCACAGAGATGTGAGAGGTTTGTCAAAACTCAGTTCCTGATAGCTGTAGCTGTGCCAGCAGAAATCCATCAAGCTGTCAGACCTAAACACAGAGAATATGCATTTTCCCCATATGCTTTCCTGTGCATGCACCAAAGAACTACTTAGCTGACATGTCCACACTAGAAACATTTAATTTCATGAGATGTTATTTCTGTGCAGGTGATGTGTTCAAATATAGGCTCTTGCTCCATGGAAATAGTTCACAGCATGAAGTGGTTAGTGGCAAAACATTAATAACTTCCTTGTGAAGTTCTGAGCGGGGAAAGAAAGAAAACAAAACAAAACAAAAGACAAAATAAGCTTTGACATGAATTTGGCAATTTGTAAATGCATTGCTTTCTTGCATGTTTCTCTTGAGGTCTGTGGGACTCCAGAGTACATTGCACCAGAAGTGATCCTGCGCCAGGGCTATGGGAAGCCCGTGGATTGGTGGGCCATGGGAATCATCCTCTACGAGTTCCTGGTCGGCTGCGTTCCCTTCTTTGGGGACACACCTGAAGAGCTGTTTGGACAAGTGATCAGTGGTAAGTTTCTGCTCAGGCTCTGAAGAGGTTTCAAAATGTGCTTTGAAAATATTGAGGATCCACAGGATCCTCAGTCAGGACTTCCTTTGGTCAGGAAGGACTAGTTATAAAATAACGGGGTTTAATTTCTGTATTTCTAAATTTCTGTGTCGAAGCAGCTTCCATCTGATTTCAGCTATGGAAACTTTTTGTGTTGCTTAACATCTTCCTAATTAATTCTGTCATGGTGTGGAAGTCATACAAATCCTTGTGGGATTGAGGAGAAATATTTGGGGATTTTTCTGTTCTGACTTTTAACTTAAATGATGGAGAATATGAAAGGAATAGCCACCAACTGGTCTAATTCAGGCTGATTTTGGTTATTGTTTATGTAGGTCCAAATGCTAGTCAATTAGTAATTTTGTATAAGTGAAATAAAAGGAAATTCTGAGCACAATACATTGAAGTTGTTGTTCTCAGTACCTTCACATCTTGAGGCATTTTAAACCTGTCTCATGCTTGGAGTTGGACAGACAGTTGCTTTGTGTTCACTCAGTGATTATTCCAGTGAAATCATTTCCTATTGGGAATGCTTTCTGAAGCTGTAAATTTTTAACACACTTGGCAAATGTCCTTTGTAAAAAGCAAATTTCAGCAAAGCACTAAATATGATGCATGAAATCGTTACCTGTGAATTGTTCTCTCTGTTCCAAGTATAACGACTGTAGAATGTGCAGGCAGGAGATACAGCCACAGTATTGTCACTGTCTTTGTTTATGGATTGTCATGGAAGTCCCATTTCATACTTTATTAATAGAGTCCTTAAAGCTTTTTTTTTGTCTCCACAAGCACTGCTTGGATTGACAGCAGCTTTAGATGATGCTGAATTTTATGCATTTTGAAAAATGTCAATGCTTGAATTATATTAAGCTGCTGAATTCAAGGTATTTACGCTTCTGGGGCAGTTCCCAACACTGCACTTTGAGGTATAGGATTGTGAATGGTTATTCAAATTAGTTGGGAAGCTGGTAGAAAATGTCAAATCTCTTTTTGTCTCCAGATGAAATTGCCTGGCCAGAAGGAGATGATGCACTGCCACCAGATGCCCAGGACCTCATTTCTAAGCTTCTCCGCCAAAATCCTCTGGAAAGAATGGGAACAGGTAAGAACCTTGTGCAGGAAAACACTGGCCAGAAGCAGGGGATGAAGCTGCCTAGCCAGTAATGTGCACCCACTTATGTTGAGGAATGCTCAAATAGAGCTGGGGAGCAGTTTATACTGGTGGAGCTCTGGGAATTAGTGTCAAATGTCCACAAGCTAGGCAGATATTACTGTCAGGGAAACAGGAAAGGGGCACTGTCAGCTTGACAACATAACTTCCCTGATTTGTGCTGTTCCATTATAGGCTTGAGGGTTGTGTCTCCCTTTATATATCTCCATATACATCCAGTGTATAATCAGATTTCTTTGAAGTTATCTTTGAGTAAGGGCTTAATCCCTGCCATGGATGTGAATTTCTGGGTGTAATAAAATAAATGAAAACTTCCCCATTCCTAGAGGCCTGTAGTGTAGAATTCTCCAAACATACAGCAAAGTCTGATAATCTTTTTGGCAAAGTCAGATATGTATATCAGTCTTTTCTGTATTACAATGTCAGACTTAAAGTTCTACAAGCCAACGCTTCTCATTTCCTTGTAGTAAATAATCGTAAAGAATCTCTAGCTACACTCTTGTTTTAAAGTAATTTGTGCAACATTGTGGCTTCACATGACAGCTCAACTTTCTTTGATTTGATTTGATTAGTTTAATTTAATTTGGGATTTTCAATTCAAAACTACACTTTAAGGATAAAAAAACCTTAAATATATAACAGTTCCAAAAGGCACATGTATTCAGCAGACTTAGCACATGTGCTCACAAGGGTGATGAATAGATCATGAATTAATAATGATATCAGATGGTTTTCACATGTTCTTCTCTACTTAAAACCCATGTACTTGAAAGATGTTGCTGTCATGAAAAAGATGTAGAGTTTCTAGCCTTATAAAATGAATTGATGGACTGATTTTTTTTATTTCTTATATACCTGTAGTGCTGAGACTGCTGTTTCACTTGGCATGTCGTAATGCCAATGGCACTCAGCAAACCTTTCATCTCTTTTCCTCTGCTCTTTTCTTTTCTAAAAAGACAGTAGTATCTGCTATGAATATTAATTTCATTTGAAAAAAATTCATAAACTGGTAGACAGATAGTCTTTACATTTTCCTTCTGGGTACTCAAGGTTCTGAGCTTAATAACAATGGATACTAATTCAGGAAGATAGGTGAGCCCTGTCTTGTTCCAGGCACATGAATGAGTTTATTCAGAACAGAGGAGTTGTGAGTTGTCACTCATTCTAAGTGCCTCTCAGAGTTTGCTCTCTTTATTCAGTTATGAACAAGATGGTGTTTAGAGTTTGAAAATTTTAAATTAAGGTGTTAGTTCCTCATCTTGCAACTCACTGTGGAATGCAACAGACGATGCTGTCTTCCAGCATCTGTGTTGTTGCTAAACAGGAGGAGGAGGTGGGAAGGAGGAAATCTTGTTCAGGTTTTATCCTACATGACCACTTTGGTAAAAGGATAAGTTGTTTTCTCAGAATTCCTGGAAAATATGTGACTTAAAAGTACTTGAGTACATTCTCTTAGGCTCTTGATATTTTGGGGGTTTGTTGTTCATGTTATGCAAATGCTGAAGGAAATACTCTGCAATAAAAGGTGCTTATTTCAGGTAGTGCCTTTGAAGTGAAGCAGCATCGGTTCTTTAAAGATTTGGACTGGAATGGATTACTCCGGCAGAAAGCTGAATTCATCCCACAGTTGGAATCTGAGGATGACACAAGCTATTTTGACAGTAAGACTCAAGATTTGGCCTAAAAGGCATCATATTTCTTGTGCATATTTCATTTTTGAAATTGTCAGAGATAAGTCATTTCAGAAATTGAATAAAACACTTGATGGAAATTGCTTTAAAAAGTTTCTGTTGAATGCCAAGTAAGGTTTCTTTGAAGGCAAATTAATTTTAAATGAAAAAACGTTGCTGCTGGAGTCAATTGGCCTTTCACTGGTGCTTGTGGTCCTGCCAGCCATGGGCCTGCAGTGAGAGGTGCTGCCATTGTCATGCTGGGTTCATTAAACTTCTTCCAAAGCATTTGGTAAATCCAAATTCCTTGAGTTTTTGAGCAATTTGATCTTTCCCTAGTGACTGTTTTCAGCCAATAAATGTTTTTAAAAACCCCAAACAAACCCTAGACCTTGAAGACAAGCATGTGGGGAAAATTCTTAAGAGATTTGAAGTAATTTGAGTTATTTTTTTATTGTTATTATTTTTAACACACTAAGTGTATCACTTTATTTTAGTATTATTAACTCTAATGAGATATGAAGTGTCTGTGTGATGTGTATAAATGCCTGGGAACTGCCATAGTATCAGTGCTATGTCAGATTCCTGGTATTTCAAGATAAGCACCAGACAGAGTCAGTGCTCCTGGGAGAGAAGGGAGGAGTGTCACAGGAGGGATGGAGAGATCTCTGCTCCCAGAGTCTCTGCTCCCTAACTTTTCTCATTTGGGGAGCTGAGCAGGTGGAAAGGGCTTGGTCAGGGCGAGGTCTTTCCTCCTCTCCAGCTGCAGAATGGGGTGCTGGCTGTTTCAGTTCCCTGAGATATGAAATTTCTCTCTACATCAATGGAATCTCCCCCATCTTGAGTCCATGGGACTGATTGAATCTGTATGAAGCACATTTTAGTTCTGTTCCTGTGCTTTGCTGAGAGTGAAGGGAGGGAGAGAGCAGCTGCCTCCAGCCCCTTGGCTCTCACACTGCACAAGCAGTGATTCCATTTAGATGGTGCTCTTCCAGTTTGGGGAGGGGTCTTTTAGGCTGGGGCTGGTTTGGAGAGGTAGGACTGGGAGAGAGAGATGGATTGAGAAATCTCTGTGTGGTTGCTGCAGAGAGCAGTTGGAGTCAAGGTGTGCAGAGGGGGCAGAGGTGGGGTTTCTGTGTGTGTTGAGGTTGTACTGGTACAGCATACATGGAGAAACTGATGTGGTGGGCTGTTCTCACCACTGACTGGACCTACAGGATCTGGAAACTTTGGTCACTGGGTTGGCTCAGTGACTGGCAGAGGCCCAATGCAGCAGCCACGAGCAGATCCTGGTGGATAAAAGCAAAACCACTGGGGCTGTCAGGTCAGAACAAGGGGGAACTCCCCACGTGCCCAGGCACACTCAGATCAGGGTGACCTTGACGTGAGTCCTTTATAAAGACTGGAATTCTCACCTCAGGAAATATCTCCCACAGACACTGATAGGAGTTGGCGTTGCTGTTATAAAGCCTAATGCAGAAAATATTAGAATTTATAAAAGTAGCTTTCTGGCTGATGTGGTGCAGCAAATTTGGCTCAGTGTAGTTATCAGCTTTCTGTAGCCAAACTTCTTAGTGCCCACCCCACAAAATCCAGTGTGGCTGGCTTAGAAATCCAGTGCTGCAAATCTCAAAGCACAAAATCTCTTTGGAAGACTTTTTTGCATTAAAAGTAGCTTTGCATATTGGCTGCTTGCCCATTTTCTTTCACAAAATCTAATCCTTTTCCTAGTTTCAGGAGGGAAAAGAGATTTTCTTCTGGAGTAAATATTTTTATTTTTTTAACTAGGCATGTATGTATGTATGTATGCAGGACAGACTTTGTACAATCAAAAAGCTGTTTATTGGAAAGTCAGGATTGTTTCAGTGTTTCCTTCCACATGATTGTTTGCTGTAGGGAAGAAATATCCCTACCATGAGGGGTCTGCAGGATTAGACACCTTCTGAGTATCAGCTGCTTTCAGAATGGAATACAGCTGACAGGATAAGATAAATTCAATGCCAAGGAGATATTCTTCACTGGCAATTGCACGGGATGAGCAAAAACTGGCTGGGTATGTTTCAGTAGGAAGGGAAATACCCTGCATGGTGTATAAACATTCAAAGTTCTTTAAGCAGGCCAGCAGCAATGCTTGAGGTGTGAGTTCCCAACACTCCCCACACTGATGCAAGTGCCGTGTCTCGTTCCCAGCCCGTTCAGAGCGGTACCAGCACCTGGATTCAGAGGAAGAGGAGGACACTAATGATGATGATCACGTGGAAATTCGGCAGTTTTCCTCGTGCTCACCCAGGTTCAGCAAGGTAGGGACATGCTAACTTGTTGAAAGAAAACAATCTAGAAAGGAACATGGTTTCTTTGTTTCGTATGGGGCAGATTTTAATCATGTGGATGCTCTGTGGGATCTCGTGGTGTGTAGTATTCACTGAGGAAAGAAAACACTGCATGAGTTGTTTATTCTGTGGTAGTTTGTGGCCTGTTAGAAGGTGAGTATCAGAATAATTAGAGAATTGGAAACATTTTATGTTTTTTAATGTTTCACCAATATGCAGGGCATTGTGTAGGTCTCTTCTGCATCTGGTACAGTTTGATGTTTTTACCAATGACCTGGATGGTGGCATAGGGAGTATCCAAAACTTATTTGCTTTGAGCAGTGTCATTCTGAAAGGACATTCCGTAGGTGGCAAGATGGTTTTGGGATGAAAATGGTTTCTGACATTTGGAATAAGGGTCTTAAATCAAAGGGTAAGAACATCAGTGAAGTTTCCATCACTCATTGTCTCAAATACAGCCTGAGGAGCAAAAGGCAAGGTGACAATTTCAAAGGGAAGGGTCTCTGCACATAGTCCTTCATGAATTAGATGCGCCAAATTATTGGAGCAATAATTTTCCATACTGGGCTTACCAGTAGGAAGGCCATTGCTGGAGCATTCTGGCCTGTACTGGGCAATGTTCTTGAAAATGAACATGAACCAGTAAAAGGGAGTCCAGAGGAAAGCAGCAAGAATGACCTGAGTTCTACAAAACACAAAAACCTCTGGTATTTCCAAATACATAACTGGAAGAAAAGGACTACATTGTTCTTTTTGGTAAAATATAATATGTTTGGGGGGTGGCAGAAGAGAGAAGAAATGCTGTTTTGTGGTAGCCACTTCATGAGTTGTATTTCCCTCTTAGTGAGATGGGAATAAGAATTTTACTTAGGAGCTCTGAAAGGTATTTTAGTTTTTCACAACACTTCCTCCAGTTTTCCACTGCTGAAGTCAGTTTTAAGGACCAGTTTGTTCTTTGTCCTCAACCAGGCTACAGTGGTTTAAATAACAGTTACTCTTAATTTTATGGAGTTGCTCCTGATTTGCATCACTAAAAGGATGTTTAAAATTGGACCTGAGGATTAGTTGGTGTTTTGAAAAAGTTCTCATGAGTATGTAAGAGTTTCTTTTCTCTGCCTTTTCTCACCATGAGTATTACTTATTTGTTAGACTGAAGCTTTTCTGTAGGGTTCAATGTTTTTGCCACAAAGAAAGAAAGTTCACTTTTAATGAATTTATTTTAAGACCTGGAAAATTATACAGCATTTGTAATGTGGGAGGCATAAAAGGCTCATTATATTTTGAAATTCTTGTCTGACAATTCAGCCATATGATTTATTAATAGTTATCTTGTTGATGCTCTGAATTTTTAATAACATTATTTTCATTAATCTCTTCTTATGTAAATTAGGTCCACAGTCAAGTGTAGTTTTAAAAGGATGGATTTTTTTGCTTAATCATTTAATTATTTAAAGACGGCTGTAAAACCAAGAAAGGCACTTTCATTAAGCTGTCAGCATTATAGTAGATTCCTTGAGGAGGGCAGGACTTTTTTGTTCTGAAATGAGCTTGGGGCAATGCTGATAGACTGATGATAATGAAATGAGGTCATGAGCATGATGCCTATCACTGAAGTGAATTTGTGTAGTAAGATTTCAAGATCCAGATGCCAGCCCTCAAGAGTTGTGCAGCTGTCTTTAGCAATAGCTCCTCTTAGATTTGAGAATCATTAAAACCAAAAACCAAAGTAATTTCACAAAGTTTGTTAGTGTTTCTGTTGTGTTTTCAAAGGAGAGGTGTTGTTGTAGAAAAACGTTTTAATGTTTTGAAGCTGGGCCTTTTTCCTTTCCTCCCTGGCACACCTTGAGCGTGTCACACCCGGGCTGTGTTACTTGGTCAAAGAACATTACCATGCTCACACTTTCAGGGGGAATTTCAAGAGGAAATTTTCCCCCTTGCTCAGAAAAGGCCCCGGGGGTTGGTTTTCCCTGCACAGAAGGATCTTTTGCTGCACGCAGGTGTACAGCAGCATGGAAAGGCTTTCCATCCACGAGGAGAGGAAGACCCCACCGCCCACCAAGCGGAGCCTGAGTGAGGAGAAGGACGATCGGCTCGACAGCCTGGGGGGCTTGAAGAGCCGGGACCGCAGCTGGGTCATTGGGTCTCCTGAAATGTGAGTCCTGTGCAGCTGAGCCTTCTGTTTTCCCACAGAAAGACCAGCCAAAACTTTCTATGACCAGTGTTAGGTGAGGAGAGCTTTGAATGTTGTATTCCCACAGGAGAAGCCTGGATTGAATAGCTAGAAGTGAATGTGTAGAAGCTATACTGTCCTTAAATGTATCTAGTTAAGCACTAACATATTCTAAATTTGTAGCAAATCCTTTTAATGAATTTAAAGGTATTCTAACCTTAAGGGCAGATTTCTTCTCTTACATCAGAGATGCACCCATATAAGTTTTTTTCTTAAACTAATTCAAATTCTGGTGTTGCCAGACTTTGACCTTTTGTTACAAAGCAGAGAAATTGCTGGGAAAGTCAAAGTTTCAAAAGTTCAGAATATGCCCAAAAAGTCTTGTGCTCTAATAAAAAATGTCAGTAAAATATACAAATACCAGAATCTGGATACCTGCCATGCTTCTGGCATTACTGAAAACTTACCTGATCAAAGGGATGTCTCTCATTTTGTGCAGTCCCTGTAAAACTTTTGCACTAATGTTTGGCATTAGAAAGAGCATAAAAAGTGGCTCTGACCTAGTCTGGATGACTCCCTTAAAAATGCTTTACAGATTGCACTCACAACCGAGGTGCACTTCATTTTGCATCAGGCCTTCCTGGCTACTGATTTAGAGCAACTTTGAAAGAAAAAATCATCTAATTCCAAAAGGAACATAGAGGATGATTTGCATTCTGCAGTTGTGGGGTTTTTTACATAATATTTAATACGATGTTCATTGTGCTGTATTTTTCTTCGGGTTTATCCCTCCCTTTCCTAGAAGCGTAACAATTGGAAATCTAAACTCAGGTGATGCCCCAAGCCTTTGTTGTTTTAGCTCCCCGTGTTGTAGCTTGGCCACCAAACTTCACCTTAAACTGGCTTCAGATGTTTGTGAGTTGAGTCCGTGCCCTATTTTCACCTCCCACGTCCATCCCCCCTGCCTCACCCGGGGTCCCTGTCTCGGTTCTGCCCCCAGCCTGCGCAAGCGCCTGTCCATGTCCGAGTCCTCGCACACGGAGAGCGACTCCAGCCCGCCGCTGACGGTGCGGCGCCGCTGCTCGGGGCTCCTGGACATGCCCCGCTTCGCCATCTCCGCCGAGGATGATCCATCTCTCCTCAAGCGGCCCCAGCCCGAGGGGATGCTCCTGTCCACGGTGCAGGCGCGGGAGGGGCTGCCCGTGCCCATCCCGGAGCAGCCCGTGGAGCACGAGCTGCCGCTGGAAGGGGACGCTGGAGCCACCACGCCCTGCACGGCCACCGGCAGCACCTCAGCGCTGACAGGTACGAGGTGTCCTGGTCCCCGAGGAGTTACCTTGCAGAGATTTCCTCTGGGTGTCAGGGATGTCACTGACTCGTGCTAAGTAGATATTCTGGCGTAGTTTTGTGGATGTGCTTGCCTTTGAAATAATGCCAGTGGTTTAATCTCAAAAGTTGCATCTTGGATTTCGGTCCCGTCACTTCAAATTGATTGAGGTCTTCTCATGCTTGAGAGTTGTATGATCTAGGCCTACTTACAGCCACTGGGTGCCTACCTGAGACAGCATTAATTTAAGCATTAATCAGAACAGATCACTGCTGGGTTGGAGAACGTGGGTGTCAGCCATACCAACAGATCCCTGCTTCCTGTGGTTTTGCTCATCCCAAGAGTTTGGAGAAACTTGAATTATGCTGGGGAAGGTGGGGCTTTTGTCAGGGACATGGTACTTACTTTAACAGCCAAATATGCTGAAATTCATCCAGTTGCAGTCTTAGAAAAGTGCACCTCAGTTTAGTAGAGTGGCTCTTAGAAGTCAGTGTTTGATTTCTCAGCAACTTTGACTGTCCTGGGATTTTTCTCCAGCTCTGGGCTGAGCTGAACCTTCCTATGGTGGTGCCCTGGGCTGCTGCAGTGCAGGACTGATCTCTGAGTGCTGGAGTGTTCCTAGCTCCTGTCCCTTTCAGGGCATTGGGAAGACAAGGGAGTGAAGCTGCCTGTTCCTGAGAACAGAGGAGGCCAGAGCTGGGAAGTAGTAAGGAAGGGAACAAAAAGGAAGTCTGGAACAATGGAAGAAAGAGGGGAAGTGGAAATGAAGGTTGGCAAAAGAAAATTTGAGAAAGAAGACGTAATTAGGGGAAGGACTAGATTGTAGGGTTGAATAACAAGGACTAACAGGGAAAGAAAATAAGGAACAAGTTGCTGGGAGAAACTGGGAGCAAGCAGGCAAAGCAATTGTGATGCCTTGAGAATGGAGAGGAAAGGGGTACTGAGGAAGTAGTCAGAATGGCAGCAAGAATGGACAAAGTGGAGGGCACTGTCAGATGTGATGGGGGATTGATAGCAGAAGGTGGAAATGCCCTAGAAAAAAATTTGCCTCCAGAGTAAAGCCAAAGATTCCCACAGCTTATTATTCCTCTTCTGTAATTCAGTCTGTGAAATTCCTTCAATATTGTCCCATTCCCCTTTATTGCCCATGCTCCCTGAAGAGGCCTGATGCTGACATCATGTAAAGAAGATGTGCAAGAGTGAAGGAAGGAAGCTGCCTCATACTTGCTTGGCATAGCTGCCATAAGTGAAACCTTGGGTTCTCAATTTCATGCTAAGAGCCTAGAAACATGCTATTAAAAATGGCCTTCCATTTCTAATTCGAGTATCTGTAATGTGAGATTGGCAAAAACGAAGTTCTCCTGGGCAGCCTGCTCCCCTGAGCTCAATACATTAGAGCAGTCTTTGATCTAGTGCATGGAATCCAGGGATACCAGTGCTCAGTGTCCCCAAGTCAGAGGCTTGAAAGGAGTTTAGTTCCTGTCACTGTCTCAGAGAGCTTCTCTAATTTATATGGCACCTTTTGCCATGCAGCCTCCAAATCCAGGTTCCTCATTGTCTGGGAGCCTGATTTGAAACTCTGTGGCTCTTCAGTGTTGAACAAGCATCTGGTCCTGAGGTCTATGGGAATGGTGCTTTGAATTTTTATTTTCATGATACTTCCTGTTTCACTTAGTATGCAGAGCAGTGCTGCCTACTTAAATAACGATGATCAATGTTTTGTTCTGTCCTCATTGTTTAAAATGTGGCCCTTAGGCTTTATTTATTGCATGCTGCTTAAAATTTGCTTTTGAAGACAGAATGATTAATTTCCCTTGTGGAGTTGCTGTGATGCTCACCAGTTTCATTTCTAAGCACCTTGTAAATTCTAATTACTGTATTTTCACAGTGCCCCTTTAAGGTATCACATGGGGGACTGAGGCACCAGCCTTGAGTACAGGACCCCCAAGCCCCAGCAATCTGCTATTGTTACATGCCCCATCTGATCTTCAAGATTACTTTGCATTTTATATATAATTATAGCAGGTTAAGGAATTCAAGACTAAATTGCAATGGTGCAAAGAAGGGGGCAAATTAAGGTTGTCTTTGCAATCCATATTTTTACTTCCCTTGACCTGAGTACCTCAGTATTCTCTTAAAGTGGATTTTTTATATGCAACTTGAGTAGAACCTGGCTCCTCTATTACAGGCAGTTTTAACTTAAAGATTGACAGTTCTTGCTGGTTGTAAAAATGCAGCACTTTCTATAAACCTGTTTTGTCTGTGAACAATCCCATTGAAATGGTGTGCAGAAGTGCACCACAGCTTTAGGATTCATGGAACTGCCACTGAGCAATGTGATTTCATTAGCGAGCTTTTCCACAGAACAGAAGCTGCTAATTTTCTGTGTTTGGAATAACACCATTTCTGTAAATAAAAATTCAAGCCCTAGGGTTTCTTCTTAGGAAAATTTACTCTTGGACTTCATGTAAACATGACTTTGATTTAATGTATTTTGCCTGTAGGGGAATAGACTGTTAGGAATTCCCTGTGGTTCTAATCTGTTTTAATTTAAACTGTAGCTGGGAGCACTGCAGATTTCTCTGATCCACGAGCTCGCAGTAATAGCAATGAAGGCCCAGACTTTTCCACTCCAAAAGCCATCAGCGATTTGGCAGTGCGGCGGGCACGACACAGGTTGCTCTCTGGGGAATCAGGGGAGAAACGTACCTCGAGACCTGTCAATAAAGTGATTAAATCAGCATCCGCTACTGCCTTGTCTCTCCTGATTCCCTCAGGTAAGAAATGCCGTGAGTGAGGCATTGTCAGAATCTGCAAGCACTAAACAAAAGGTCTGCAGACAGATCCTCCCCCTTCGCTCTCCTGGAATAATGCCTCGGCTGGCAGGAGGGGAGAGAGCTAACTTTTACACTTGGTTTAATATTTCCTGCTCGCAGGTTGATGAGCACTGCTGTGCCCCAGACAGGAGCGTTGTGCATGTGGTCTGACTGCAGCTTCTGCAAATGGCAGCTGGGCCATGTTGTTCCCCTGGCTGTGTTTAAATTGACTCCTAGCTGCTCTCTTGACAGTGGTGCAGCAGGGAGGTATAGAGACACAGAATGATTTTAACCCTGCAGGTGCTGGTTTTTGGGGTCACACGCTAACTACAGAGCTGTTTGGGAATAAAATGTGTCTGGTGTCTGCATTTATGCACCAGAAAGTTTCAGAAACTCCAGATAACTTGGTTGAGATTTAGTGCTCAAGAACTGGACAGTGTAAGTGAGTCACTAAGTCAATGCTGAGCTGCTCACCTTGTTGGCTCAGCTCTGTCTACAAGCGAAACCAGACCTTTACAATTCCCAATGCCAGGTGATAACTCCTAGAGAGCAGCTCAGCCATATTGAGCTGTGACAGACTGGTTCAGCAGAAGGAGTTTGTTCCCACAGGGATTTTGTCCCTTTCCAGAGGATAAGACCATGCTGTATTTCCAGGGCTGTGCCTTTTTCTGCCTAGATGGGAGCAGGGAATGCAGCTGGGCCATGAGAATGCCCACCTGTTCCTCCCAGCAGTGAGCTGGAGGCAGGAATGCACCTGCTCTTGGCAGCCTTGTGGTGATGCACATCACATTTCTTGTGATTTGGGCATCGGCTGCTTTTTGAACTACAAAATCCCTCATGAAAACCTCTAAAATGTATATTTAATCACCCAGCAAAGGTTTCTCCAGAGCTGCTCTCATCTGCCAGGTAAATATGTGCTGGGCAATTCAGCAGGTGTTTCTTAATGGATTAGAGATTACCTTCTGTAGCTGCATTTAGTATTCCTGCTCTTTGGGTTTATTTTACTGATGTTGACCAGCTTCACTTCAAAATGAGAGTTCTGTATTTGCTTTGTACTTTAAAAAGTGGATGTTGTACCACCAAGCAGAGTCAGGTAGTTTATCTGACAGCCCAGCCCATGGCTGTTCATTTGGGAAACTCACTCAAAAGTACACCTGTGATGTTGCTTTGCAGTAGCAAAGTCCCTGCAGTAGCTAATATTTTAGGGTTAAATATTTTTGCCCCTGTGAATTTAAAACACTACCAAAACTGCCTAGATGTAGTTGTTGGCTGATCACCTACTCATTCCTTTTGTGTTAATACTAACTGATTTGGATTATCTCAGCACCAATGTGTAATTTGCACCAAGATCTAGAGGCATCTGATCTTTTGGAGGAGGATAATACATGATAACCTGGAAATGGGGTGTTGCAGGATTGTGCCTAGAGCAAATGCTCGTGATGGGTTGTAAATCCTGGAAAGAGAAGTAGAAAACACTGTGATCCAACCATAATTCTGTATGAGCAGTACACTAAATGTACACCTCCAAATGTGCCTTTTTGGAAACTCTCCTATTTGTATTACAAAGCATGAACTAGTTGAAGCTGCAGACAGACCCAGCTCTGGTGAAGGCCACCAGCTTTAAGACCCTTGGAAGATACGGTTTCACAGCTGTTCTCTAACAAGAAATTTTCTCTCTTTCGGAGGCCTGTTTTCCTAATTTTTGCCCACCTTTGTGTCATCACTGTAGATCACCACACGTGTTCTCCATTGGCCAGTCCAATGTCACCTCATTCTCTCTCCTCCAACCCATCTTCGAGGGACTCCTCACCCAGCCGCGACTTTTCTCCTGCTATCGCAAACCTGAAACCACCAATCATCATCCATCGGGCTGGGAAGAAATACGGTTTCACTCTGCGCGCCATTCGTGTCTACATGGGTGACAGTGACATCTACACTGTGCATCACATGGTCTGGGTAGGTCTCTGCTTTTCTGGAAGGAGGACCCTCGGGGCCACAAATGCATCTAGCCAGGGTTGCGGGGTTTAGCTTTAGAAATTGTGTTCTGCCACCTCGTTTTTCTCTCTCGTTAATCACACCCAGAGTTATCCTTTTGGGGTGGGGGCAACCCTTTATAAATAAATAAATAACAGCAGTTTGGGTTTTCTGGTCGTTTTCAAGCCCATCACAGAGCCACAGCAACCTTTCTTTCCTTCTTTTTTCCCTGGTTACATGAATCCACCTTCCTTCACCTGCAGCACATCCTTTAAAGCATGTTTCTGTGTACATACCCTCTTTCTCTTTATTGGGGTTGTTGCATGAGGGCCCATTATAGCTAATTTATTCAGACTTGTGTTAGTGATTATAACCTGCTTCTGATCAGTTCAGTCTGCTGGGGTTTTCCAAGCAGTTGCTTGGAATTGATTACAAGCCTTAAAGCATCACTGCTGCTACACTGATTGCCATGGGATTTAGCTCTTGGCTTAGTTGTTGTGAGCTGTGCTGAAGGGTCTGGTCTCCATGACTGTATCGCTTCCTTCCTACTACTGCTGGCACTTGATCTCTGTGTTCCTTTTGTGTTGGTGTAGATGACTTCTAGGAATGATCCATTCCCTGAAGCAGTGCTGCTAGAATTGTGTAGATAGGGATAACGCAGTCAGGGTGAAGGTGATTCATTCTTCTCCTTGCACTTCTGTGTTCTTTAGGTAATATGGACTTCACACACTTTGGTCCTTATTTAACACTCATTCTGAGAGAAATTATCTGAAACTGAATTTTTGCCTTGCCCCTCTCTTGCTTTTCTTGGACAATGCTGAGTTTACCAAGATACTCATTTGGAATCTTTTCTGGCTAGAGGGAGAGATGTGCATTCCCCTGCACATCTGTCTCCTCATGGTGAAGGAGGCTTACATTCCTGACCAGGGACAAGGGAAAGGCAGTGTGTTCACAGAGGAAAAGCCTGGTGTTGGATAGGTTAATAAAGGATGGAAAGTGGAAAAAGAAACTCAGTTGGGATGAGATGCAATATAGACACCTTAAACACATGGCAGAGTCTTCCTGAAAAGTCTGTTGGCCACCTTGGTTTCCAGTGGAAGGATGCTGGATTTGGGATGGCAAAGAAATTGAAAAAGACTGAATGTTTGTCTGGAAATCAAGAGCATCTGGGTAACATTCCTGAGTGCTGTAAAATTTTTGGAAGTTTGTTAAGGCTTTTGCTTTAGGAAGAGCTGGTCTCTCAATCAGCTTAACCATCCTGGCTGCCTTGGACTGGGATAAGACTGGTGGGATGCTGAGGAGGAGCGCAGGGTTTTGTGCGTGGCTGTGCCAGGGATGATTTCTTTTATCCTTCTCTGGAGCAGCTGACGCTGGCTGTGGCTGGAGGTGACACGGGTGGGCTTTGATCTCATCTGGGCCAGCATCTTGCACATTCCCCTTGTCAAACCAGTCCCCCCTTGTTGTTGGCAGCACGTGGAGGAAGGGGGCCCGGCAAACGAAGCAGGTCTGCGGGAAGGGGACCTGATCACCCACGTCAACGGGGAGCCGGTGCATGGGCTGGTGCACACCGAGGTGGTGGAGCTCATCCTGAAGGTAGGGGCTCAGCACTGTTACGTTTTGGAAAACATGAGCAGCTTGTTTGAAATGTGTGTAATTGGCATTGTCTGAAATACAACTGTGCACACAGCACCTGGTGGTGTTTAAGAGCAGCTTTGTACTGGTTGGTGTTGAAATTATCCAGTTAAATGGCTTGTGTTTGATACCTCTCTGAGCAGAATCTGTTTACAGAAAAAAACCACCCCAGAGTTCTGGACTGTTCCAGGAGACAGAAGTCTTTGGGATTGCAAATAAAGGAGCAGTCAGGAGTATTATTTTTTTAACATGAGTGAGACAAGCCATGGTCTGTGTTGCAGATTCATCATGATAGATGCCTGATATGCTCACATCTGCCATCAGTCAGAGCACTGGGAATAGGATTGGTGACAGAATATCACTTTGTTCAAGTTTCCAAGTATTACAAGTATTAAATTGAGTCATTTGGGATCTCAATGGGAGAGGTCAGATGCTGTGTTTTGCCTGTTCTGGGAAGCTTTACCTACCAGCTGGGGTCTGAGCTAATCATTTGTGAAAGCTGACTAACGAGGGTTCTCTCTCGGCAATTCCTTAATAAATGATAGGTGGAAATGCTGAGGGGAAAAAATGGAGTTTGACAAAGGATTACAAAATGGCAGGCAGCAATAAACTAGCAGCCTACCTGCTTTGCCTGCAGATCTGCTTCAAATAACCATGTTTTAAGCAATGTCTCTTTGTCTTGTGTCTGACAGAGCGGAAATAAAGTGTCCATCTCCACCACACCATTTGAGAACACATCCATCAAAGTTGGCCCAGCTCGAAAAGCCAGCTACAAATCCAAGATGGCTCGTAGGAACAAGAAGAGCAAAACAAAGGATGGTCAGGAAAGGTTTGTTTTGATGTTTCTCTGTTAAAATAAATGGGTAACCAAGATAATGATAACCAAGGGTAACCAAGATAATAAGAGATCTTTAGGGAGATCTTGTCAAATCCATTTGCAGATAATGTATATCAGCAGGTATGTCCTTTAGTTCCTCTTTTCTTCCTTTTTTTTTTTTTCCTCTTTTACTATGACTCAAAATTGACTGAAATATGCTAGTAAAGGAAAATAAATCATTGGGCTTGTAAACACCTTTTGAATGTTCTTCCCCAGTAAGAAGAAGAGTTCTCTGTTGAGGAAGATCACTAAACAAGCGTCGCTGCTTCACACCAGCCGCAGTTTATCGTCCCTGAACCGATCTCTGTCGTCTGGAGAAAGTGTGCCTGGCTCTCCAACTCACAACCTGTCTCCTCGGTCACCAACCCAGAGCTACAGATCCACTCCAGAGTCTGTACACTCAGGTAAAAAAAAGGGTCATGAAACAAAACCAAACCGAGCCAAAAAAGCCAGTCAAACAAGAAAAGAAAGTATTGGAGGAGACTTTTGATGATTGATTAATTTGGGAAATAAAATACACAGCAGCAGGTAGTAGATCTCTTTGTGAAACAAATGACAGTGGTAATGTCGATTACCTGAAGGATGGATGTGTTCTTGTTCATTGATTCATTTAGAAACGAAAATCCATACATCCTTTTAAGAATGCACTTGCTGTACTATAGCATCCTTCCACTTTGATGAGAATATGTGTTTTAAGTTGCAATCTTTTCATAGCAGTTTGACACATTTTCTGTGTTCAGAGAAAAGAAATCAAAACACTGTGGCAAAGTCATATTTGAAAATTGAATCAGCTGCTGGAATAAAGAGATTTGCATCTGGAGAATAGCAATGAAACACGTGGTTTGTCTGATCAAAGGGGGTTTTTTTCCAGAAAAGTGTTCTCATAGCTGTGTGTTTCTTACTGTGCTCTGGTGTTGGGTGCTAATGATGTGAATTTCCATCAGAAGCCTGGCAATGTTGCCTTCAGTATTACTGCTGTGCTTTGGAGTAGCATGGCATTGTGTCTTGACTTATTTTCAGTAACTTGTTTTAATGGCCAAATATGTATTAATCTGCTTGTTATTTTTTTCTTTGTTCTTCTTTTTTCTTTTTTTTTTTTCTTTTCTTTTAAGTTGGCGGCAATTCTTCCCAGAGCAGCTCTCCCAGTTCCAGTGTTCCCAATTCTCCAGCCAGCTCTGGACACATCCGACCCAGCTCTCTGCATGGCCTAGCACCAAAGCTCCAGAGGCAGTACAGATCTCCAAGGCGTAAATCTGCAGGAAACATCCCTCTGTCCCCCCTGGCTCACACTCCATCACCAACCCCGCAGTCCACGTCACCGCAGCGCTCCCCTTCTCCTTTGCCAGGACACTCAATTGGCAGCTCCAGCATTATCCAGTCTTTCCCAGTAAAACTGCACTCCTCTCCACCACTGGTGAGACAAATCTCTCGCCCCAAAAGTGCCGAGCCCCCTCGGTCTCCTTTGCTGAAGAGAGTGCAGTCGGCCGAGAAGCTGGCTGCCTCTCTGTCCTCCTCTGAGAAGAAGCTGGGCTCCTCACGGAAGCACAGCTTGGACATCTCTCACTCTGAGTTCAAGAAGGAGATGTTACAGCGGGATCCCAGCCTCCAGAGCTTGCAGGAATCTGCCAACGAAACGACGGGCGGCAAACTGGGGCTGGCGGAGAAGGGGCTGCTGCAGAAGCCGGGCTCGCGGAAGCTGGGCGCCATTCGGCAGGACAGGGTGGAGAGGAGGGAGTCTCTGCAAAAGCAGGAGGCCATCAGGGAGGTAGATTCTTCTGAAGATGAAACAGATGATGGTTCGGAAGATAGTCAGGATGGGAGAAGGCTGGACAAGCCCCGTGGCAGTGGAGACCAAGGCTCAGATTCTTTCAATGAGGATAATAAGTTTTCATCTAAGTTGGAAAGCAAGGATAGTATTGAAGATGATGCTTTTCTACCTGAAGATCCAAAAGGCACAGAAGATTTGCAGAAGGGAAATACTCAACAAGCAAAGCCTGTTTCAGAGCCACCACAAATCAGTGTGCACCCCTCCCTACCAGAGCTCCCCACAAGAACTTCTCCAGAAAAACTAGCTAATTCAGAAACGCCATTCCTAAAATCAGAAACAACTGCAAAGGAGCATAAATTACCAGAAAACAAAACTTTGGAGTGTTCTGGTCCAAAAGACAGGCCTTCTGAAGCAATCAAAGACCTCGGGAGAACTCCAGGTACTCAAAAACCAGTAGATTGCACAGAACATACACAGTGCCCTTCTATCAAACTCCTGGAACTTGAAGAAGGTGATTCTTCCCGGGTCTCCTGTGGTAAACTTGACTTGAAAGAGCCTGTGCTAACAGAAAACAGTCAGAAAAAACAGGATTCCAAACCTCTGCCGGCACTTTCCTCATGGTGCACAGCAAACACGAGCACTCCTGTCGGGGTGAGTCCCCCAGACCGCGGTGAGAAGGGTCGCGAGGAGACGCCTCAGCCTGTGGAACAGCACAGCTCCTCATTTCTGTCTCCTGGGAGCACCAGTGAAACATCCCAAAGAAGTCCTAGCCCCGACAAGCAGCAGCCCAGCTCACCCCAGGCAGAGGGTGCTTTAACCTCCAGCAAAACGAGCCCAGCAGGACCCGTGTCCTCCCCACTCCCCGTCCCCGGTGCCATCGAGCGCGCGCTCTCCGCGTCCCCGTTCGTGCCCCTGGCCCAGAGCGTGCTGGGCCCGTTGAAGCTCAGTACGTCTGGGTCTGGAGAGGTGGAAACGAGAAAGGATTTGGGTGCCTCCTGTAAAGAGGAGAGAGATTTGAAACAAAAAAGGCAGGAAATTTCACAAGCAGGAGAGAGTCAAGAGAAAGCCAAACCCTCTAGCACAGATGGCCTGACCACGAGGAGCGGGTCCTGTGCAGAGTCCTTACACCCAGCAAAGCCCTGGGAAGCAGCGTGTGCCGTGGGGGACAAAAAGGAGACAACGTGTCCTGTGGTGGTCAAAAAGGAGGCACCTTCTTGCAGTGCTAAAACATCTGAGGCATTGGCAGGTAGCTGCAAAATCACTCCATCAAAAGAGCTGTCTCATGCTCCTGGACAAGCAGCTCTGAGAGCCTCTCCTCTGCCAGATGGCAGCACGAGGCCCTGTAAAGAAGGGACTCTGGCACAAGCAAAAAGCAAAGAGGTTGGAAATCAGTTAAAAATACAAGACTTTCCCCTGTCACATGATGATGCTGTAAAAAAAACATAGCAACATCGCTGGTACTCATGGACTCGAGCGTTCTACATTCAAAATAGAGACTGCATGTTTGAATTTTGTAATATACACTAATATAAAATAGAACTTGTGTACATCTATTTTTGGGAGGGTTTTTTTCATACTGTTTTTTGTGTTTTTTCATCCTTGCTATTCTATTTTTGTACACAGTAGTGCTTGCTGTTTGAGGTCTCTTTAGAACAGGGTATCTTTAAAGCAGGGCTTAAGAAACACTTTGGTTTTATTTTTTTTCCCTTCCATACCTTTTATTTTGCCTGAGTTTAGGGCCTGATGTGCTCTTCCCTCTAATTCTGCATTTATTTGAGATCCAAAAAATTCTGTGTGCAAAAAAGGCAGCTTGTTTTAAAATTTCTGTTTTCAGCATTCTCTTTGAAATTCCATTGAAGTTCACAAATGTCAAGTTTTTGCTCCAGTTTTACAATCTGATGTCCCCTGACAAGAGTAAGAACCTACCCTCTTGTCTGCAAGTAATTCTGAAACTCTTTGGTACAAGCAAAACCTCTTTGTCACCATGTGTCTTTACAGTCCTGTGTCCTTAGAGGATGTGGAGACAAAGGACTTGGCTGGAGAGACTGGACAGAGGGAGATCCCTGTCTTCTCTTTAAAACAAGAAAGAGTATTTTTCAGTGGAATTATCAGAAAGAGACATCTCCAATCCATAAGGTGGCTTTTTTGGGGATTGTTTTTACTTATCTGTATGGGACACGTTGCAACTTTTCCCTCATTTTAAAATAATTTTAGTGATGTTTTATCTTCCTTTCTCTGGCTTCCATTCATAACTTGCCCTGCCTCAGAGTAAGTGACCCCAGGAAAGGGGTGCCTGTAGGTTGGTTTTAAAGTAGAAAAATTTGTAGTTGCGTATTCTCCAATGTGTCTGGCAAAGTTATCTCAATGAAAAACAAGAGACTTTTTGGAGACTTTTCCTTCTCTTGGTGAGTCTAAATAGGTAGGGATTTTAAGGTGTCCCTTAACGTTTCTCAACTGGGCCTTGGGAAACTTGCTAAGTTTTCTGAATCTGCCCATTTTTAAAACAAACCTACAAAGAGTTCAGACTCCTCGAGTTCTGTGGTCAAACTGCAAGCAGACTTCCAAACACATGTGATATTTTGAGATTTCAGGTTTGATAGCTAGATCATTTCCACTGCTGAGGTCACTTTGCATTAACAAACTTACTCTTTGCTCCTAGTTTAGACATCGCTTTGCTTTAAGTGTGACCGACTCGGGGTGACAGTGCTCCTTGCTGAGGACTAGACCAATAATAATGCACCAATAAATGTGTCGAGTGGTGATAGCTGTAGCACTGTAAGCCCCTTCTTCATCCAATTAAAGGTTCCTCTCAATGAACACTCCCATCATTTGTCCCAGATTGTGCTCAGCTTGTATCCTAGTCTTGTCTGAGTGGATCTCCCCGCGGATCACCCGCGAGGGACAGTGCCCTGCTCACTGGCTTACTCTGTTAGAAGCAGAATGACTGTGCAACAGTATTCCAGGCTAAACCCCATCTCTGTTGGTCTGATTTCCTTACACTGCTGCTTCCTTCACTGTCTTGGCTTTCTCTGAACTTGAAGTTTTGATTCGCTTCCCCTAAATGCAGAGATGTTTATTATATAGGAATATATTTTCTCCATCTCTTTCAATCTGATTTTAGTACAACCCACAACTCGCAAAAATCTCTGGAATCTCACCCTGTTTCTTTCTGTGTAGCAGTTGCTGCTCCCCATTATATACTTGATTTTGGCTGCTTGAATTTCATTTCTGGACCAAGTTTTGGTTTGGTTTGAACTTTCTTTTTTTTAACATGTTTAAATGAGTGTTTACTCCGTGTGTCAGTGTGAACATGTATGGTGTTGCTACTACACTAACCAAAGCCTCAGCTCTCCCAGGTAACACCTTAATAAACCTAGCTGTGGTGGTATTGAGAGCAGAGCCTGCTGGGCTGTCTCTCTGCTCTTTTTCCTGGAATTCATAGGCTGCTCGTATACACTTGGTTTGCAATTACAAACCACAGTATTTCCGCTGCCTTGTCAGGGTCCTGGGTGTCTCCAGCCTCTTCAAGTGCTCTTGGTGGTGTCATTCAGTGCTGATTTAGGGCAATAGCAAGTAAGGAACAGACTTGGCAGGATCTGGTACTTGTCTGGCTGGTTTTCTCCCTGATGGGTTGATCTACTAAAAATTTGTTGAGAAGCAGTGCAGGATATTATGGCATGGACAGGAACAGTGAAAAATGGATTTGGCATCCTGAGTCTGTGGTAATTACAAAGACAAGCCTCCTTGACAAGCCGATCTCCTGAGAACACCTGACCTTGACGAGATGGAAGTGTCTGTGTAAATTAAGGGGCTGTGTGAGGATGTGGTCCAACCTGGCTGTTCTCTGGGTGGCAGGTCCCCCTTTTCCTTCTGTGTTTAAAAAACCTGAGGAGAAAACCGACCACTGCTCCTAGGAGGTGAGCACGGGGTGTGAGCCAGGCTGGGTAACCTGGTTCATCCCCACTGGCAGGGGTGGGACCCTCTGAGGGTACCAGCTGTGAGCTGCTGACTCCCTGCCTTTGCAGCCGGTGCATCCCTTGCTGAATTGCAGAATTATCCTTTCCTAGGCATAAAAGGAGGAGTGAAAACCCTTGCTGTGTCACAGCTTTTGCTGCTTTTGCCTGTGTTGGCCAAAGAAAAGGTGAGGTATGTGTTTTGTTGCCTCTACGGTACGGTAGAGAGTGGTCAGTGCAATTAAAAATCCCTGGTTTTTTGGAAGCCAAAGCCAAACAGCGTGGCCAGGAAAACATTCTAGTGAAGCCCTGTATCCCCTGCTCTTGGTCAGTCCTGCAGTTTCCCTCAGTGTGCCAGGTGCCCCATCATCCCTGTTCCACCTTCTGTCAAAGTCACGTGGCCCACTTTATCAAAAGGTTTGGGCGAAAACACTTTACCTATTAAATGCTGATAATAAGCCAGGTAGATACACCAAGACTTATTCCTCTCTCTGCTACGAATTCCTTAAATACCTTCCCAAATAAAAGCTTGCAAAATGCGTTGGGAAGGAACAGGATGCTGAAAAAGCTGCAGCTGAGGGCCAAGAGCGTGTTCCCAGTGCTGACTGGGACCCGCAGTGCCAGGGGAAGCCCTGGCCAGCGCAGCCAGTGGTGTCCGTGGGTAATCCCGAGTCAGGCAGGCAGAAGGTGGAAGTCACGAGCGTGAGGGGGTGTTTGGTCAATGAACCGTGCGTGTCACCATCCAAATGTGCTGCTTTCCTGCTTTGTTTCCCTCTTCCCTTCTGTCAGCTTGGATGTGTCTCCTGCTCCTCACCCATGTTGGGATGGCAGCGCCTTCAGCTGCTCCGGCCTCCGCAGCTCCTCTCTGCTCCTGCATCCAGCTGGCCCCTCCCTGCCCCGTGCCTCAGTGTTATTTTTCCCTTTGTCTCTTACTGTTGCAAACTAAGAGAAATGGATGATATTTATTGTAAATATTAGACTTTAGCGTTGTGCTGGCCACTCCTGGGTCCGAATGTTGGAGGCCTTTGGCTGCTGCTGTACTAAAGAGCGCTTGTGGGGGAAGGGGTAGGAGTGACCAGTGGGTTTGTTTGCCACACTTGCATTAAGGTGTGATTTGGAGTATTTTTTTTTCCCTGTTTTATTTTTTTCTTCCGAAGAGGGGAGGATAAAATCTTTCTCTGGTTTTCTCTTACTGGATGTGAAGGATAATTCTGTACTTCTAGTAGAAGATTTGACAGAAGTGTGTGTTTACGTTGTGTTCGATTACCATATCCGGGTGGCTGTGAGATCACCTCCTGCGCTGGGCTCTGCCAAGCCATGTCACTCAGCACTTAGCTAGATAAGAGAAAGTGTGGAATTTCTGTGTTTTTAGAAACTTGAACAATTGCCACATAATAGCGGTGCAATAATTTTTATTCATGTTGTACCTGCATGTCGATGTTCAAATCCTCCTCCAAAATAAATAATTTTTTTTTTTTTACATAAATCCAGACTCGTGTTTGTCTCTTGGTTGCTCTCCCCTCAGTTTTCCATAGTGCTGGGGATGGCTGTGCTCAACCAGCTGCTTGATGGGGCAGAAAATGGCCTGTGAAGTGTCTGGGTATAGGAGTAACTCTGCCAGGCTCTTTGGGATTTTCTGCTCCACAGCCCAGGTGTGTGGTTAAGCCAAAGCTTTCCCGTCTGAAACTCAAGCCCAGAATTCACCATCCTCCACCAAGTCTGTAAGTTTATAGTGTTTTGTGTCCCTGCTAATGCAGGGTCCTGATGGCAGAAACATGTGAGGGGTAAAAGGTGTAAAAATTGTCAAACATGAAACTTGGCTGAGCAAGATGGGGATGTGACTGGCCACAACTGCACACTGTGTCTGATGGGTTCAGGAGTGGGGTGCACAATAAAATCCGAAGGGCAGGGGCTTGGCATTGGCTTGGATTAGCCACGGGCCAAGAGCCAGCAGGTGCTACGTGGCCCCTTTTTCACCCACTTATTTAGGCAGCCTTGATCCTGCACCACCCAAAACCTTTCCAGAAACAGATCTTTGCTTTTAACATTTGCAGGTGTGTGCCCTCCACATGGAAAAGCTTTCAAAGGCTATTCCTGTCCTTGGAAATAGAGCTGGGGAGACGCTCACGTCTGGAGGGGATTGGGCTAATCCTCCTTCGCTGCTGCCAAGGATGCTCAAAATATCCCGTGTGTGTCTCCGTGCTCCAGAGGAGCTCCGGGGCAGGAACCGGGGGCGCAGCTCTGCTCCGCCCGCACAGATTTGCATCTCTGATAAAACAGAGATGTTCCTGCCCACGCCCGGACCGCAGGGACGGGGGCGCACCGGGGCCTCTCCTGAGGGGCTGGAATAACCCAGTCATGGCAAAGGCTCCCTGCAGGGACCCGGCGTGGGGCAGGAGCTGGCCCTGCCCCTCAGCCCAAACCCACAGCATCATCTGCAGGAACACAGGGCCTGAGGTGGAGCATCGCCCTGGATGAGCAGAGGTGTGGTGCGAGGGCTTTTCAAATGACATTTTCATGGAAACAGAGATAATTTTCTCCTTTTTTTAAGGTTCACTAGCTGGAGTTTAATTAGGGTTGTTTTAATGTCCACAGCCCTCCTGTAGAAGTTTCCCCAGCCAGTAATAAGTAACTCTCAGTTCACAACAGTTCATTCTTCCAGGGGATTAAGCCACAACAACTAAGGGCCATTTTTTCCTCCCAAATGATGGCATGGAAATGGCAGCCCAGGGCAGTTCGGTGCCCACTTGCCAGTGCTGAGCTTTGACTCCTTCTCCCAGGATCAGAGGGTGTGGGTGAGTCCCTGGGGAAGTCCCACTGCCAACAGCCCGGCTGCCTGCAGTTAACCTGGAATCTTGAGATGGGAACTGGGGGGAAGCCAGAGCATCCTGCATGGCTGCCCAGGCCCCCACTGGTGGTCAGAGCATGGTGCTGATGGGTTTGATCCCTGTATGGGCCGTCCACTTAACAGCTGGACTCATGATCCTTGTGGATCCCTTCCAACTCAGAACATTCTGTGATTCTGTAGGCAGTCAGCCCAGAATGGAAGCCACAGCTGGAATCACTGTGGGATGCACTGGGGACTCGAGAGGAACCCGGGGTCCCTCACATGTGGCACCCCCCGTTGCTGCCTGTTCCTGGTGTGGATCCAGGTCGGGCTGGGCTCTGGGGGATGTGCAGATGTCCGTGGCTCCACAGGGTTTAACTCTTCCTCTCTCCTCTGCTCTCTGCAGCCTCATTCCCGTGACCATGGAAGCACCCAGGGCTGGCCTGCAGCCACCCCCTCCCCAGCCTCCACCATGTGCCAGTGGGCTTTATATTTTAAACGCTGATTAGGGCTGACCTCATATTTCAGAGCTTACTTCATAGTCACTAATGAGGGATTAGGAATGTTAAGCTAATTAGCAATCAGCAAACGAGGGCTCAGTCAGTCTTCTCAGCCTGACACGCTGTCAATGAACGAGTTATTTGATGATTATCGTAAACCTGCTCAAACGGGCTGCCTAATTCTGATGGGCAGCAGGGAACCAGGGCAGGCTGCAGCCCAGGTGATGGGAGCTCCCAACCCCACATGGCCCTGGAGGGTGCAGGGCACCTGCTTCTGGAGTCAAAGGATTGAATTAAGTAAAGAAATTGGGGTGGGGGATTTTTCCATCTCAGATTTATTGAGTTATGGTCCAAACTTCTCAGCCTCACTGTTTTGGGAGAGGCTTTACCTGATGGCCCACCTAAGAAGAAATTTGGCCACCCCTGGATGCTGTTCAGCTCCAAAAATACCCTTAAACCAAACCTTTCCTGCTGGGAAGCCTCCTCCCAGGCCAGCCAGAGCAGCCTGGCTTTGGGCTGGGTTTCAACTCCCTGGGTCATTAATTATCCCATTACTTTGATTTCCTCCTACACCCCACCCTCCACTCCATGAGGGAAGTTGCACAGCCAGGAGCTGTGGTGTGGTGGGAGGGCAGCAGAGACCTGATCAATATTTCACACTGGAAAGAGGAGAAAACCCCAAACCCCCAAATCCAAAACCCCAGAGTGCTTGTGGGAAGGAAGCAAATGGGGAAAAGCATGGGACTAATGGGCTGTCCTGGCCCAGGAGGGATGCAGGGATGCTGGGCCCTGTCCTTCCTGCTCTTCCTTCACTCTTTTCAGGATATTTAAGACCCAAGGAAGCTCCTCCACACCTGCTGAAGGCCCATGTGGACAGGGTGCTGAACCATGTGCCAAGAACACACCCGGCTGTGCTGAGGGGCAGTATTGCATGGAAAGAAGGTATGAGAACCATGGCACTGCTGCCAGGCCACTGCCACTGCAGAGGGATGGGTCTCTGAGAATGAGGGAGCTGCCTCTGCCCTGGGCACAGCTGTGCTTTTTTGATTCCAAAAAGGGCCATTTTCAGCTCCTGGGTATGGGGGTGTGGGTGGTGGCAAAGGCTGGACGGAGCTGGGGCAAGGACTGAGCAGGGATGCTCCTATTGCTCCATGAAACCCATTTTCCTGCCTTTCTGAGGAAAAAAAAATAAAGAAAGCTTTCCCTTCCTTTGCAGCCAGTTTGGACAGAGGTTTCTTTCCCCCAGGGGCTCGGGGTTGGCCAGGACCTGTGGCCGTGACCTCCTTGGTGCCGGGCTGGATCCCTCCCACCTTGCGCCCGGGCCCTTCCCCCTGTGCCACCCCCGGCCTGGCAGACCGGGAGCTAAAAATAAGTGAAACGCAGGGGATAACCGGGTGCCTAAATATATCCCTTCTTTAATTAGCACCAGGCGACTGCCTCGCAGTCACGTCCGTCTGCCCGCTAATCCCGCCGAGCTGTGCCCGTCACGGGGCTCCCCCGGAGCCGCCCGTGCGCTCGGGCACGGAGCATCCCCGGCGGCTCCGTCCCCGCTGAGCCCGGCCCGGCCTGGGGGGACCCTGCGGGGATGGCCCGGCGGGGGAGGGTGACACCGCACTGGGGTTAAAGCACAGCGGGGAGGGCCGGGGTGAGGCGGGGGCATCACTCCGGGGTGACCCCTCGCACTGGGGTCAGGCTGGGAGCGTCCCCTCCTTCCCCGATCTCACCGGGAGCATCCCTGGCTCTCCCCGGTGCTCACCCGAGGCAGGGGGTCAGGCAGGATTTAACCCATGGCAGCTTCACTGAGCTCCGTGGCCCTTCAGGGGCCTGGGAGCTGGAGCTGCACCACAGCTGCAGGTTTTAGTATCTTCTTGTATTTCTAATACAGACAAATAAATAACTTTCTGGTTTGCCCCTCTGCAGGGGCACTGGATGCCATCAGGAAGGGATGCAGGGGAGGATGAACTAAACCTACGGGCCCCATGGCTGTAAACTCTTCTCTGGTCAGTAGGTAGCTCTTCTGCTTCCCTAAAAGCCTGGATTTCCCCCCAAACCAGCTTCTAGGAGGCTCTGTGGTCAGCACAGAGGGGCAGCATCCCGGAGGGTTTTCCTTTGGGTTCCCTCAGAGCGTAGGACCAAGCCATCCCTGCTGCTGGCAGCGAGGACATGGGGTCTCACTGCTCTTGGGGTAAGTCTGGGCTTTGCTCTGGGCACCCCTATTAACCCTCAAGGTCTCTGGGAAAGGTACTGCCCTCCCAGGTCACCGGCAGCAGAAGGTGGCATTACCCCAACAAACAATTCCTGTGCTCATCCTCTCACCCCCTGACAGCCATGGTTGTTTTGCTGGAGATGAAAAGGAGAAGATTAAAATGAGTTTTTAAAGATTTCCAGCCCCAGGTCGCTGGTGTGACACCCCAGGCCACTTTTCTGCTTGATTGCTCAGCAGTGATCTTAGAAGTAGCTGGCTCCTGTTGCCTCCCTCCCACCCACACATGACTTTCTAGAAGCTGATGTGGGTGGTGGAGCCAGCTTGTTAATTTTGGAGCTGTCATTAATGAGGGTGCTCCTTAATCCTGCAGGTGCTGTTGGGTTTGTCCATGGGGGAGCTCAGGGGTGCACATTCCCAGAGCAGTGGGGGATGCTCCTGTGGGAGGGTCCTGCTCCCCAGCACTGCCCACATTCCCTCTCACTGCTGGAATACAAGGATGTTTAGAGCATGAGGAGGGAAGCAGGGCCCCTTGTGCCCCTTCCTGTCCCCTCATTCCTTGCATTTCCATGTGTTTACTTTCCTGGCTGCTTTAGCCATGAAGGACTTTGGGCAGGAGGAACATTTGCCTCCTTGCCTCCTTCCCAAACCTTCATCTGGATACAACCCTGTCCAGCAGAAACCTGCGGGACTGTGGCTGCTGTGCCCTGTTTGGGGATGGGAGCCTCCAGATTCAAGGGAATGGTGCTAGAGCAGTGCTGGGGAGCAGCTGAGCCCCTGCCCTGCCTGAATTATGGTGCATGGCAGCCCACCCTTCTGTTCTGCAGCTGGATGGAGGCCTCACTTTTCCCCAGGAAATCTCCAGCTGTGGGAGTCAGGCCAGTGCTGCCCATGCAGCCAGTGCCATGAGACCTTCTGGTTTATGTTAAACTCCCAACCCAGCAACCAGGAAAACCCCCCCTGCTCGTGGGACACACACATTCCAGCCCTGCTTTGTCCTTGTGCTGGAGGAGCGGGTGTTGGCACTAGGACAGGAATCAGCTCAGTTGATTTGGAGACCAAATCTGAATTTTTGGGGGTCTTTGGGGTTTGGCAGCTTGAGCTGGTGTGAGATTGCCTTTGGAGTTGGGCTGAAATTCCTTTTTCTTCCTGCCTGCTGGGCCTTCCTGTGTGTGTGCAGGCACATTCCAAATTCAGAGCAATCCACTCCATCCAAAAGATGGAGAGTGGATTGCCCAGAGTGTTGAGCCTCATGGGGAGGGCTCAAGGGCTGTTCCTGAGGATCTGAGAGTGCAGTGGCAGAGCCAGAAAACGCCCTGCAGCACCTGGAGCCCTCAGCATGGCCCAGCACACTGGGCTGGCAAGGGGCATCCTCCATGGCACCTCCACACTCTGGAGACACCAACCCCCCAACCTTTGGCAGGGGAGAAAAAAGCACCATTCCCCCAGCATGGGGCTGGCCCCCATCGGCTGCTTTGGGGCTCCCGTGGGGCTGTGGAATGGCTGCTCCCCTTCCCAGCCACTGCTGGAGGTGCAGTGGATTCTCCAGCCCAATTCCAGTGCAGGTGCTCCCCTGGAAAGCCACGAGCTGCCAGCAGCAGGCAGGAGCAGGGCTTGGCTGGCGTCCCTGTGCACAGACAGTGATGGATTCCAGACGGCCCTCGGGTGCACAGGGCTCACCACAGCGTTCTTTCGGCAGCTGGACTGCAGGAGGGCCTGGTCCAAAGGCAACATCCGTCAGAAGGTGGGACCAGGGGGAGAAGGATGAGGAGCAAGAGCAGAAGGAGGCAGAGGAGGGGGATGGTTTTATTCCCTTGGCTGCCACAGTGACCTCTGAGGGCTGACTCAATTTCTCCATCCCATCTGTCTCCTCCCATCCCTGCATGGAAGGCTGGCAGCAGCAAAGTCGTGTTTCCAACTGCCTAAAAATATTTGGGATATGGGCAGTGGGCAGGGGAGGTCTGGCCTGCCCTGTGAGGGTGAACAGGCTCGTGGGGAACCATTCCCTGTGCTGCAGGAGGGGAGAGCCCCGGGCTGGGCACGGCTTCAGCAGGGAGGGTGGGTTGGTGCCTCTCTCCCTCTGCATTTGGGGTGGGGGAGCAGGTTCAGACAGGTGACAGAAGAACTGGTTGGAGGCCAGCAGGTTTGGGGGTGCCGAGGAGGAAGGTGTTTGTCCCTGTCACCTGGGGAGTCTGAAAGGCCAACTGAGCATGCAGGCCAGTGAGGGATGGAGGGGATGTGGTTTGGGAGGAAGGTACACAGCTCTGCAGCTGGTTCACTTTCCCATCCTGAGTGAGGCTGGGATTTATCAGACATGTTCAGAAAACAACCTCTGAACTGAAAATAATGGTGGTGAACACTTGTGCCTCCAGTGAATCCTGGAGGAGGGATTTTTCTCCTTCAGGAGACAGGTGAAAGGGCTGTGCAGAGTCTGCATCTTGCTCCCAGCAGAATGCTCTTCCCAAAGCGGCAAGAAAATTCTCCTAGAAATCGTAGACACACACAAAAATTACGCCATGAAGTGGGAAGGAAAAAAATAAAAGAGCAACCCAAAGAAGGAAAGGAAAAACGCCAACAACCCGCCCTGTGCCCAGGATCAAAGCTAGGAGCCGTTTGGGAGCCCTTGGCCAGGAATATTCCCTGGCTCCTCTGGCCAAGCCGCTGCTGTGAAAGGCTGCTTTGTTCCTGAGGCCTCAGCCTCGCTTTTCCTGCTGTGGACTTCGCTCCCGCAGGTGGGGCTGGGCAGGTGGGGCTGGCCAGGGGAGATGGGGAAGGGAAATGGGGCAGGAGAGATGGGGCAGGGAGATGGGGCAGGGAGATGGGGCAGGGGAGATGGGGCAGGGAGATGGGGCAGGGAGATGGGGCAGGGGAGATGGGGCAGGGGAGATGGGGCAGGGGAGATGGGGCAGGGAGATGGGGCAGGGAGATGGAGCAGGTGGGGCTGGGCAGGTGAGGGCAGGCAGGTCCTGGATCCAGGGACCTGCTGGCTCTGCTGCAGCAGCAGTCCTTTGATGGGGCAGAGGAGCAGGATGAGGAGCCCCAGCTGCTCCTCTCCCTGCCTGACACTGAGAGCAGGTATAAAACACCCAGAGCTATTTATTCCATGAGTGATGTGCATCCAAGTGCCCTTACACCCCTCCTCACCCCCTCTTCCACCCTGAATCCTGCATTCTCCTCAGGTCTTCACAAACTTTAGACCAAACTAACACTTGCCTTTTCTTTTTTTTTTTTTTTTAATAGCCTGTGTTTGTTGTCCTGGCCTGGTGTTGAGCCGCACCATTACATGACACTGGAATTTCCCTTCCACAGCTCCTTCTAGGCTATGGGGCCTCACCACCTCTGTCTGCAGTGCTGGAGCAGTCGGGTTCGGCCAAAATTCCCCTTGCCAGAAATAAGGAGGAACAAGGTCCCACAGCCTCTGGGTCTCCAGTCTCCAGGGTCCCACATCCCCAAATGCCACAGCTCAAGCAGGGAGGGACTCTGAGGCTGCCTCAGCCCCTGTGACTCGGCGGGGTCTCACACGGGTCAGCCGGGCCCTCCCCGGTGCCGGCCGTGCTCACCGTGCCCGGTCCCTGCGGGTCTGGCGCTGGCCCGGCCCCGCTCGGCCCCGCGGTGCGCTGGGGAAAGCTGCCCGGAACAGACCAGCCCTGTGCAAAAATGGGAACTTGTGCTGCCGATGAAAAGTGCTTTCTTTGGGTAGGATGTTTGTGTTTCCTTTGGCAGCGCGGCCGCGGGAGCGTGCACAGCACCTGCCCAGGGCGGCCGGCTCTGCTCACAGCGCCCGGCCCGCCCCTTCCCTTGAAAGTGTGAGCAAAGGGAAAGTTTGGGAAATGCTCCAGCCACAGTTCTGCTTGAGGCAGCCTTGTGACTACCGAGTGCCTCTCTTGGGCACAGACCCGTGACAGCAGCCGGGATCTTGCCCAGGAGCCCATGCGGGAGCGCAGGGAATGGTTTTTGGGATGGAGGAGCACGTCCTGGCCTCCTGGCATCCTAGTCTGCCTGAGGATGCTCCGCCTTTGCTTGTCCCCGAAGCCTTGTGGCAGCTCATGCTCCTCTTCCTGTTCCTTATCCCTCTTCTGGCAACCAGACCCTGAGTTGCTCTGGTTCGCATCGGGGCTGGGAGGCTGAGGCAGCTGGATGTGAGGAGCTGCCTCCTCCCGCCCCGAGGGAGAGGTCAAGGCTTTGCCCCTTGTCTGGGGGAGATGGGGTTGGTGGGGTCAGGAGGGGAAGGGCTCTGGGGAGGTGGCTGAGCACAGGAGAGCTTGGGCCCAGCAACCTGCACTGGGTTTTGCCCTGAAACGCACCGGTGACTGGGCAAGGGTGGCCAAGATGTTTCCAGGAGCCACCACCACCCCCAAGGATGTGTTTGGAGGCAGGAGAGTGGGCAGCAACCCAGGCTGGTGCTCTGCAGCCTTTTCCTCTGCCTCCACCCCACCTTCTGCCCAGGGAGCACAGAGACATCAGGCAAAGGTGCCCTGGCACTTTGTCCCCTGCCCATCACTTCTCTACAAAGCCAGTTAGATCTTGGCGAGAAAGATTTGCCACCAGAAAGAACAGATTTGATAAAAATAGCAGTAAAGAGAAAATTTGGAGAAAATAGTGGCCAGGGAAGTGGATTATGTTGGTCAGAGTGAAGCTTCTGTCCATCCTTCCAACCCTTCTGGGCTCACGGATAACATTGATACAGAAAGGTTAATGCTGGGTGTGGGACTGTGCCAGCTCCACAAAAATCAGTGTGGGATGTTTTTTCCCCTTTGAAAGTATTTTCCAGAGTCAAATTTTGTACATTACCATTTTGTTCCAATTTGGATGAAGCCTGACAAGCAAGATGATGAGATTTCCCATGAAATGGGGATTCTGGGTCTCTGGCTAACCCTAATCCAGCAGTTCACTTGAAAGCTGCTGACTGCTGCTCCAAGCTTGGACTTGATGGTCCAGGGAGGGCAATGCTGCATCTCCTGCCTCACAGGGATGAACTGTGTCCCATGACCAGGGTGATCACCCCAATTCCTCCCTGGGGCTCAGCCAGGCTGTGCATCCTTGGGAGGGGCCCTGTCCCTAGGGGGTTCAGGCAGCTCCCTCTATCCTGGGTCCCTTTGCATTCACCCCGACCCCAAACTCAGCGGGACTGGTGGGAGAAGCAGCTGCCCCAACTGCATTTCCAGGCTCAGGTGCAGAGACGCCTGCTGGATCCCACATTCCAAATCTGCATGTTGGTGTGGGATGGAGGGGACGAGCAAACACATCCCTGATGGATTCTGGGCTGCTCAAGGTGCTGTGCAGCACACTCACCACCCAGCCCTTAATTTATGACTATGGTACTCAGAGCTATGGCTGTGGTTGTGTTGCTCCTGCTGCCAAGCAACACGGTGTCTATTAAACTAAACTATTAGACTAAAATAAGTCTGTTTTGAGAGATGAAACCAAGGAGGAAAAGTGGAGCAGCTTGGTTGCTGCAACAAGCCCTGGGTTTCAAACCAACCCCTGTTCCCTTACATCAAGGCAATTTGTCTGGGGGAGGCATTTAGGATTTTCCTGACAGATTTTTTTCCCCATGGGCAAGATCCTCACATGAATCTCCCACCACAGTGGGTTCCTGCATGGATGGGAAGAGAACTGCCATGAAAGCAGCCTGGGGACTTCTGTCCCTCCATCCTGCACCCCTGCCCTACGGTGCCACGCCTGGGGGTGCTGGCCCATTGCCTGCCCCCGGGAAGGGTCCTGGGTGTGAGTGGGGGGCACCCAGAGGACTTGCAGGAAGCTCTGTGGAATCGCTGAGGATGGAAAAATCCCTGGGATCTGCCCTTTCTCTGAGAAGACATCTGAGCTGGGAGGTGTTTTTCTTTCCATCCAGTCAGCACGGCCGCTTGGAAATTTCCTACGCCGGCTCTGGCTGTGATGTTTTCATAACACAGCGAACAGTCTGGCAAAGCCCTGGAAAACTATTCGCCAATTAGTGACTTACATCTTTCCTGCAATTCTGCCTCATTAGTCCTTATTAAAGAGAAATAAATTAAATAATCATAAGAAAGAGCCAGGCCCCTGGAGCACCTTGCAGAGTCCTCTCAGTTTCTTGCTGATGTTTCCCCACTGCTCTCCTCTTGCCTGGGGGTGCCAATGCAGTGAACCCCAGCCCACAGAGCCCATGGCTCATCCCTTGGGTACCACGTGGCTGCTGCTGCTCCAGGTGATGTTTCTGAGGGGCTGCATCCCTCCAGTGCTGTGGGCAGGACAGCAGGGAGCACCCCGAGGTGCTGCAGCATGGGGTGAGCTCCTTGCCGGGTGTAATGACAGATGCCCGGGTGAGCCTTCAGGGTCGATTTGGGTGCTCCCAGCTCCCCTGCACCATGAGCAGGGACTTTCCTGCCCTGTTGGGTGCTCCCTGCCTGCTGGTGGAGGGGCCTCTGGAGCGGGTGATGGAGGGAGTGCTGAGTCAGCAGCTCAAAAGGCTTACTCGGCCCTGTGAAAAATGCTGATGCAGCATTTTTTTCAAAAATGGTTGACTCAGGAGGCTGGAAAAGTGTTGCTCGTTAGTCTGCAAAAAGGTCGACTCATGGGGCTGCAAAAACACCGAGCCATGCACAGCCACTGCCCCTGCCCCTGCCCTAGACATCTGAGGATGTTTACCATCCAATTTCTGAGGGTGGCATCCCATCCAACTGCCAAATTTAAGGGGCAAAACTTCCCCCCAAGTTTGCCCTCCTGCCATCACCCGTGTTTGTAATGGAAGAGGATCAGCAACACCACCCCCAAACTCACTGATTTTACAGTGGTTCCAATGCCTGGTGCTCATGAAGCAACTGGGAGAGCAAACAGCAATCTCTGTCACTCCTGCACAGTCTGAGTGAGAGGATGCAGCTGAGCCACGTCTTTCCTAAGTCTGCTCAAGTGGTGCATCCCCTCCTCTCCCCCCAGCACCAACAGTGGCATCACCAAGCGTGGTTTTCCCTGTTGGCAGAGGAAGCAGTGAGCCATGCAAGAACGTTCCTGATGGCTCCTGCTCCCTGGGAAGGCGCTGTGAAAGGAACGCGGGGAAGGCTCGGCTAAGGAACGTGTGCTACGTGTATCCCTCCCTCCTCCCAGCCCCAGGAGGGGCTTTCTCTCCAGCCTAGAGGAAATCAGACCTCTGCAAGTCTTTTTTTTTTTTAAAGCTTCTGTTAAAGATGATGCCCATGGCCTCGGCTGGGAGACAGACACAGCTACACCACGGCAGCCCGACCACGCTGCAGTTTGGAATTTATTAGAAACAGCTGTCAGTACATCCTTCTAAAACATTACATGTCAATGTGCTTTATTGCAATTTTTTTTTATTGCATTTTTTTTTGATCTAGAGCAAGTAGGCCCAGGATGCTTAGTGTCTGGGATTTAAAAGCCCAACCAACTAGTAAAAGAAAGTACAGCAAAATTGTAACACACCCGGTGACAAGTACAGTGTTGCATTACTGAGCTAGAAACTACAGGATGACTTGTCAGAAAACACTAACATACACTTGGTTTCCTTATGAAGCAGTTTGTTTCTTTTCTTTAAAAGTTAAACTACATGAATTCCTTTTTTTTTTCTTTTCTTCCCCCCACCCCCCTCCCCGACTACACCATAAACGACAGAAGAACAGATTTTACACAAATAACAAACAAGAGTACCAAAGTTACATGCTGGAATTCATCTGGAAAACAAAATAATTCAATAGCTTCTGGAGAAGCAGGTTCTTAACAGATGCAGTTTCCCTTAAAGAAAATAGAAGTCAAAGAAAAGCAGAAACATTGATGCAAAGGTTGTACAAAGGAGTGTGCTGTTATTTCAGCCCTCGACACAAGATCAAACACCCACTCATGCTTTACATTGAACCACACCTTGAACAAAGAGTCCACTCACAAAGGGACACGCACCAACACCACCCATTGCACATCAGCTCTGGACAGGGGACACTGAGGGGCCACTGCAACGTGCAAACGTCTCACAAGAGAGCAAGAGGGGTTCTTTTGCTAAGCCTTTGCTTGGGACACGGTTGAACACTTTGTCCCGGAGTAAATAACACCCCAAATCAACTCTGTTTACAAATATAGTAGCAACCCCCCCGAGGAAATCCAGAGTTCAGCATTTCAGAAGCACATATGCAAGATGAACACAATAAACTCCTTTCCGTTTGACAAAAAACCAACCCAATTCTGCCCAAACACGTGGCAGAATGTGCTAACAGTGAGTTTTGTTTTCTTTTTAAGGGGCAGTGCCACTTACAGCTAATGCATATAAATGTGTACGTGAATATATTTTACATATATCTATATACATACAGTACATATACACACACACGCACGCGCACACACACACGGATGATGCAGACCATTACAATCCCATGGTGCAATAAACAGCCAGATATACAAAATTAACAGGTTTTTCACCGAACAGATCTTTGCTGGATGTAGAAGTCACTCACGAAAACAAAACAGATCCAAACCCCGACCCAGCTGACTGGATGTGAGCCCACCCCTGCAGCCACCAGGGGCTGGGGGCAGCTCGGGGCCGGCCCCAGCATCCTACAGTGCCCTGCTGGGAGGTGACAGTCACCCCTAGAGACCTTTTCTCTTGTCTTTGGATGCAGTAACTTTCTCCAAACCATCCCGAGCCTCTTGCTACAAGCACTTGGGAAGTGCATGGGAACGGCGTTCTGGATACAGGGGGAAATGTCCTTCCCCTCCTTTGCCAGTGCCGATCTCACAGAAGCAATCCCAAGGGAAGGTGGTGGAGGGGGGCATCAAATTAAAGTTGCTTTCTCTAATATAGGTTGATCAATGAAGCAAAGTTTTTTTCTATCCAAAAGGGCCTGTCTCACTTATTTTTCCTTGCCTCTGAAGCTCCTATTATGTTTTTTCAAGGCAAACTTTAGAACAAATGGCTAGTCTAGTCATAAAATATGGTGAGTCTACGCCAATAGCAATTTAAAAAATGCAAATTCTGCATTAATTGTATGGAGCCAGCCCCAAAGCCCAGCACTTCAAGCACTATCATCTAAACAGTTAACAAGCTAAAGCTCCCAATCTGCCCCTCTGAACAAACAGGAAGGAACTGAAAAGATTTCAAGAGAGATTTTTTTGGGTTTTTTTCCCCCTTCCCATTCGGTGGAAAGTATTTCTGCCCACAGAACGCAAGATTCACAAAAATGTTGGCCAAACTTCACGTAACCCCATCCAAAGCTGCTGCTCACGCAGTGCTGAACTGGCCCAGCCTCCTGGCGAACAGGCCAGCGCCTCTTTGGGCTGGTCCTTCCCTTCTCCCGGCTGCTCGTGTGCCAAGGGAAACAAGGGGATCAGCAGTGCAAGTTCCCTTCCCATGCAGAAAGGGCAGCAGCTCCTCACGGACTTGTATCAGCTCCCTAACCCTCTCCTGCCTGTGCATTTAAGGAGAATACAACTGGTTATTCCAAAGGGAAGGGTCTGCTCTAGCATCTCCTCTTATTTTGTGGTTCCAGGCAGAGGTTTCTGCTTCATGGTCTGTCTCCTGCTTCATCAAACTACAGCCAGAGGGATGCTGCAGGGTGCTGATCCTTCCTCTCCACTAAAGCTATTTGCTTTGAATGCTGAATTTGAGCAAACCTGACCCCCCTCCCCTCACAGCGTTTTTGTTCTTCGGGAATGTTATTTTGATTTTGCTATTGCAAAAGCAGAGGTTGTAAATCAGCCATAAGAAAACTATACAAAAGGAAACTTGGTTTTAAACATGGTCTAAACAAAACAACCCTCAACCCATCATAGTGCTTTGTAAAACTGCATTTTGAACCTGTCTCTTACCGCTCCTGATCCACAAGCAGTACCTGTTTCATGTCTGCACAATGCAGCAAGCATACAAGACTCACTAACATTTCAGATTTTTATTCCCTGTTAGTGTAACAAAAAATAAAAAATAAACAGACATTCAAAAACAGAAGCGAGATTGTTCAAGTACCAAATAAGGGGCTTTTCCAAACCTAAAGTGTGACACTCCTACAGCAATTCTGCTGTTTTAAACAGCCACAGCGTTCAGTTACAGACATGGTGCCACCCAAGCCTGCAGAGAGCCCAGGATTTGGGGCAACCAAGACCCTCATCCTTCTCCTGCCCTCCCCAAAACAGCACTAAGTGTCAGCATTCATTTCCACAGTCCCATTACCGTTGCCTGGCTTTGCGAGGGAAAAACTTTGATTTTTGCCCTGCTGTGACTAGAATTCAGCTGTGATCAAATGAAAGGTTTTTTTCTGGGAATGGCTTTTGGTTGTGGAAGTCTTGCTAACACTAGTGTCAGCGAGAAAAGAATCAGGCCCATCAGATTAAATGGAAAACTTCTTGAACATCTGCCACCTCAAGAGAGATGAGTGTGGAAAGAGCATTTTAATTTTGGCATAAGACAAAGGGCTGTACTGGATATAACTCTAGATTAAAACTACCAATGCTGCAAAGCAGCAACTCACTTCACTGCTGATGAGAATGAAATAAAAACCCAAAGATAACCCCTCAAAACTAGAGCACTCCAGTATCAGAAGGTGGACAATTGCACATTACTGCTTCACACACTAGTGAGGCATCTGCTGGGACATCCCTCTGTTTCTAAGTTGGTTCTTCCCACGCTCAGATTATTTGTAATCAACAAACAAACTAGTGGGAAAAGATTTATAACTTAGTAACTTCAAAAACATGGCACTCGTGGCTGACACAATGGGGCCAATGGCAACTGTGGAAGCAGACCTGATTTCCATCCATACCAATACAAAATACTGAATCACCCCTAATTCCCTGCAAATATACTTCAAAACAGATTAGAAGAAACTGTGCATATTCGAGTTTCAACATCCCCTACCCCCCTCCCCCATTTAACACTGTGCAAAAGTTATTTATTTAACTCTACATATATATTTAATACAACATGGGTCAGTGAGATCAATGCTCCTCTAACTGCAGCCTGGTACCAGATGGCTGCTACAACAGTGAGGCTACTTCCCCCTTTCCTCCTGATGTTCTGACTCTTAAATTCAAAACCTTCTCACATCTTACTATTTTAAAAGAACTTGAGTTTCTTTGTTTTGCCTCTGTGTTCACATTTCCTGTATTTGTTTCAGGCTTAACAGCTGCTTTTCATGCTGGGGTGTAATCCTGCACCTCACAAGCCCATTTCTGATTTCTCAGTCATGCAAGTGTAGAACAGCTCCTGGAAGCTGTGGGTTTTCTCACAGGTCTAATGCTACTGAGCAAACAGAATTAGGCCAAGCACAATGAGAGGTGCAGGACCAAGCCCTTGCCCCATAGATCACACCAGCTACATGTGTCAGTTGATTTTATATCAATTTTGATTTGCTCTGTGAGTGCAAAATAGTTGCAAAAAGAATCTGTGCAATAGCATGTGTGAGCCAAAGGGGAACCATGGCAGCAGCTGGGACTCCAGGTGCCTAAACCAAACACAGAGAAAGAAAGTGGCAAAACAGCCTCAGGAGACTGCTCAGAATAATGGAGCCAGTACAAGGAATGCAGGCTTCATTTGCCCCTAGCCCTGCCCTGAAAGTTTGGGCAAAACAGAACTTCCAAGAACACCTCAAGGATGGCTTATTGGCTCTGGGTCCATCATTCACAGCAAATACATCACCTGTGACCAGCAAAAAGAGCTTGGGGAGCAAATGGCCAGGAGTCCCAACTCACTCACACCACGATAAAGCCAAGCTACCTTCACAGATGCTAATGGAATTACACTGCATTTACCTTGGCACAGCCAGGGCTGGAGCCTGGACCAAGACCTCACAGGATCAATCAGATTCCACTACAGGGAGACTTCAGTCAGCCCTGCTCTGCTATCCTGCTGCTGTCAGGACCGTGAGGGTGTGCCAGGATTTATAAGCCTGCAAGTAGATCTGTGCCTGTTTAAAACAAAACTGAGCCCTACCTGAAACTGGGGCAGATGTGAAACACTTTGGCCAGGTTTCCTCTGTCACAAAAGCAGGGATCAGAAACATGGGCCTCATCAGCCTCAAATGTTAACACTGTCAGTAAGAGAGTGCAGGGAGATCACAAGGGCAGGGAAAAATCAGACACTCCTCTCACACAGGTTTTTCTACTGGCATGAGGCACCTGGCTATCATTTGTGCCTTTGAACTGATTTCCTTCATTGAGCATTTGGTCTCAGCCCAGCATCAAGGGAATGCTGGATGCCTGAGAGGTGTGAGAATGGCAGCTGTACAGCTACCAGATTAGAACTGCAAATTAGCCAAGAAAAAATTCCATGTCCACAGACCACTGAGGAAACCATTCAAGATTTCCACTAACAGCTAAGGCCATGTCTCATTTTTCCTTTTTTTCCTGGGGAAGCAGAAGGGACACACAAACAGATCTGGTTCACTTTGACATAGCAGCTTATGCAAATTTTACTCTTCTCTCACACAGTTCTGAGTTTTGGCTGAGCTTTGTAGGGTATCATTTAAATGAGAAAAATGGCAACTACAGAATTCCTTGCCTGAAGATTGCACTCTGGCCAATTAGGAAGTGTCTGGGATGCGTCAGGGTCATTAGTGCAAAATAAAAAATGTCATGGCATGCCAGGCAACCAGACTACCCTTCCTGCAATGGCTGTCAGTGCTCCAGCCTTGTCACTTCCCTACTTGTGAATTCAAGACATTCAGTGAAATAATACTTCTAGTGTAAACAATATACATCAACAAGCCTGGCACCACTGCCCAGGCATTACAGAAAATAGCCATTTGAACAGGAAATCAGCCCCAGGGTCAGAAACGGGTCTCCAGCATTCTCAGACCTGCATGACTGTCTGCTTCCTGTCCTGCACAATGGGTGCATTGCAAGGGAAACGCTTCCAGTAATGGGAACAAAAGTAACTTTCAAGGTTGCACACTGAACAATTACTTTGCCAGTTGTGCTTTGATGCCAAGTGGTTCAGTTTGCCAAACTTAGCTCTTTTTCATTTTAGAAGCTTAAGGAATGGAAATAAGCTGCTTTGTACACTTTCCAGGGAGGGGATTTGTTTGATGATTGCTGTAGTTGATGAAGCCCAGGACTACCCACTCCAGTATTTGACAGCAGCCCTTGCCAAAGGATGGTACCAGACATCCAATAACTGAGGCGTATGGCTCTCTTCCCTCCCTGTGTTTTGCATCATGTCTAAAATAACTACAAGGGAATTTAGATTATACCAGAGTAAAATCTTGCTTGGCTGCAGTGGTGTGAGAGTTCAGAACCCAGCTTGCAAAGAACAAATCAGAGGAGATCTAGGATTAGCATGCTCACTTGTTACAACTACAAGTAAGTAGTACAGTAACTACACCCCACCAAAGAAATGGGTACAATAAGCCATCCAGGAGCATTTGATTACACCGACCTTTTTTTGTACCAAAATCAAGAGTCTGTCACTGTTCAGCAAGAGACCTTCAGCAGGTCAGTGCAAGCTTCATTCAGGTTTACATTCTGAAGCACAGTATCATTAAAACTCTGAAAACAGAATCCCAAGCTGAGGAACAGGAGGGAGAGGGGGTGAACAAGGAGGAGAGTGAGCAATTACATCAGATCAGACAAATTTCGTGTTTTGAAGCCACACAATGTTTAGCTTTTCCTTTTATTTGTTTCAAGTTTTGGTGCAGAAAGTATGTGCGGATGCTAATGCAACCTCCCCTGTAAGTGCTCGATCTAGCAACGAACAAAGTTTTGGCGTGTTCAGTTTGGTTACGTTTCCTTTAAGCGAAGACCTGTAGTGCCATTGAAACCAAAACTTTGTTACTGTTGGCAAAAAAATAAAGCAACTTTCCTTTTACAAGCATTTTTTTTCCATTTAAATAAAAACCTGAAGCTTTCCCATAATTCCTTTGGTCTTCTCTCACCAAATACCATGCTACCTCAAGACAAGCCCTCTTTTGGAAGTCCGGCTGAATCGCAGTGAAGCTGCTAAAATTAGCAGAGAAGAATTGCTGTGGCAGAGTTTTCCCCCTAGTTTGTTGGGAGTTTAAGACTGAAAGACATTACCAGTGCCTCAGGCAGAGGCTTCAAATTGTGTCTACCAGAACAAGAGAAAACAAAATCCAATTAGAAGTTCCACTGAAGGTGCCTGGCAAAAAATCATCTCCATAAAATGATGCTCTGCTTCCAGTATTTTCTTATGCGTTGCGTTGAGTTTATTCCCCTCATAAGGAAACAAAAGTATCGGTGTAAAAGCACAGCTGAGCTTTTAAGGTAGCACCAGGACACCTACACCCAAGTTGTCGTCTTGTTGCTGCTAGGCCTCTTTTTGATTCACATTCACAGAATCACTTCTTGTGCAAAACAAGCAGTCTAAGGAGAAAGAATGCCCTCCGAGTTCTAATAAAAATTGTAGAAAAGAATCCAAGATAAGCCAACGCTTTCCTCCTCCCCAAAATTTACCTGCAGAGAGAGGGGGGCATCTGTGCGTAGACAGGATAGGCAAGCCTGACATTTAGGGAATCATTGTGTTGGACTAGGGACGTCTGCTGGTAATGAAGAACCAAATCCTTAAGTGTGCTGTACAGGTTGTACGGTTCTGCAAACCCATAACCTCTTGGAGTGCTGTAGATCACACAGTGTTTCACTTCTCCATCAGCTCTGCAATGAAAGGAAAGAGGAGAGTTTAACATGAAAGGACAAACCCAAAGTGACAGTCTATTAACAATTAACTAATGCAGCAACTCCGCCAGTCACTGGATTACATAATGGAGGACCCAGTAGATGCAAGTGGAAGAGATTAATGTAGTCTGTGAAGAAACAGTGCTTCGGGGCACACAATTAAACACTCTTGCATAATAATCCACATAAGAGGGCTCTTCCATCCCAGCAGTACAATTCCCTACTGCATTGTTCTCCAAATGGTCCTTGGGAAAAAAGTCAAGAACTAAACCAAGAAGATAAGCACCCGAAGTCAGCAATGACTTTGTGCTCAACTCACCTAGAAACCTTTCCACTAAGCAAAGAAACCCAAACCCACAAATTATCAGGACCTAGAAAGTATTCCATGGAACACAGTGCTAACCTTCCATGTGCATTTTTTAATGTTAAGCATGGGACGGGTTCAAGCTGATTCATTATCTGAAGCCATAGCGACCGAGTCTTTAACTTGGCAAAGCAGCTACTGGAGCACAGCAATTCCAAAGCTGCTAGAAAAACTTATCTGCCAGAAAGATCAGGTATTATGTAATCCTTGTCCTGGAGCCTGTTAAAATCCCAGTCACATGTAGGAACAGGTTACTTAGTGCCACCCCTTTGCAAGCCTATAGCATGATCCCAACCAAACAAAAGCATCTGATGAAGCCAGCACTTCAGTGACTGCAATGAACAGAACATGGAACAGATACTACAGTTACCTTGAGGTGCTAAACCTTCATATATTCATTTCTCAGATTTGTGCTCAGAAGCAATTAACCTCATGTGAAATAAATCAGTGAAAGCCATTTTGGACTCCAGGACAAGCTTGAAGGATTTTTAGATAATGGAGTTGGAGTATTTCTGACCTTCATTACATCGGCATAAAATGAAGTGAAATACAAGAAATCAATGCAAGGCTGTGTGAATGTCATCAAAACTACTGCTCACAAATAATCCTCTGAAGCATCACCATTACTCTACACATATAAGAAAAAGATCTAGAATTGGGCATGTCTGAAAATGAGAATGGAGGATGCCACACCTTTACAGCCCTGCTTTATTTCTTCCCATGGGTCCCTTAGCAGGGAAGAATATGGGAGAATTAGGCCCTAACTTAGGCCCTTACTACAGAGCTTCAAGTTGGGATACTTCAGAAGTTCGTACCAACTACTGTGGGAACTGCAGAGGCTGCAGGACTGCAGTTATTGCACATTCAAAGCACATTTTTGTTACAAAGCTTTTACCAGGCCGGTCTTCCTGCAAACACACAACACATTCCAACGGATAGGCCTAAGTTAGGCCTGGCTTTTGTTCTCCAAAATAAAGAGCTTTGGTAGAGATTTATGAATTGAGTAGTTAAAACAAAAAGGAAAACAGACTTACACCACAGAACAAGCATAACATCCTTTCTTGCTGCTCTCACGGATTAAAAATGCTCCGTCAGGTTTCCCACAGAGCAAGTCTTCCGCTTGGATACGGTTGAGATCCCCAACAAACCAAGTTTTCTCATCGTGATGTGGCAGATTTTCATCTTCTTCATTCACAAAGTACGTGCTGAGAGGATAAATTTGTTAACCAGTGATCAGTAAAGGAGTTAATAAGCCGAGTTATTTTCACAGAAATCATACAAAGAAATACCAGAATTGCCCGAATTGGGAGGTTGGGCTCCTAACAAACATATATTAAAGGCTTCCACTTAAATCTCAATTTTAATCCTACATGTTTCAGCAGAGTTGCTGCCTCATGTGACATCACATGACTCCAGTCCTTTATTGAGAAACTGGTGGTTTTTGTTACCAACCCCACAAGAGAAAGCACTTACTAATGGCACACTTCTCAATAAAATCATATGTATAGTGACACTTACTCATCAATATTTTCATTTTTGATCCCAAGCCAGTCATTTATTCGCTTCTGTCTCACCCCCTTGTGATTGAGCCATCTGCCAGAAGAAGAGAACATTATTATACATTACTTCAGAGCATGTGCATGGGTTTTCTTAGTGAGCAAGCTGAAGCTCAGACACAAGAGAAACAGTCTGTGTCCAGCCCAGGGACATTAGGAGCTGGATAACAGTGGTGGTGAAATCAAGTGTGGGTATAAGCAACATCTGAGACACCTAACAAAAAGAAGCACTTACATCTGTTGTATTAGCAACCACAGGTTTTGTTTATAACTAATTTTTCTCAAATTCTTTATTTACAGGAGTTGCAGAATGTGCACCTAGTTGTAGCTGGCTCTTTAAATAATGAAGTAATGAAGAGGCCAACTAGCTCTCAGACATCCCCTGCTAGACTGTAGCACCTTAGCACCAACAGAACTTTGGTTATGAAAAGAAAATTAAACTCTCATTATCCTGATGGAAACAGCCATTAATCAGATTCATCAGAGACACTATTCTGAGGTATGGGTCAGGCTTACTTACACAAGATACTGATCTCTGATTTTGCGGAGCTGAATTAGGTCAGGCTTGATGCTGTTCATTTTCTTATCAGTCTCCCTGTTGTCCAGAGCTTGTTTCTTCAAGTCTTGTTCCAGGCGCATTTTACTGTCATGGATCTCACCCAGGCGTGATTTTAATTTTTCATAGTTCATCATTATCCTGCAAATGAGGATGAGAGAAGAGGTCAAACCAGCCCAGAAGGACTGAACCTACTGGTGGCACTTACAGAAAAGTATCACAGAACCACCATAACAGCAACTCCTTCCTTTGACCACATCCTCCTCACATGAAAATTACTGTACAAGTGACAGGAAAGACCTCCTGCCAGAGGGCTGCAACCTTCAGTTTACCTTAATATATTTCCTTCTGGCAGAGATGCAAGAAGAAATTCTCTGTAGGAAGGTAAGCTAGAACAGATTCCACCTTCACTGTCAGATTCAGTTTTTGTTGTATCAATTATGCGAGCCCACCACAAGTATCAGCAATAGCAAGATTTCAAATGCAAACTTCAATTACTATCAAGAGCTACCAGGAAATAATGCTGCCTGTCTCTTCATTCCAGATTAGTTTGCAGGTTTTGTGTCACTCAGGAAAATTACATCTTTTGCTTGTTAATTGCCTTTACTCGGAACAAAGCACCCCAAATGCATTGTTGAGATTGTTGCATGTAACTGTTTCTGGTCAAAAAACCTCCTTAAGATGGTTCATAAAGCACTGTGTCAAGTGAGGCATTGTACCTGGCCTTTCTTCAAAGGCCCAGATCCAGCTTTTTCTGCTAATACCTTCTTGGAAGGGTAGTTTCAAACAATGCACTCACTGAATTTGTTAGATCACAGCTACTAAACATTGATCTTCTTTGAAAGCGACTAAAACCGACTATGGACAATGAGATTTACCAAATTTACATTCATTTCACAGTTTGCAAGTACAGAGTTCTCTGAATTATATTCTGAGTAAATCCAAATAGACATGGGATAAGCAAATTAAATCATTATTTCCTGTTCTTTCCTCGTCCTCATCACAGTATCTTGATTTACTCAAGTTAAGAAAGGATAATCCAGAGATTTCCCAGCAATTCCTTGAGAGAAGAGAGCTTTCCTGAAGGCTGAGATACCTTGAGGGAAGGTCTCAGAAAACACTGAGCTTACAAAGTGCTTTATATGATGCTGTCACGGCAGTGTCAGTGTGGACACCACTTTTTCCAGGTAAGCAAACACAACCTGAGAGCTCACCGTTCAATTTCTTTGTCGTTCCCCTCCCTGCGGAATCGCTCGATGTATTCTTTGCTGTATCGCTCTTGGGAGTGGCACTGCTCCTCAAATATCTTAATTGTTTCATTAAATGCTTCAATTGCAGTTCTCTTCATCTGAATTTCCTATGTAAGGAAAGAGTCCTTCATCATTTGTTCTTAACACAGACGACGATGCAAGACTTGATTATGTTGCCTAAACTGACTGAGAAGATGATCTTTTTCTCCCCCCACTAAGTTAAAATAGGATTAATCAGCTTTAAATTCAGTCAAATGTCTGAGTAGGGTCAGGAAAGAACTGGGCAGACTTACTCCCTGTAAGTCTACCCTCCTCCCCTACTTGATGCTCTCTATTAGGCTGCAAACCCCTCGAACATTTTAGTCATATTTTCCATCTCAGTTTGCAGGAAGACTGCCAGCAAATGTCCTCCCCATATATGAACTATCTTATTTTACAAGAAGCAGTCCAAATACCATATTCACACTTCCTTAATGCCTAATATGTGGTAACTGACTCGCATGTGATTGCACAAAAAACCTGGACAAACCCCTCTACAGCTCTCACTGCAGCATGTGGCAGCTGGAAATGCTCAGCAGCCAAGGAAGAAGCCTGCACTGCAAAGCTTGTAAGTGCTGGCCTTGTCCACAGCTTTACCTTACACCAAAAACTTCAGCTCCTCTTTCTTCCTTGCCCCACACCATCCCTCTAGGACTATCTGCAACAAGCAGTATTCACTGTTTCCATGAAAGATGAAATTTCCTTGCTCTATCCCACAATTTACTACGATTTTTCCTTATATTACCTTTATTAGCCTTAACAGGTTAAAATAATTTTCTTTGCTTTTTAAGCAACAATAAACACACTCTACAAAGAGCCAAAGCAGCACTAACCTGAGATGTTCTGGTGTATTCTTCATACAATTTGTCATACTCTTTGCTCTTCTCCTGATACTGAGCATGGTATTCTTGAAGCTTTTTACCTACTGCATCTATATTATCTTCTTTCACCAATTGATCCTGCACATACAAAGAGCTGTTAAGTCTTCAAGCAAAGCAGCTTTTCCTTAAGAGTATTCATTTGTCCACTTATGCACATTTGCATTTTACAGATATTAGCATCATGATTTATAATCCAGTTTCTAGAGAGCACGGTGTCTAAATCTGCTTTCCTTTGTGCAACATGTTCCAGAGTTTACAGACACAAGGAATTGGAACTATGGGACACCAAGAGCTGTTTAGCTGTGCACTAAACCTCCAAAAACACACCACACCTTACTTTCAGGATTGCTATCAGGTTCAAGAAAGAAAGAAGCAAATTGCTTAGAATCTTCAGTTAAAGAACAGAGGGGTTTTTTTTTTCTTTTTTTCTTTTTTTTTTTCCTAAAAAGCTCTGCAGTTCTTTTTCCTTAATGCAAAAATATGTTTTGGGCTACTGAATAAAAGTTTAAAGAATGTTCTTGAAAAATTTAGATGGCTATGCACAGAGTGAGCAGCTGCACAGCTCAGATGGGCAGCACTGGCCAGAACAGCGCTCAGTGGGTTCACAAGGGTGCAAGGAGAAATTAAAAAGTTTCTCAGAGATTCAGCTCTGCTGCCTGACATGGTTTAAATCCTCTGTTGGGCTCAGATGGAGACTGGAAACCTGATAAAATGTAGCAGCTTTAGATGGTTAGACAGTTTGGAAGATGCAAGTAAGGCCAAATATGAAAATTCACCTCTTTTTTTCCGGTTAAAAAAAAGATTAAAAATTAATACAAATTTAAATAAAATAAATAAAAAATACTAAAAAATAATAAAATTTAAAATAAAAATAATTAACTTTTTTTTTTTAATCATGCTATTTATAGAGAAACCCTAAAATTACATGCACATCTGCAATTTTTTCTTGTCTGCACTGAAAGCTATTGGGGCTGATGAGGATCTTACCTGCTGGTACCTGGACACGGGGTACATCAACTTCACATCGAGCTTGGGGTTGTACTGAGCAAGGGACTCATTGCGGTAGTGGTTAATGAGTTCCACAACGGAATTAAATGTCAGTGGATCAGAAAAGCCGTATTTTCCATCCCGATGATAGATCTTTATCAGTTTGTTGTTGCCACCCTTCCTGTAAAGTACAGTCATTCAGAGGTTTTGCTGTGTCCCTCCCATCCCTCACCAGCACTGAGGCTGCTAACAAAGGCACCAGTGAAATTCCTGAGCAAGTGGCTCCCACACTGCACACCTACACAGGGATTCTTTACACAGCAGCAATATTAAGTAGTTTAAAAGTCAATACACACAGAATTATCATCAGATTATTTGAACAGGAGCAAAGCCCAAAGTAAATCTCTTCCTATGTGTTCATTCTGGAGCCAGCTTATGGTATTTAAGTCCTAGCTTTGCCAGAAGTTTTGTAAGGGAAAAGAAGGATGCTGAAGGCTGAATAAAGGAGCCATAAGAAAACCCCAACCCATAATTTCCTGCAATTCAGGGTCACTAATAGGATACAAATGAGTACAGAATTATATAATTATTAATGAATCTTTTTGAGTTAAGGGTGCTAATATAGGATACACGAACATACAAAATCCTTTGAGGATTACAAGATGGTTGTAAATTTAGTTATGCAGATTTATACATTCTAGTGGTTTCCCCAAATGGAGTGCTTTTCTTCCTTTTTTTTTTCCAACAACAGCCTGTTTAGACACTGTCCTGTCCTTCTCCTGCTCTTACAATTCAGTAAAATAACCAAATCATGCCAAACCTTAGCACACAGGCTGTGAACTTGGAGGCAAAAGTTAAAGCAGAATTTTAACTACACCCTTGGGATCAAACCTACCACTAAGGCAATGGAATTTCACAGCAGGATCAAGTACCTGCTGTATCACAGTAGCTCCCAAGGGTGTGCTACAAGGGCTGTGGCTCCTGTGCCTCACCTGCTTGTCCCTAACAATCACCCTTGGGAGCCTGTCAGAGGCAAGTGGCTGGGCAGGCTGGGCAAGGCACCAGAGCCAGTCACATGAGGTTTCTGCCTAACTGCAGCAGACAGGGCTGGGGCAGCTCTGGGAAACCTGCCACTTGCAGACGATTTTAATGAAGAAATGAACATAGCTCCAAGTCAATATTTCCTAAACTTTAGATCGGAAAGCACAAGATACTCTTTTTACCAAGACATTGTGTTCAGTTCTGCAGAGCTGCACGCTGATGAGGTATCCAACACTCTCCCATTAATCAAAGGCCTGGTTTAGAAACACCTTTTACCTTAGCAGTTCTGAAACTATGAAGCACTCCTGAGCAGCTCTCCTCCCTGAGTCCCATCTCATCTACATAGAGATCCTTAGTGAGGATCTGACTGAGTATTTTGTGAGGGACAGGACTCAATGCACAGAGCAGACTGTCAGAGCTGGCTCTTTATTTGCTTGTTCTGTGATGTGCAGAACTGGGAACATCTCTCAGCTTGAGCCACATGAGCTTTACACAGCCAGGGCTGTCACTGGTCTGGCCACAGCTCCTCAGGGCTGTGCTGAGGGGACCACAAGTGCCCCGTGCTCACCGCAGTGTCAGAGTGTAGTCTCCCTGCATCTTGGTCGATGCGTCGCGCACCAGGAATGTTCCATCTGGCATGTCTCGTAATTTGTCATTGACTTCTTCCCTGGAGAATGGAAAGGGAGGCAAAATTAGAAGTGCTAAGGACATGATCACCTTTGCAACAGGTAAAACATCGCACTCAGCAACACGAATGTCTGCAGAGCTCAATCTTCTGTCACGCTCAGGCTCTCCAGTTTTTTAGGCCACCTAAAGCAAGTCTCAATTTGTGAAGCTGTGCTAAAGAAAAAGGAGTTGCAGTCAATTGCCACTTAGAAAGGAGTCTCTATTTAAACAACAGTAGCAGCTGTGACTCAGTTCACAACCTTTCACTTTAATCTGCTCAGGTTTTAAAGTCCACACTGGAACAGGTGCCCTTTGAGAAGCCAGTCCTGACCTCTTAAGACATGGTCTCTAGAATCACAGCTCAAAGGTGCCTAGAGTTTAACACAGTTTTAGTCTCAAGAGGCTCCTTATTGGCTTAACTCTGATCTTATTTACAGCCCTTTTAAACCACTACAACCTTGCTAGCTTCAGTGCAACTGTTCCTTATTTACAACTGAGACAGAAGGATACTCAGTCCAGAGCTTTAAGCTAAACCAAGAAATCTTTTAGTGAAAGTGAGTACCTGTAAGCATTAAGAAAACTATTTCAGCTGAAGAGATATGCATCTTGCTTATGAGCATTTCACCTAGATTATGTAAGTTACTTTATAACAGCTCCCTCAAAGGAAGCTCTAAGCTCTTTTTAATACAATCATTTGGAAATTAAAGTTTCTCAGGTAGCCTCAGCATTCTTTAGGTGCTGTAGGAAGCCTAGCTGAATCTTACAAAGAAAAATCAACAGCAGGGGTTTTTTTTGTTCAAATACTAAGGAACAAAAGCATTCAAAAGAAAACAAAAGAATAGCTTTAGCTTTGATTTAGCTACCTGAAAACTATTCTGTTAGTAAAACTGACTCTTACTGAGTATCACATGCTCATATCCATTTACTCCTCTCAGACCATTTTTCAGATTGGACCCAGTTAACTCCTTTTTGAATGGACAGATATGACCTACAGGTCTGGGCCTGCAAGTTGCACCCTGGAGCTCATGACAGAATTTTCAGCACAAGTTCTTGACTGGAGAACATTGCTCCTGCCCTGCTAGCCTGATGCAGCTGGCTGCCAAACCAGGGCCATAAACAATTCCATCTTTACATGAGTGTGTATCAAGGTTTAATCTAATAAAGCCACTCCAATGCGATTTGCAGTGCATTAGCTCCTGCCATCATGTGCATTGGTAATTGAGGGACAAATCCACAGTCAATAAACTGATACCAATATTGAGCAGTTCTAAACAAACTGTGCCTAGTGGGTTTTATGATCAGGTCTTGCCACTCTGCTTCAGCTTAAAATTAACAGAAAAATATCTCTGCCAAGGCCCTTCAAAAGCAAGATCTATGAGGGTTTGCTTTATAAAAAGATAAGGGTGGTACAATAAAGATATGAAAACTCTATTTCCCTTCTCAGAACGTCAGTGAGCTCATGTGGCAAACGCGCTCTTCATGCCTCTATCTGCCCAAGTGCTTCAAAGTATTATGTGCACAAGTTTGAGCAATTCCTGATCACACTCCCAGCACGCTCACCTGTCCTCTTACAGCTCCAAATTCTAGACTCTTCAGAAGTGCCTTAAGAGGGTACGAGATGACTGAACATTTCAGTTCTTTTATGCAATTAAGTATATAAAAGCAGGCTTTTCATGTTCTGAACCTAGCCCAAGCCATCTATTTTCTCAAGTGCATAGAAAAGGTTTTTCTTAAGAGGCAAAATTTAATTTGTTTGGTATGTGTCTTTGTCATCTGCTCAGCATAGCTGGGTGATGGTTAACATTTGTAATAGCTATTTTTCATATCACCATGTAATAGAAATGAATATAGTTGAAATGTTAAACAAACGTTAAAGAAACCAAAAATAAGAATGCAACTCCTTTCATCCTGATATACTATTTTATACTGAAATTTTGCTGAATTGCATGCATTCCAGGACTGCATGTTTACAACACTTTATTAAATATCAGATTCAAAGCATTTCTCTTCTTTTCAAAGATTGTATATGTGGACAAATTTAGAAACTCAAAAATTACTGTCACCAAGACTGGCAATATCTGCACCAGAAGAGCAACAACTTAAATATCCTGAATCCACTTGAATACTTTCACTTGGGTGCTTTGTCAAGCATGGTCCTAAAGCATTCCCCTCCATTAAAATGCTGCCTGAAATAGGATGTTCTTCTTCTGAATTCTAGCAGGCTTATCCTACTTTTGACAATATCTATTAATACATTTTAATTAATATATTCTAGCAATATTGCTTACCTTGAGATGTCCCCCCAGTACCACTCTGCTTCCTGCAGAGAGAAACTGGAATTGTCCTTTATTCCATTTGTATTGACTGGAGTCATTGGTTTGGGTGGCTTTGGAGGAAGAGCTGAAAATGAAAAACAAAAGGTTTTATCTTTAAAAAGATTAACAAAAGGTAAACAGGAGAAAATAATCACTAAACTGTTAATGAAATATAGTAGAAAAACAAGAGAAAATGTGCATCTTGAACTCAGCTTTCAAGATCTCTCAAGCCAAATGGAACTTGCAATCTTAAAGGAAGTCTGAAGTCAACTGTTCCACTGTGATATGAGATTTTTTAGTATCAAACACTTGGTTGAGGGAGGGGGAAAGTAAGGAGTATGAGGAAATGTGAGTTTTTGTTAAAAGAAGACTGGTGCAGGCACGACTACAAGGGCAGGTGCCGCCTAAAGCTCCAAACAAATGACAAAGGTGTATTGTGTTTGAAAGCCACAGCCTGGAGAGCACTGGGCACCACTGTGGAAAAACTCCAGTTGCTCAGGCATCAGCAGCCCTGAAGCCAACCCACAAGAGCAAACAGGTGAACTCTTCAGAGGGAAAAACACTGCTAGAGAGCAGTGGTGGCTGGGCAGGGCTGTATCTGTCACAGACCCGAGGTTCACGTTTCACACTGGCTTTGTCATTTAGGCTCCTGTTTGGAACAAAGGCTGTGACTCTGAGTACTACAGGACATGAGGTGATAAGGGAAGGGGACAGGGGACGTTAGATAACTGTTAGGAGTGCCTGCACTGCTTTGCATAGCTGAAGTGTTTACCACAGGAAAGGGGATGCTACAGATGCCCAACAGACAGGCAGAACTGCACACCTGCAGGGCTGGTGCACGCCTGCCCAGAACTCCCCTGTCCTGAATTCATGGCAAACAGGCTTTTACTTCCATTCTCAAAACAGGTTACACAATGTAAGGGCATACAAGACACCAAAGCTCTTTATGTTTGGCCAGTTTTTGCTCAAACAACTTTATCACAAATCTGACTGTAAGCCTGAATCAGTAATTCAGCAGCCACAGGCATGTTAATGTACTGGGAGAGACTGGTCTGCGAGCAGAAATGTATTGCACATTTTCCTTCCTATTTTCTTTGGGAAAGGTGTCCTGAACACTCTCCCCTGTTTTGCAAAGACTGGATGCTTCATCAAGAACACTGCCACCGAAAATGAGCATTTTTAGGCATTTCATGAGAGCGTTTTACAGAGGGACAGGTCACATTCGCATTCAGAGTAAGGAAGCAGCTACACACATCGATTTGCTGCTAGCACCTGAACATCTGTGCTCCCAGCCCTGTGCCCTCACCATCAGATTACACAAGCACCAGCGAGCAGGCCTGACACGGTGACAACAGCCATCTTTCAGATGCACAATCCCCAAACACAAATAAAGGCAGCAGAAAGAAGATTTTGATCTCCAGTTTCAGCACGGAATGGCTTAGCACTGAGAGGTGTGCTACTTGGCACCATCCAGCTGCTCACCTCCGAGCCACACCTCCCACATTAAAGAAGAGAAAACAGGCTTCCAACTGCAGTTCCAAATACCATTTCACGCTGAATATCCAACACAGTAACTTCACTGTTCTCTGACAAACCAGTAGATGCTTTAATTGAGCCAATCTAAACTAAACCTGAACCTTGACCCAGACGTTTGCACCCTGGGGTTGCTGACCAAACACCTGATTCAGATAGCAGCATTCATTCTGCGGGACCAAGCATTAAACCGTAGCATACAGGTTCTTTTTATGGGGTGAGCTGGGAACTTTCAGGTGTGCACACATCCAGTGAGGCAATAACAGGTCTTGTTGTAAAAGGAAGGTGAAAACCTTCGGATTCAGTGAAGCAGCTTCCTGGTTAGGAAGCTTCAGTTATTCCTAGCTCAGCTACTACGGTTGTTTGTGTAGCACACAAGTATTTGCACAAAGCACCATTGAGAGCAGACATGGCTCCAACCCTGCTTTGCTTGAAGCTCCCAGCCCTATCCAGGGTCAGAGGAATACACATCCAGGCTAAGCCTGTGGAATCAATTGTGTTCACTGTGTTGTCCCATCTCCCCCATTCAAGGTTTCCAAATTAAAAAATGTCATCGAGTCCTCCCTGCTCCCAACATCACATCTGGGACAGGACTCCTGAGTCTCACCAGTGTCTGCATGTCACAGTAAACCTGAGTTCAGAAAACCTCTAGATTCACTCCAGAATCTTTTGTAGGCTCTGAGTCATCAAAAAGCATATGAAGTTTTACATAAAACCCACAAAAGAATGCAGAGAATTCTTAGAAAACTGCACCAGCACCTGCAATTATTTCAATGGGATTTTCAAATTAAGGCCTGGACATATCAACAACTTCCAGGTATTTTACAGTGTAAAAAGCCTGTTTTACACTGGCAGTAGGGGCTTTCCAGAAGGGGCTTTTAAGTGTTCTCTAGAGTACTTGAATACTTCTCTAGCCCTCCTTGTAAGATTAAGTCTTGCTCCTTTATACACTGTGGGATTATTTGGCAGCTTTGTAAGGGCTCACTCCAAAGCACTGGGTACAGAAAAGCAAACTAACAAAGACCAGAAAGGTAAGGAATGGGAGTCTGGACACAGAGCACTAGACATTACACCAAGTGTCCCTACTACAGGTGGGAGTTTCTCCTTTCCCTTAATAGGCAGATATCAGTTCTCACTATCAGGGGTTGCCTACAGAACTTCATTCTTCATGAGAAAACTGGAAGGAAATTCTTTCAGGGAGAAGAATAAGGCTTGGACCAGTTCCTGTAAAACCTGACTCATGGAAGCCAGTCCTTTACACAATAGACTTTTGAAAAATGCTTTTTAATAGCTTGCACATTTCAAAAATACAAAACTATTTGCAAGGGTGGATCCTGTTTCCAGAGAGCTATGTATCTAATTCTTTACTTTCAATGCTTTGAGCTCTTTGAGTCATAATAGATTTTCCCCGGTACTGGATACAGAACCAGGCCCTTGCTCTTGCTTTAATCCATAGGCCAACATGCCCATCCATTTCAGCATTTCTTGGCTACCCTCTCAGCCCATAGACTTTAGTCTGTACAAATGGAGAACATTCACAAAGGTAGTTTTAAAACCTCACAGCCCAGCCCCTGTGATAACAAAGGGGAATATTTTGTAATAGCATGGCAAGTCTAGTGCAACAGAGCAGCATCCACCACACTGCTGCTCTCATAACACTGGCCCAATGGGTTATTAGAAGAAGCCTCCTAAAGAAGTTTTTGCTTAGTACCTAGATGTACAACAACCCTGCTAGGAGAAATCCTGTACTGTTTCTCTAAGAAGCTACAGAGAGCCTCAAAGAGTCCACAGATTTTGATTTTAAATTCAAAATAATCCAGTTTTATATACCTTACTCAATGAATATTAGAGAGCTAAAATCCTAGAGCAAAGTAAGATAAGACTGGCTTGAAGTCAACAGAAATGCTTTCAAGAGCAGCCGGGTTTCTTTCCATGTCACTGAGTCCAATTCTGATCTAGCCACAGGCACAATTTTAGTTTATCTCAAAACCAGCTCTGATTAAAGTGAATGATCCTGATGGTTTCTTGCCTCCTTTTTCTGGGAGAGAAACACTGATCACAAGTGATTAACAGCACAACATATCTATCAGTTCTAATAAAGAATCTTTTCTTTGCACCAGATACACAAGCATCCTTCCCCTACCATGTCTCTAAGACAGCTTTGAAGCACAGATCTTTCCAAACCCCAAAAGGTGACAGCTCAGCTGTACCCTTCACTCCCACATGAGAGCATTCCAAAGATCAGGTTCAGCCTTCAGTGACTGCCTGGCAATGAGAGCAGACTGCCTCTCTCTCATGCATTCACGGGCATATCTGGTTTTAATTTCTTTAGCAACTCTAGCTCCCTTTCTCTAGCTTTCCCAGGCACACCAGCTTGAGCTAAATCCCAACCCCAGCTCGGTGTCACTTAGAAGGGGGAAATAAAAACGAGCTGGTGATGGAGCAGAGGGACGGCAGCCAATGCGTGCCGGGCGCGGGATCGGATGTTGCTGACGTCAGGCCCCAAAGGCTGCTCTGCCATCTCCAGCAGGTACCTTGGGCTGGGCAGCCTTGAAGTGAAAACCCCAAGGACTGGGCTTTGCCAAAGGCAGTTTGGGGATGCTTCCTTGACTGTGCACAAATGTTTTGTGAAAAGGCGACTCGTGACTTTCAGTGAGTCGACTCTGAAATTCAAAGCGCCTCCAATGGCAAGGCAAGCAGGAACGCTGGCAAGTGTCTGAAGTCCAACACCACTGTGTTTCTTTTAAAGGCTCTCGTAAAAAATTGTGGGCTATGTTAATCCTGAATTCAACTGCAGTGAAGTAGGCTGTGACTTCAATGAGATACACACATTCCCCAGTCAGGTTTTGAATAAAAAATTTTACAAGTTTACACGATCTAAGGGCCACCGAACCCTGTGTGTGAGGGTTTTCAATGGTGTTGATTCAGAGTAAAACAGGAAGAATGCCTCGGTTATCCAAGTGCTATATCCCATGCAGTATCCAGTCAAGCAGGCTGTTTCTTCTCTGGCTGCAGTATTTGCATACAAAATCAACCTGCCAGTTAATTAAATTCTAATTTTCAGTTTTAAGGCAGATGCCACTTAGTCTAAGAATGGCTCCATAACTTATTTCTTCCAGTATTTTCAAAAAGCTTCAAGACAGATACTTAAAAGCATAGCAGGTTTAAATGCAGCATTAAATCTACCTTACTGTTACAAATAATCACAACTACCAAGTACTGATAAAGTCAATTTTAAGTCCCTCAGCACTTCCACGGGCTTGTTTACTAGCCTTCTTTCTGATGCTCTCACTCTACTCTCTCTCCACGTTGTGACAAGCAGAAAACAGATCAGAGGATTTCCAAGACAGTTACTCAGCTTCAAAAAGGCTGATGTACAGTAGATACCCTGGAAACTGTAATATAGAGCTCTACAAAGTGTCATTGCTATAGAAACATGCAAGTAATCTGTGGTTAGGCCAGCTAACATTTTAATGACATAGTCCTTGAGGACAGAAGGGTTTTCCCTTTGGAGGTATAGATGAAGACTTGGAATGAAAATGTAGGCTAGCTTTGTTGAAGAGAAAAACTTTCCCTGATTTTTAACTGCTCTCAAACACTCTTCTCAATCTCTCCAACACATTTCAGGCAAAGCCTCAAGATCTTTCCCTTCCTCAGGAGTCCTGTACTCACCCCTGCTGCATGAGAACCCCTCAAAGATACTTATGAAAAAAAGCACAGGCTTCTGCAGAGGTTTTCCAGCTGACAAAGAGGAGGGTCATGTGCACCTGCTGACAGCAGCTCATTCCCCACCACTGGCAGGTAAATGATCTTGGCAGCTCCACATCTCAGTTCTGCTGCCAAGACCCCTTCTGCAGAGCGCTGAGCACCGGTGCCCTCCGAATGTGCATGGAGAACTGCTCTGGGAACAGGGAAGGAAGCTCCTTGATGGAATTATTGCTGGCCACAGAACCTCAGGCATGCTCACATTTTCACCCTCCTCTCCCAAAATAGGCGAGATGCCAAGGAGTAAGACATATTCAAAGAATTGAAGTCTTTCAATATCTCATTACAGAAAACAGCAGACAAGCTGGCAGAAAGCCAGGCAGGCTTCCAATGAAAACACTCCCATTATAGCTTTGCTTGTGTTTCTATGAACTTTTATAAAAAACAACACCTTTAAGAAATATTTCAGTTTTTATTAATTGACTTTTTTGATAAAGATCTGTTTTGTTTGAAAACTCCCCAGCTATCCAGCCCTCTCCCACATCTCCCAATTGCTGTTTCACCTCCTACAGCCTGACAGGCTTCTCCTGCACTCTGTTCCTCATGAGCATTCACAGCTACTGCACAGGTAAAAATATTATCTGCTCTGGGACACCTGCAGAACAGAGGACAACAACAGTGTGTGAAGAGGCTGGATCAAATTTAGCAACCCTTTGGGCATTTCAAAAGCACCTCTCACTACTTTGCAAGCCCTATTACTTCACAGGCTGAGACATAAGAAATGGAATTTGTTCACCATCAGACAAATGACGTGGGGATCTTTGACTTCTGTACCAAAATACAGCTCCTCCCCTTCATTCCAGCCTTTGCATGAAGGTGCAAAGCCAAAAAAACCTCAGCTTCCCAATTATTTTCACTGCCCAAAGAGCAACTGTTTTCCTTCCGAGCCAGAGCCCAGTGTAACTGCTGCAAAGCTCCAGCAGTGTCAGAGGTTCCATGATCAACAGGGTTGGGGTGACTGTCCCAAAATTAACATGAGGAGGATAAAAAGGATAAGTTCTCTTTCACCTACCAGACATAATTAGCATACTCTTAATGAACTAGAGAGGTTTTAGAACTTTTGCCATGTTTCATCACTCAAGGATTATCACTACCCAGCATCATATGCCTGGCTCACACAAGGAAGGAATAATTTTATCATGTAGACAGCAGGCCCAGGCTTTTGCCAACTCTGGATGAAAGTCCATTACAGACATTTTATTGCCATGAAAATTTCAGATATTTAACAAGAAAATTGTACTTTACAGTGTCAAATGTCAAGGCTAGAAGACTATACAGCAAAAAATGTAAATGTAAAGTGTAAAATAAATGTAAAGTGCAAAGAGCATGGAGTTTCCCTTCTTGCTTTCTAATTAAAGCAGCTCCTCATCTGCCTTCACAGAAGAAACACCACAGCATGTTTTCTACTCCTCCACAGACAGAGTCTTCAAAACATTATTAGAAGTACTCTTTGGTCAATATGCAGGAATAGATTTTTTTGACAAGAGCAAGGAAAACACAAAATTCAGAATAAGCAAAGAACTACAGTGATTGAGAATGAAGAACTGGCTTTTCATTGTAGAAGAGAGGGAACGAAGTCAGGCCCAAGACAGCTATGGCTAGGAGACATACCAAAGCCAAAAGAAAAACATCTTTTAAATAATAACTAATTTTAAATAATAAATAATTTAAATAAAAACAGCTCAAGGCTGTTTTCCCCAGGTATTTCAAAGACTCAACATCCATCCAGATGTCAGGTACAAACCTCACAGGGGATCCAATTCACAGAAATAATTGGTGCTACTGAGAAGTTTGCTGCACAAGAGGCTATTTAAAAATAATAATACAGCTGCAAATGCATATGATTCTTGCTGCTCTAAGCAGTATTTTATTTCAGCTTACCACTAGCTCAAATCTTTCAGAGCACTATGTAAAACTGTTCCTCATACAATACCTGTCCTTGTGCTATGTCAAACCATTTTCTAGTTACCAAAGTACAAATATTTCAACACTGCCTAAATTGCTAAGAGTGAGCCATCTAAATCAAGATCAAAAGGTACATTTCTAACTCCAGAAGAAATCTGAAGGTTAAAAAGTATTCAGAGAGAATCTGTTGTACACTTTGTAATGAGTCATCCTTTTTAAGAACCTTGATCTTGAAGGAAGCTCCACCGAGGCAGAAGTCCCAATCCATGGGCTCCCACGCAGTGCCTGCAGCAGAAGGGGAGATTCAGAGCAGACATGGAAGAGTCAAGCCTGGCCATTGCTCGTGCTCAGATTCAATTTCCTTACTCAGTACATGGTGCTCTTCAAAGTATTTTAATGAAATCCATTTCAGAGCAGCAGCTTGACTTCTCTCCCTGCCCCAAAACTCATCAGTGAGACTACTGTACCCTTCAAAACTGAAAGGATCTTAAACACTCATCTCATTGATTTAGGCTGCCTTGCATCCTTCAAGAGGCACTCTTGGAGACAGGAGATGAATCAGGGTAACAAAGCCAAAACCACCAAAGAATTCTGGTTTGACACTTGGGAGCAGTTCCTTGAGGGCCAATGATGTAGATTCTGACAATGTCCCCAGGACAAGTACACAGGGCAGAGCAGCAGGAGTAATGACAGCCTGGGAAATTCAATTGCAATGTACAAATTCAGGTTGTAACAGTCAACAGAACTCACAGGCATAATGCTGTCAATGAACTTGTCATCCATTCTACCTCTATTTTCCTGGGATGGGTGTTGAGTGCAAACCCTACTGCCCACACTGAAAAAGCCCCACACATCAATAGTGAGCCAGGTTCCCTCCATTACAGCAAATTTTCTTTACTTCCATTGCAGCAGCAGGGGTTTTGTTTGGGTTTTTTAAGAGGACGCATGCAAGGAAGGAAAGAATTCCTCCAAAAGAAAAGATGGCTGTGTGCAGCATCAAATTTTAGGGACTCCAGAGACAAAGTGAGGATGAGGCTACAGAAGTAAAAACATAAGAAAAACTGCTGCAGTATTCTTCTTTCAGAGGTTAGAAGAAGAAACTAACAGAGAATAAGCAGTAGTTAATAAAAGGAAAGGATTATGTTTGGAAGGAGAAAACTGAAGTACAAGAGTCACAAAGTGACACTGAACCAAAAGTCAAGTTACTCTGTAGCAAACGAACAAACAATATTAAGGAGAAGATTGGTATTTTTATAATTCCTCCAAACCCACCAACTTTTGTGAAGAGAAATGTGGTGTTTTTGAAGCCATTTCTAGGTGCCTATGTGTCATCTTCAGGGATACCTGCTTTTAGAAGTAACGTTCCTATGAACTACCACTAAAATCACAAAACCTGGTAGAGTCTGGGTAAATGCTGGAAGCAGTCACAGGCTGAAGCAGCTGAAATATTTCATCTCCTTTTTCAAAGTGCTCTGGATGGAAGGCATCCATCTTGAGTGTGCTGCAGCACTCAAAGCCAGTGAAGATCCTGGATCCTGTTCAGCCACAGGAAAGCTTCAGAGCTCATTGTGCCTCGGCATCAGGATTCACCAGGCAGCTGGCTGGTGTTCAGCAGGGCAGCTGGAGTCCTTTTTGGAAAGGGCTACAAGAGGCTTTTTGCCTACCTGCACTTTGCCTTTTATTTGTACTGTATGAATCCTTGTAAAGCTCCCCATATATAGACACTTCTCTTCAGAATTAGAAAAACTTAAGATAGTGGAATATATTCACTGGAACATTGCAGAATCTTTGTCTGTTGAGTGGAGGACACAGCAAACGTGAAGGACAATGAAAATATGTTCTAAAGAAGTTACATCCACTCACACTGTTTGGGGACCCAGCACCAGCTGATTGCTGTAGTTTATATTATATGGAGAAGCGAATTCTTGCTTACTTAGCTATTGTGCAGACTTTAACCTGTCAGAAGAAATGAGATAAAAAGCAGAAGAAAAAAAGACAATCTGACTCATTTCCATAGGGGCACTTAGTATGTGAGCAGAGATTGCTCCCTAAGCATTACTCAGCAACCTACTTTACAAAAATGAGTTTTCCAAAAAATCCAACTAGAACACACCTCTTGCTTTAATGGGACTGAAGTTTTACAGCAACCTGTTTCAACACAGTTAACAGTCTTTCTGACAGTAACAAAGCCTAAGCTTTAAAACACACAGGCCATGCTGATAAAAGTATTCTTTATTCTTCTCTAGCTCTCTGCCCAAAAAGTGACTCACTAAACAACCAACATGAGGTGATGTAAGGCATCCAACTGCGTTCAGTCCTGGGCGCAGATGTGTATGACCAGCTATGCCTCTGTTTTCCCAAGCTGTAGAGCAAAGATAAGCACAAATAGCTTCAGTCTGGAATAAGATAATCATGCAGGCAATGGCAGAGACACAAGTCAACTCTGCTGCTTGGGAAGGCAGTAGCCCCCACAGAAAACTCCAGGGAGAGAGTTTTCTCCTTTTAAACACGTGAGACAGAAGGAACACCACGATTAACTCCTGTCAGGTACAGGAATCGTGCAATACACAAAACTGTTTGGAGCAACAATTGCAGAAATAACATTTTCTGCAGAAACACATGTTGAAGAGCTTGGTTTCTTCTCAGAATGTCCCCTTATGTTTTAGCTTGCATAAGCCTGTAGCTTTAAGAACACAGAACTGAAAAACTCCCTTTAGCAAGTTTTGCCTCCCCAGCTATTTCTGAATAATCTGAAAACCCAGTGATAAACACAAATGTCAGCCTTTTAAAGCAGGCTCTCTCATCTCAAGCAAAACAGCATTTCACTTTCTATTAATGATGCTATTTTTTGTGGTCATGTATTTAATTGAAAGCTGATGAGTGATATTCTTTAACAGTCAGAGCCATCAAAATTAAAATGAGATGCAAGGAATGCAAAAGCAAGCCTAAAAATGCAATTAGAAATAAAAGAATGGTTACAGAAGTCATTAAATTAAAAGGCCAGTAGAGAACTTTAGATGAACCAAGAACAGAATATAAGTATTTCACACCACTGTTCTCATTGAAGCTGAGACTTGAATCCAAAAAAATTTCCCAGATATGCAGAACACAGTGACTGAGCCTTATTTACTCCCTGATCTACCCCAAATCAGCCTGCACAAACTTCCCTTCTGTAACAGGGAAACTCTCAATCCCAAACATTTATTTTTTCTGAAATATGATTTCCAGCAAGACTTAAATTTGCAAAAAAGACAGGTGAAGCTACAGTGATGTTGTTTTGAATACATGTACTAGTAGAACTACATTTTTTTTAAGATGTGCAAGAACAGAACTTCTCTTTGATAAGCTTCTGGAGTCAGATAAGCTGAAGGACAACGCTGGCAATGCTATTCAAATTTGCATCTGTTCTCCCACTGGAAAACTAGTCAGGCATAGACAGGCAGTGTTCACCTACATCTGGCTACTGTGTACCACAAACCCAATTTGAGAAGCCACATTCAGTTTCTACTATAACACTGATAATGATACAGCACGCCTGGTATCCCAGTAAACACTGCCCTTGAGCTCAGAACCCTGTGTTTTCCAAATTACAATTACAGTATCACTCCCCTAAAATAAGGGTTGTCAAATTATATATGAGAAGAAAATAGAAACTATAATGAACAAACACAGTCTTTCCCTTGAATACTTGTCTCACTCATACACTGGCAGTGCTGCTTCTACAGAGCAACTAAACTAAGTAGCCCACAGATTATTGCTCCCCCACTTAATTATTGAAAGATTTTGGAGCAACAGCATTGTTACAGCATACGAGGCAAGGCAAAGTACTGTTCTTGAAAAAGACAGCTGGATCAAATTATAAATGTAGTTGGTCATATTTCAGGGTTCAGACAGGTAGCTTCCATGTAGCTCTAGGCCAATGAGTTATTGTACTATCTGTTCATAGACACAGCCCATTCTGCATTAGGAAGCCTAGCTTAAACTTGTGGTTTTCTTCATAACCCACACAAAGGAAACTAACCTCTAATTTGTAGTTGAGCCAAATATCTTTGCTGACATCTGTATCAGAAATCCCAGCGGAACACTCTTACTGATTTTCAACCAACTGTGACAAAATGTATTCAGTGATTACACATTTTATCACCAATACAACTGATAATGTATCCCAGATCTACACAGGGAAGACATTACTCAGCCCTTCTAGACAGAAGTGAGGCAATACCTAGGTAGGGGTGCTTTAGAAACTCTGGGAACTTTTGCAGTCAATTTGAAATCCTCTGTTCAAAAACTCCTGGCAGTAACAACCTTTTTGCAGACCTGAACTGGTGTTGTCAAATAAACAAAATTCAACCCAGAACCTATTTTCTTGCCTTTTCACATAGCAAGATCCACAACAACAACAAACATACAAGTGAACCCCTGACAGTTTCCTAATGCCAAAGCCAGCACATGATGCTGCTACAGCCAGAATACTCTAATTTAATCCATCATTAGAAAGTTTAGAAGCTGCTATGTTAGCTACATGCAAGTAGCCCCAGTTGTGTCTTTAGATACTGAAAATTACTGGTTGCATGTAGCATTATTTGCCATGGAGATCCTCCCTTGTGCCAGTTATCATGTATAAATGCAAAATAAAATGTAAGCAGAAGGAAAAAGCATGAGGTAACAGGAGTCATCCTTCTGGTTGTCGTCACTGTAGCTCCTGTGTTAGTTGTCCTGCTCTAAATTATGCTTTGTGAGGCTGGCAGAGCTGCATCCCTAGTTCGATCACTCTGGGAAAACTGTCCCACTCCTATGCTTAGGATGGATTAAAGCCTAGCAGAAAGCTTGCAGTTCCTTGTTGCCTGACTGCCACTGCTCAAGTTGAGAAAAACTCAAGTAAGAGAGAGGCGTTATTACTATTATTTCTGAACTTTGGAGCAAACCTTGTGGCAGAGAGGCTGCAGGACCTGCTCTGAACATCCATTTACACCTACAGCCCCAAACAGCAAACACAGGCACTGTGATAAGCTGGTGCAGGTGCACTGAGGCCTGACAGAAGCTCCGGCTGCGCTGCAGGCTGCCTGCCACCACCAGATTTTATTTCTGCATTATTATTGGGCAAGGCTAAGGTGGGTATTAAGACGGCCTGCCAAGATAAATTAAAGGTCTGCTGGCCCTTAACGAGAAACAGTATCCCCACCCTCGGCTCGGAGGTTACGGGTGACACCGCACATTACGTTCACCTTGCTTTTGTCTTCTGCCTCAAGTTTAGACGCAGTAAAATGTAATCAGGGGCAGTCATGCGTGAGCCCAGACACTTGGCTCCCGGGATCCGCCAGTGCCCGGTGCTGCGGCACAAAACCCAGGCGGGGATCTGCGGGCTCAAGTTGTGGGAACAAAAGAGCTCCGGGGCAGCCTGGGCAGGGGCCGCACATCGCTGCCCCCGCTCAGCCCCCCGCAGCCGCGGCCACCGCGCCGGCAGAGCCGCACCGAAACCCTCCGCTGATTTTTGTTGGAAGTGGGCCAAACGGAGCTGTGGTTGTTACCGGGTGCAAACGCGGTTGACTTTATCCCAAGGCATGCCGAGTGTTTAAGCCTTCCAAATAAATTCCTCCACACTCCCCTTAGGGATGACCTATCATCCCAGGCCAGAAAATGCTTTCCCACCCTGCCTCTGGACAGGGAGAAAGCAGAATCCCCCTGCCACATTCTCCTTCTCTCCCCCTGCAATTTAAAAGTTACAGTTCTACAAAATCAGGACGTACACATGGAGTTTATACCATGCATCATTTTCAGCCCTGGCTCATCTAGTTTAGAAATATGAAAGATAAAGTTACTGAACACTTCAGAGATGAGCCTGTAACACGAAGTCCTTTCGCTAACTGGTGTTTGGACTGTGCAGATCCTTGATCCCTGACAAGAGGGCTCCAGTGATGGAAGCATTGGCATTATTAATGATAGAAGAGCTGCTTCTTAATGTAAACTTTGAAAGGCTTCCTAAGAATTTTGCACGGCCAAATGCCTGCAGAAACCCTGGAAAGTTATTTTCTGACCAGTTCAGTTTGCCCAGCCCCTTTTAGCAGCCTCCTTGTACCAAGCCATTCAAGGGACTTTCTTTTTTTCTTTTTTTTTAATAAAAGCTCCACACTAATTGCTTTAAGTCACCTACAATGGGACTTGGGGTTTTGTTCATTTGATACAAGCACACACAAATACTTACCTCGTGAATAGTTAAAAATCAAAAGCATTTACAAGAAAGATATCCTTTAAAAATCACAGAAGCAAAGCAATTTAACTAAACTTTAGGCTTTCAGGAGTAACATCTAAAAATAGGTAGTGTCAGCTATGTAAGAATTTAACGACTAGTGGCCAATGCTGTGTGTCTGAGAGATCTGTCCAATTTTTACAGCGTCAGAATTACCAAAAGAAGCAAGTACAGGTCTTTGAGATCCAAAATTCTCACAGGATGATCACCTCCTCCTGTTTTAATTAAAGTACCACATACCTCCAGAGAGAAAAATACAGCTCGCTGTGCTGAGACAAAGAGAATAAACCACACTTGCAGATACTTGCCACAATTCAGGCACAGGTTGAAAAGCACATTCTGAAAGTATGTGCCCCATAAAAGATAGCACTTAAAAGTACTTATTTGCTATCAATTTCTCTGCAGGCCAGACTGCTAGTGCATATTTTACTGTACTTTCTGGCTGTACAGATCAGAGACCTGAGAAGATAAAGGCCCTTCAATTACCTTACTGCTTCAGCCTGTTTGACTCTTACAGGTACAGATACAGTTTCACCAGTACCCATTTATGCTTAGTTTAATTCATTTACCAAAGAAAGACTCAACCTCTCCTCCTCTCAAGCCTTCCCTTCCTCTTCAGACACAAAAGAAACTTTCTGCCCCATCTAAAAACTTCAGGCAAGCAAGGGATAATACATTTCCCCATTTTCAGCACTAGCAATCCATGGAAGGGGGAGGGAAGAAAAAGTGCATCAAATCCTTTTGAACAAGGTTATTAAGTGTTATCAAAGTAACTGTGCCTCCAGGGATGGATTCCAGCCTGTTCCGAAGTATTATCCCCCCCATCACCAAAACCCAGCGACAACACACCTCGTCTGTCACTGCTGGAAGAGAAGCGGGGAGAAAAGGGTCTTGGAGACTGTAAAAGCGATTAAACTGGAACTGAATGGAGGTGGGTAAATCACCACCATCAAAGTGTTACAGGCACATAAAGGCACACAGGTGAAGAGGATAATAAAAGCGCTCCTCCAGGAGCGAATACAGCCGAAATATACGCTTTTCAATAAAGGTTTTCAAAAAAGGAGACACGGGAGAGGGGCTGCGAGCAGCTCTCCTCCTCCTGCCTCCTTCCATCTCCCAAAAGGCACCATAAATTATTCTTATCCTCCCACCTCCCCCACAAAAAAACCCAGTATTAAAATACTTTTGCCCAGGAGACAGCGAGCTGAAGTCCCTGGGAAGTTTATACAAAGTTTAACTACAGATATTAATTTTCACCCCCTCCCTCCCCCTCTCCTTTTATTCTGAAAGGGAAAAGTCTGAAGGAGGAAGGAGGGCAGGGATGGACGGCAGCCCCCGACCCGCTGCCAGGGGTGCAGGGGCAGCTCGCAAGCTTCGGCTCCCTACCTGGAGGGTCCATTTCAATGTAAAATATCAGCTCAGTGGAATAGGGCATCATCACTTCCCTCCAGTCCGTGTCATCGCGGTCCATATCCCACACCGTGTTGTACATCGCGACAGCCAAGTCCCGGCAGGGGCAGAAATAAGAGGTTGGATAGCTCGGTTTTTAATCGAGAGGTGGGAAAAAAAAAGGATAAAAAAGGGGGGGAAAAAAGCCGAGAATTCACCTCGGTCTAAAATAACACTTTTAGCAAAAAGAAAAATGCAAATCGCAAAATTAAACTTAAAAAAAAAAGCCTCCACGCAAGTCACCTCAGCAGCTGCCCTGCAGGAACTAAAGATAGGTAGTTTTATATAGCGAGAGAGTGCTCCTTTTTGTTTAAAAAGACACCTTTCCACAGAAAAGCCACTTTCCTGAATTCTCTCTAATAATCGCCGTTTTCGGGGTATTTTTAAAACAAGCCCCCCACAGGAAAGCCGGGGGATGGTGGGAAGCAGCGGATAAAAAGGGGCGACTTCAGTCTCTGGATGAATTCTTTCCGCCGGCAGAGGACGAGAAAGGAGGCAGCGGCGGCGGGCAACAATACGGGCAGGCGCGCAGCCCGAGCGGGGCGGGCGGCGCTGTGCCCGCGGTGCGGTGCGCGCCGGCGGGGCTGGGTACGCGGGGCTCAGCGGCGGGCGGGCGGCCCGCGGCGGGGCCCGCCGTGCCCTGCTGGCGGCGCGGGGCGGCGGGCGGCGGCGGCTGCGGGCGGCGGGGCCGGACTCGGAGCGGCCGCGCTCGGTGACATTTTAAGCGGCTCTGAGGGGCCCGGCCGCCGCCACCCGCCTCTTGCCAGGGACCGGGCCACGCCCCCCCGGCACCAGGGGGCGGGGCTTCGCGCCGGCTTTTTAACCCCTTGGAGGTGAACGGGGGTGTGTGTGAGTGGGCGCTTCCACGAGGCGGAGAGAGGGGTGGCCAAAAAAGAAAGACACAAAGGAGAAATATCTCACTTCGCGCTGGCGAGGCAGACCCAGACAGAAAGCTTAGCGTAGAAAAAAAAGTCTGCTTCCCTCCTTTTGCAACTTTTACCCGGCTTGCTTTTGCCACTTTTCTCGATGCCTTTTCGTAGCGTACCCCCCGTGCTGAGGCGCGCAGTGGAGGTGGTAGGTCCCCTGGCTGGCCGGCCGCCAAGGGGCCGCTGCCGCGGAGCACGCGCGGGGGGCGGGGGAAGCGGAGCGCAGTTGCCAGAGCTGCTGCCTTTGTCTGAGGGAGCAGCGAGCGCCGGGATTGGCAGAGGGCTGCGGGCGGCTCAGCCAATCGGCGCGCGGCGGGGCCGGCCGGCTCGATGGCGATTGGCCGCGAGCGCCGGTTACTAAGCGGGACAAAGGAAGGCGAGCGCTGAGGCGAGAGCGGGGCTCGGGGGGCGCGGGGTGACCCGGCCCCGCATCCCGGCCCCGCATCGCGGCCGGGCAGCTCCCCGACACCGCCGGCCCCAGTGCTGGCCCTGGCGAAACGCCTCCTGCCCGCACCGCCGGCGGGGCTGCCCCCGCCCCGCCTCGGTGCGCCGCAGCGCCGGGGCTACCTGCCACCTTCAGTCCGCCCGCCGCCGTTTGGGGATGGGGCCTGCGGGAGACGCGGGCACTGGATCCCCTGTGCAGCTAGAGCCGCTGGCCATATCCCCGGTGGGAGCCTGTGCTGGCTGACCCCCAGCTGCTGCACTGGCCACAAACACGGGCTCTCCTCCCTCCTCTGCAGGGCCCTGGCAGCTGCCGGCTGTGCGAGCCACGTAATCCACATAATAACCTGCCCATCTCAGAGGCCACCATAACTAACGAGTGTGACCCTCGAGAAAAACCCGACGCTCTTTCTAGTGACATAACCAGCGGGGGAAAACAAAACAAAACCAAACCACAGGAAAAGGCACCAAACTGCATGTCTGTCTCTCACCAGGTTTGGGATAAGTCTGAGCTGCAAACACACCCGAAATGGAACCTCAGCTTGCCTGGCAGCCACAGCCCGATGGGCAGCCACAGCCCGCAGGCACCGGCGGGAGGCAGAAGTGCAGCCAGCTCGGCACTCAGCCTCGGTTTTGGCGCGGCAGAGCATCCTTAGAGAAAGGCTGCTGCTGAGAAATTAGCGAAGAGTCCTTTCCTGAGACTCCCAACCAGTGTCACAGGCACAAGGATGGACAACACCTTGATCTGCTGTGGAAATGTTAGGGAATGTTGGAAAACCCATCACTGAAGTTGCTGCTTTATTTGCAATTCAAAGTGTAGATGAGCAAGTGACGAATAATTTGTCCTGCTCTGGCACTAGGTAGCAGCTCCTGAAATCACCCTCCTGGCTTGGCTGAACCTTAGGGTGACTGTGACATTGAATAACTGAAAGGCTGTACCCGATGGAAGAGTAAGAGGGAAGATCTGAAGTTTGCTGATGTGTCACAGCTTCCACAGCAAGCAATTTAGAGCAGCCTGCTCCAGGAACAGAACTCCTTGAGGGATGGACAGCTGCAGAAGAGCACAGGGCTTTGATTCAAGTCACTCACTGTATATAAATTAATTTTATAAACCCATCCGCAAACTCTGATTAATCCGTGATAACCAGATACGATTCCTTTTTCTAATTTTTAAATTAAATTATTGAGCTGATACCATGTATCAGCTCCAGCTTCTTCAAAGGGAAATGCCCTCCTTGGAAGCACAGCTGGCTCCCCCAGTGAAATTTAACTTGGTGCTTTGGGCCCAAGCCACCAGCTGCTCACTGGCAGGGTGTGGGGCATCCCACAAGGGTTGGGCATGGGTGGAGGTGCAGAAGTGGATGCTGCTTTGCAGGCCCTTTGCAGAACTGAAAATTGGGGCCGTGGTCCCTTTGGCAGCCCCCAAACTTAGATTAGCAGCTCTGGCAGAGAGGGGGGAGGCGGCAGACTCAGGTTGAAATTCATTTTCCCCCTTCCTGCACCTCATTATAAGTTCCACCCACATAAGACCTAATTACTTGGCTTTTATGCTGGCAAAGTGGATTTCATCCTTGCTGTTTCCCATGGTGGTTGCCTTCATTTTCATGGCGGCACTGATGGTTACAGCTTATTGATGTTTTCACTTTAGTGATTTAAAGCAGAATACATTTTGTTATTAGCACTGGTTTCTCTCATTGCTGCTTTAATCAAAGATGCAATTTAAGGCAGAGGATTGTGTGTAATGGTAAACAGTAGGATAATGCCTTGAGAGAACAGAATATTAATGTGTTTTTATTTCTCAAAACTGTGCTTATAATTTACCCACGATTGCTTGGCTCCCAAAACACACATATGGGGTGCTCCCTTTCCTACCACACTGCCTGCCTTGCACCAGGGATGAGCACGGTCTGCATGTGTGTGCCCAGGGGGGAGAGGGAGGCACATGTGGTGCCTTACACACTGCTAAACCCCCTCTGTCTGTGCCTCTCCTCCACAGGCACGAGGTCTGAGCATTGGAGAGCAGAGACAGTACCAGGAGCACACCGAGGGCTCGGGGATGCTCTGGGTCTGGGAGCGCTCCCACTGCCAAAACCTGGCCGTGCAAACGCAATACATCACCCAAAGACAGGAAAAGCTACATTCAAACATTAAAACAAAATAATGGTGATTTGGCAGTGCCTTAGCAGGGGTCAAAATGCTGGAGGAGGGGGCCTGGTGCCCCCTGCTACGGCTGAAAGACAAGAAGTGAGCCCGGTGCCTGCTGCCTTCCCAACATCCCATGTTGACGGCTGTGCATTTGCTCACTTTCCTTTCCTTGGAACTGACAATTTGCATTTCAAGGCAAGATTAAATATTGAAGTTTCAAGCGCTTCCATGTGCTTCAGGAGGAGCTGAACAGACCTGCGCTGGAACAGACTGAACACAGAAAAGCCATTTGTGCCAAACTGCTTGGTTTCCTCTTTGCCGAGCCATGATAATGTGATATCCGACAGCTGAATGTAGGCCACAACAAGCTTTTATACTTGGAGGGCTGGAAGAGGGAGGGGGGCTGAACCCACAGTGCTGCCAGCCAAATGCACGAAAATGATGAGGGACTTTTGGGGCAGGCTGGAGACTCCTGGGCAGATCTTAGCTGCACTGTTAGCACAAGCTCAGGTCCTGCTGGAGGAGAGCTTGGAGAAGGTAGAATTGCATTCACAACTCCCTGGCCATCAGTAGATGCTATATTAAATTACTGGCCTTTTGCTGCACAGAACAGAGATTTTTGGAGAATGTGCTGTGACTGGTGGCCAGCTTCCCACGGGAGCAGCCACACCTTGCAAAGAACAGCACAAGAACAACCAGTTACGGCAGTTTGGTTCAGTTAACGGATTCTTCCTGCCTGTTTCTCAGCTCCTGGTGATGAGGAGACAAGGGAAGGCGGGAGGGTTTGTCTGCTTTGGCTCAAATGCTGCTGCTGGGGTCTCAGTGTAGCTCAGTACACTGCAAACCAGCCCTGGGGCTTGCTGGCAGGAGAAGAGGTGTTGGGAATGGCAGAGGTTTATCCTGCCTTCTGGAACCACGGGAACAGTGCAAGCACCATCTTCTCCTTCAGTTGTACAGTCTGAGCCCCAAAAGTAGCACAGAGACCACAAAGCATTTGCCACAAGATTAAGATTATTAATCCCTGCAGGGGTGAAGTGGCAGCAGTCTGCTTCCCTGCATCCTCCAGAACCTTCATGTGAAATGTAATGGGTGGTTTTAACAAGGACTGTGCTTCCTCTCTCTGCTTAATAGTCATTTTATGTCCTAACAGGCTGCAAAACAGTTGCCTCACTCCACCCCAGATGCGGCCACATTTCTGTGGTGAGGAAAAACTCTGGCAAGTGTGCCAAAGTCGGGTGCTTTGGTTTGAAAATTATACATTGCATTAAAAACCTGTATTAAAGAATAATATGCGGTCAGCAAAAAACATTCAAATGAAACACTTCAGTGTTAGGAAGTGTCTTATTTACAGCAGTGAGAGCAGCTTGTGCCCTTTTCCCTCCCCTGTCCACTGGGTAAGGAAAGAGTTTGAAATAGGGGCTCATGTCCATAAAGGTCGGAACACAAGGCATGCACACAGGGCTGAGCTTGCGAGGAATCATACATTAGGCATTTCCTAACTTAAAAGCACTTGGCTTTGCATTGTAAACAACATTCTTTTAACATAGGAAATAACATTTTTTAAAAAAATAAAGAAAAAGATCGTTTAAATAAATGTCTACAATGTAGGTTGTTGCAGCTGGACCTAAGGTATTCCTCAGCAAGGCTTGGACTGGCCTTTCCTCACTGCTCCAGAGGCTTCTGCCCAAAAGGTGCAGGAGTAACGGTCTGGGATGGAAGCAGAAAGCTGCTCCCCTGCAAGGGGAGAGGTGTGTGTGGCTTTTGCAGCTGGACAGTGGATGCCACCCCGGGCTCTGCACACGGGTGTCTGGGGTGGACACATCTGCACCTGGAGGGTGCCTGGGGATGGACGAGGGGGTGGGCACGGGGGGGTGAGGGAAAGGACACGCTGCACTGAGCTGTGCTGAATTGCTGCTTTGGCAGACAGCACCGGGCCAGCTCTTTAGAAAGTTCACGTTCAGTTATTGTTTTGACAGGCTGCCAAAGTTTTCCTGAGGAATGCAGGCAGCAGAAGGGAAATGGTGATTTTCAAACTTTTTTTTTTTATAACTCAGCCAAACCAGAATGGAATTTCATGGGAAAAGTGAAAGGTACATCTCTAGCCTCGGGGCATCGTTGCTGCCAAGTTTCAGGGTCTGGCTGCAAACAATGGAGGTGTCGGAGCATCTCCAAAGCGTTGCACCCTTGCACGCACTCAGATGTGCTCACGTACACTCACACACACGCTGGAAGCATCTTCTCTAATGGTGACTGCTCCCAGAAAGCCGACATTAACCCGCAGCGCTTTTAAAAAGAGTGTCCGTGGTGTAAAAGCAGGCGACAAAGCAGATGCCGAAAGGTTTGCGACTTGAGGGGGACACTTGGGTGCTCTCCCCACCCCAGCCCTGGCGTGCAGCCTGCCGTGGGGGCACCGCTTCTCTCCGCATGCTCTTCACTCGGTCAGTCCCGGAGCCACGGGGTATTTTTGCAGGTCCTCCTACCCCTAGGAAGGGCAGGAGGTTAAAAGCTCCCCTCCTCCTCTTCCTCCTCCTCCACAGAGGGAGGACAGCAGCCGGTGAGCCGGGCTCTAGCGCTGCAGCACCCCGGGGTCTGCGGGGCTGTGGAACCGGGCTGGGGAACAGCCAGTTACCTTATATTTTCCAGTACACTAATTTCTCTTGTCATCTTGCCAGTGACAAACAGAGAGAGTTAAACAGAGCAATCCATTAAAGAAGCAGCCTGACAGACTGATTGTTAAGGGTTTCAGCGATCCCCATTTACACTGGCTTGAAAAAAATTTTGCCTCGAGCAGCTCCAATTACAGAATTATCGGACCACACTCTGGTCCCTTTGTGCACTTCGCATCTCTGTCATCGTTCCAGGCCTCTCTCTATTTAGTTGCTTGGAAATGGTGAGCAAAATGGAAGGAGACTTGTAACAAGTTCAGAGAAATTAGAGGGGGGAAAAAAGAAAGAGAGAAAAGCACCTATCCTGATTCTAATGTCCTAGGGACATTAAAAGGACACTTTCAAAATGTAACACTATATAGGAATTTAAAATATTTTTCACTTCCTCTATTCATTGCTCTAATGCACTGGAACTACTTGCTTAGATTTCTCCCCCCCGCCCAGGAATGTACAATAACCACTCTGTAAATTCCTCAGGTCTGATTTTAAGAGGTACTGTAGAACTTCATTCATGGAGGAAAGAAATAATCCCAATACCTTCCTGCAGTAACTCTTTTTAATAAACATGGCAGTGTATGTTTTGATCCCAGACAGTGATGCAAGCAGCAGGAAGAGGAAATCACCAGCACCTCTAGGAAAAGCAAGGTCTCAGCACTGCTCTGCTGACATCCTACTTGGTGACCTTCAGGCTGGATTGCCAGCATGGGTTTGAAGGTGGCACCATTCCCGGTAAGAGGAATTCTGAAAAGCCCAGAGGACTTTTCACTTCCGCAAAAGCAAAGCTTGAACTCTGAAGATTTGTTATTATTATGAAAAAAACCCAGCACAATCGTTTCCCTACCCTAGGATGCAAAGCTGAAGGGTTTCCTAATGCTTCACCTTTGGCTGAGCAAAGCACGGTCCCCCACGATGCCGCAGCTATGTGATGTGGACATTATGCCCTCAACCCAGTGTGGCCTAACCTCTTTATCTTCCAGCAAACTCTCCCATTCCTGGCCTCCCAAACAATTTTACCATCCCTCTGCCAGTATTATCCTGGTAGCACTACTCTCATAAGTCTGCAACATGTAAGACCCTCCCCAGTTTCCTTGCAGTGGAGATCATCTGGTTTTGCAGGGAGAGAAAGTGAGCAAAGCCACCCTTGGGCAGTGCTGGAGGAGGCTGAGCTCAAACTTCAGTCCTAATGAACCAGGGAGTGCTGGCTTCCCTCTGGCCCAAAACAGAAGGAAGTTTCTCATGGCTGAGTCCTCAGTCCTGCCATGCAACCCCTTTGCCCCCATCCCTTTCCCTGGGATTTGATGGAACTGACCAATCAATTTCTCTGTGTCCAGGGAACTTCACTGCACCACATCCACAGCTGGAGTTCTGCCCACTGCAGAACAGAGACTTCCCAGCCTAGATTTTGGGTGGAGATTGAATGCAGGAGAAAAAAACCCCATAACAACCCAGGGAGCTCTCAAAGGTATTGAAAAGTCCTCTCATTTCTTGTTAATCCCTTAGGCCAAGAACTCAAGTGTCGGCAGTGTGTTGGCCAGGGTTGTTTTCCTTGCAGTTATCCACATGCAATTCATGCCTTGGAAAATGACCCATTTACCATCATGCATTGTTGCTTAGCTACACGCGCTTTCCCTCTAAGTTTTCCCAAATGGAAACATGGCTCTATTTGCTTTGGAGATCATTTTCCCTGGCTTTCTCTGCTTTACAGTAAATAAGCATAAGAAGAAGAGCTTCTGAATGCTGAGTGGAGAAATAAAACAAACAGCGTGGTGTAGGGTGAGCATTTAAAATCAAGCGTGTGAATGCAGTTCCTTGCTTGTCCAGCTAAGATAATGGGCAGGGAGGGTTTGAGCAAGGGCAGCTTGCAGGTCAGGTTCATTAAGACGTTTTTTTGGTCTGTTCTTTGCATAAAGGTTCTTTCCCTACTGAAGATTTCCAAACAATTTGGTTGAACAATTCTCCGTTCCCAAGAGAAGAGTATTATTTCCCTGGAGGACAGATGGGACTTAGGGGCACTGAGAACTTACTCGGTGTCTCTGCTGCCATGCCTGCCTTGTGGAATCCTAGGTATCCTCTAGAAATATGCAGGAAAACACCTCCCTTATACCTGCAAACCAGCACACTACATTGTGCCACTAGACAAGGCTTTATCCACCCAACCCAAAATTTCTCCCATTCACTAGGTCTTGACTACACTGTCATAGCACATGGTGGGCAGATCAGCCACTGCAGCATGAAGTTCAGCTCCCCAGCACAGCTGGTAAATCTTGGGCCATTTGCTGGAGTCCTGAGCACACCAGTGCCTACGCTGCACAGATGTCCTCGAAACATGCAACAAATCCAGAGTTTTTGGAAAGCACGAGCTTTACAGCCCATGCACAGAGGGACTGTGCAGCACATGTTCTGCTGTGTCCCTGGGATCACTGGCCTTGCTAGCATATGCCTTAGGGCTGAGTTGTGCCGGCATGGTGCTTGTGTCCAGGATTTCCAGATGTCCAGCAGTTCATCTGTTCCTCAAGGATCAGACAAAACTTGCAACATCTTCAGATTTTACTAAGGTCAAAGCTTTTGGGTAAAAAGGCAGCCAAGTCTCTCTCACAACACATAGGTTAGTAGAGAACTCGGTGGAAAACCTTTTGTTTCCTGGTGCCTTGAATGTGCTGGACATGAGCTCTTTGTGGAGAGCAGACACAGCCACCAGCTGCCGGAGCTCTCAGGAGTGGGACGCTCTGAAGGGTGAGCTCTGCCTTGCCTTCTGCTGACAAAGCATAAAATGCATTTTGTCTCCGAACAGAAAAAGGGGAGAAACAAAGTAAATCACGTGATGCTGATTACCAGGCCAAAACACTGAACTAAGGTTTAATACAATAGTTTCCAGGGTGCCAGAAAGGGAAGAGGGATATTGTACCTATGCAAATCCTGGCTGGTGGGTTGACACATCCCAAACACTGCGCTCTGTGAGAGCTGCCAGCACCTGAAGAAGAACCTTTACTGCCCTGTCGCTGGGAAGCTCTTATCTTGCTTTGACCAAGCATACACAATAGAGCTTTGTTTTGGGCAATACCTCCCAGATGAACGACCTCTTGGAAGTGCTTTGAGGAATTAAATGAGTGAAAACAGTAGGAGAGGGAGAGGGAGGGGAAGGGGAGAAAAACTTGCTGCTGCATTACAGGAGGAGAAGTCGGTAGATCCCAAACCCACTAAATAAGGAGTTGGGATATGTCAGACTGAAAGAAGCAAATGTGTCACCCAGCTGCCTGCCACCAGAGACACCTCATGATAATGTCTCAGTCCCAAAGTGGGAATTAATTTCACTGTTCCCTGTGTCCCTGCAGCAAGGGTGGGGATGCTGCTGCTTGCAGATGCTGCCCAGGTCTGTGGTGCTCCAGCTTCAGCTCCCCACACCAAGCTCAGGCACCTCATCCTCATGGTGTGGCTCCCTGGCCCCATCTCTCTGCAGTGGGTGTGTTTCAGCACAGGCATTTTGGGGAGCCAGCAGGTGTTGGTATCAGACAGTGTGTCCTCTCCTTCCCTTTGCCATTGTATTTCTGCAGCTGAGGCCAAATCCTGCTTCTTGCAATCCCCTCTGGTCTCTTTGGTTGATGGAAGATGCCAGGTCTTTCTTGCCCTGGGCAAAAGATCACTCTGGCTCAGTGCAGGCTGGGCACCTGCCTGAGGACCCGAGCTGAATCAGTCCAAGGGCAGTTTTCACGAATGGAAATCCCCCTGGTTTTATTGTCTTTGAAGCCTGGAAACACCTGCCTGTTGCTCAGGGAAACAAGGCAGGCTGGATAAGGGTCTGGCAGCACCTCCACTTTGTTCTGTGTCCTTCCTGGGCACCCTTTGGAGCCCAACCCTGCCAGCACCCTGTGCCCCCCATGGTTGGTTAGGAGTTGGCCGTGTGAAAATCCAACATCAAAGGGCTCTTCCAGCAAGGGCTATTTCCACATCAAATGCCTACCTCCAGTCCTGAGCCATTGGGGAGAGAACTCTTCATAAAAGGAGAGGGAAGATTAATATTATTTTTCAAAAGTATAATGGGAGGTTTCCACTCCCCGAGCACTTCACAGTTGGTTTTTGTACAAAGGCAGAATAATTTCAACCCCAAAGGAAAAAAAAATACATAAGAGGAGGTTAAAAATGCCTGAAAAAATAGTTGGTCTGAATAGAAATGTTCAGGTCACTGTCACTTTGGGGGCTAGAAGAAGCTGTTGCTGGGAGAGCCTGACTTTCCATAGGAATGCATGTCCTCCATCCTCACTCAGAGCAGCAGGCTTGTTCTGGATGCCTGCTTGAGCACAGGGAAGCAGGGAGAGCCAAGGACAGGCTGTCAGAACTGCAAACTGGTGAGAAGAGGAAGGAGAGAACAAGGGGTAGAGAAGATGCTGGAAGCATTCTGTTGGGCAAGTGGAACAGGAAAAGCCTGCTGTGAAGTACAGCCCTCCCTGAGACTCTCTGAGAGAAAGGCGGCACGAATGCGGCTGAGCGACGGGCTGGCAGCGTGCCTGGAGCGTGGCAGAGCTCTGCCTTGGAAAGGCACCTGCAGCCTCAGCATCTTCCTCTTACAAACATGCCACAGCATCACGGGGGAACCACAGTCCTGCAGCCTGACAGCCAGTTTCTGCTCTGTGAGCATGAGCCATTGGGCCAGACGGGTGTATGAACAATTATTTGATCATTTCCACTGCAGGAACCAACTTGACAAATACCTCCGATTCACAAGCTTGCAGTCTGCTTCTGAAAAACCAGACCAAGAGCAAGCTTCCACCCTGGAAAATCCCTTGCCTGTGTCTGCTGAGCATCCTTTCCCTTGCTGGGAAAGGTTTGTCCAAATGCAGAAGGCACTACAGAGCTGGCAAAGCTGCTCTGGGGCAATGTCCCCAGGCTGGTAGGTCAGGGGTGGCAGGGCTTAGCCCCTGGGAGGTGGCTGGTCCTTGGGTGAATTAGTGCCTTGCTTATTTTTTGCTTCTCGGTCATTCAATAGAATGAAATTTTGTTAGTGTGTACCTCACCTGCCTTTGGACTTGGGGTACAGATATGAAGCAAAGTGTGGGACAGTCCTTGCAGCCCCAAGCCTCACAGTCTGGGGTGACATGCACCCCTCAGTGATTTTCATTTAAAAGGTGGGTAGGGAGAAAATACTTGTGGATAAGGAAATGCAACATAAGATCCTGAGGGCTCAGAGAAACTCTGTTGGTTAAGCCAAATCTTGCCTTTTCCCAATGCTTGAGGTTACCCATCAGTGAAGAGGGCTGAAGCAGGCATCTTCACCCCATAAATCCCACCTAAGCCCTAAAGAAAATGCTTCAGTGGTGCTTCAGGTTCATCTGCTGGCCACCACAGGGACAAAGGCTTTACACTGTCCCAAGCAGGCAGGAAAATCCCCCAGTCCCTCTGCAGGGGATTGGACCTGATGGCCAGAGGGCAGTGATGGGCGAAAGCAGCAGCAAAGGGTGGTTGGGCAGCAGTTTGTGGGGCTGTGCTGGCATCACTGTGTGCCCCAGCATCCCTCCTCACCAGCTTTCCTCACTGTGCACCCGGAGCCGAGGCAGGGGGGTGATGGCAGATGCTTCTCCCCTCCCCCAGACACTGCCTGTTACCGGGAAGGTGCAGGAGCCCTGGGACAGGCTCCGTGCCGATGCCGGGCTGTGACACGCGGCGGGTCAGTGCTGGGAAAGCCGAGGGGAGCGCTGGAAACAGGAGACGCCTGCGGCAGGCGGCGGTGCCAGGAGGACACGGCCGGCTTGCTGCCTGCGGGACTGCGAACGCCCTGCCCAAAACAACCCGCTCCGATTTACTGTAAGCGGCAGCCTGGCCGTCCGTAGCTCGTGGGGAACATACCAGCCCTGCCTGCAGAAGGGCTGCGGAAGCCAAGCTGGCCCCTTGCCCAGCAGGCTGGAGGAGGGGAGCGGGGGTGCTCTGCAGCCCTGCCCCGGCACGGCACCCTCAGCCCCGCACCGTCTGCCTGCTGCAGGCTCCAGAGTCTCGTTCGGGAGAGCATGAGGTGGATTTTCTCTTGCCAGGTGCTTCCTGCACCCAGCTAAGGAGGGGGTGATGCTGTGGATAGAGCCCCCCCGTATGATTCCCCTGCCGTGGCACTGGGGCAGCTGGGGGAACAGCAGGGAATTCCTGACTGTGGCAGAAGCCCCTTACAAGCGGCACCACAAAGGCACCCAGAGGCCGCCCTGGGTGCCGCTGGCTGGCAGCCAGCTCGTCCCTGGGGCACCTGGGGCCACGGCCGAGCCGGGAAACCCCCCGGGCTGCGCCCAGGTTCCGGCCTTTGTGAGGGAGCCGGTGGCGGGGCGGCGGCAGCGGGACGGCTGCCATCGTGTCCTGCTGGCCCGGGCCGCCGTGGAGGCTCGCAGCCCGAGGGGTGCTGCCGGATGGCGGGACACCGTGCAGGCTCTGGCTGAGGGCACTCGCCGTCCCCTCCCACGCAGCTCTGCTGGGAGGGAAATTTCCGATAGTGCCGGCTTCCCAGAAGTCAGGGGAGGTTTCATCCTGCTCACGCGTCTTTCCCAGCTCAGCCTGTGACCCTGGCTGCGAGGCTTAGTGCCAGCGGCGTGGGGCGAGGCCGAGGGTGGGCAGCCCGTCGGGCCAGGCCGTGTGGAGCCAGGCACAGAGCCCCAGCCCTTCTCCTGGCCGCTCTCCCAGTCAGACCATCTTTGCTGGTGGGTCTCCCACAGCGCCACGTGCTGCCCGATGCCAGCCAGCTTGGTGACATCAGCATGTGCCATGTCCCTGTCCCCTTGCCCCAAAGCCTCACACCAAAATCCCCTATTGAGGCACCCCGGCCCCGGCAGTGTCGGGGTCACTGTGCTGGGGGTGCCGGAGCTGCAGGGCCAAGGGCCAGGAGTTTTGTTCTCCCCTTCCTGGCATGGATCCTGTGAGGGAATGCCCATAAAGGGAGGGATTCTGCTGGCATGAGCCTCAGGGCTGGTGCCCACCAGTGGGCATAGGTATCCTGGGCTCTGGGGATCGATGGGCCTGACCCTGTGCAGGCAGTGGAGAATGTGGCTGCACATTCCAGGGTGGGATGGGGAGCCAGGGGACACCGGCCATGTATCAGGTGACACTGGTGTCAGGAGCATGACCATATCCTGCAGCAGCCATCCTAACCTTCCCTAGCCACCCAGCACTGGCTATGGATGTATTCTGTTCTTACAAGAAATCCAGGTAAAAACAAGGGACTGTTCCAGTCAGGTGGCTCCTCTTGAATGTTTGCCTCTGCTCTGTGTTTAAGCCGCAGTGATTTTTGCTCAAGAATGTCCAAATCTTTGCTCTGTATAGGGTCTGATTCTGAGCTCTCAAGGACTGAAGGGCCCCTGGCACCTTCCCATCCCCTGCCTGTCCTGACTGCAGAGCCTGTTGCCAGAAAAAAACAACTGAGCCTGGCCCAATGTCTGGCCCAAACCTGATGTGCCTGAGAAGGAGGAGTGCTGACCCTGACCCTCGCAGCCCTCCAGCACCACTTGGGCTTAACTCTCTCCTCTGCAGGAGGATTTGAAGCCTTCCAGTTAAATCCGGGAAGGAGTTAGCAAGTCTTTGTGTCAGGCGGATTAGAGGCAGAGGTAAATGCTCCTGCTAAGTGTAATCTGGCTGGTTAAAAGCTCAGCTCAGCCTCTATCCCAGCATTGTCCTTGCTTCTTATAAATACAAGAGACAATTCTGCAAACACAGACTTTTCTTATTGCCACGCAAGGGAGTGGTGAGAACCTGTTGTTCTATCCCTCTCCCCAGGATATCATTAGGATTTATTACCAACCCCCACTGCCCTCCTTTCTCTGGGATGGGTTGGGCACTGGCAGCCTCTGATCCTGCGGGTGCAGCAGGAGGGGGATTACAGCTCGTGGGGCCACAGGTCAGGGCAGGTAAAGGCAGCAGAAGCTCCTGACGTTGGGGAAATGGGACTGGGGACAGAGCCAGAGCCCTCTTCCTCCCCACAAGCCAGGAGTTCCTCCAATCCCATGCCCTGGGGAGCCCTCTGGATAGGATGGGACAGGAGCTGTGAGGGGATAGGGACAGGGAAGCTAGGAGTTCTGCTCCCTGTGGAGTATATAGCAACTCAAAACAGAAATGAAAAATAATCATAACTATGTAAAAATAGTTTACAGTAACTTAGTTCTCTCTGAAAACTTGTGGAACTGGTGGTCCTAAGGGGGCACAAGAGCGTGGCAGGAGCCACTGGCCATGTGGCAGAGGCATCTGTATCCCTACTGTCCCCTGCAGGTGACAGGACTCCCAGGGCAGTACTAGCCAGGACCCTGTGTGCCAACCCCAGGAGTTTGGGGATGCCCTGGAGAGAGTCCCTTGCTCCCACAAATGGAAGGTGCACAGATGACCTCTCCCAGGGGATTATGGCTGAAGTGGGGGGCTTTCATGGGAAGTATGAGCAGGCAGGGATCAGGGTCTTACCAGGATTAAGGTATTTTCCATGCATTTAAACTAGTTGTCACGAACCCAGAGCTGACCCAGAACAGGGCACCTGGGAGACAGCGGAGAAGAGGGAAGAGAAGCTCATGCCCACCACAAAACCCACCCCAGGGCTTGCAAGGGAGCAGGGGGATGTTGGTCACAGAGGCTTGGAAGCCCTCAAAGCCCTAGGGATCATCTCTGGTCCCCAATTCAAAGAGGTGAGCAGGTGCTGCACAACCCCAGTGAGATGCCTGCTGATGGAGGAGAGCTTGGGGGGCTCGGGGGAACAGCAGCAAGGCCTGGGGAGACAGCAGAGCCCTCTCTAGGACTGGGACAGAGGGGTCCATTGTGGGAGAAGTGAGAGCTGGGTGGCTGCAGGAGCTTGGTAACCTTAATCCTCCCTTGGATTAATACTTAGGGGAGCTGGGGACAGTGTTTAAACCTGCCGGAGTGAGCCCTCATCTTGTGTGCAGCCCTGTAGTGGGGTCAGAGGGGGACAGAGGGCACAGGCTGAGGCCAAGAAGAGGTGCAGGCAGTCCTGTGGCCTAGTCTGACATGCAGCCTGAGATTTTGTGGGCATGTTCCTGGGCCCTACCCTGCCTGGGAGCAAACGGATGGGCAGTGTGAGGACCAGCTCTGTGACAGGGTCACTTCTGGCTACACTGCCTGGCTCTGAGGCTGCTGCTGCTCTGGCACTGCAGGGCCACCGCAGGCTGAACCCCTTGAGCCTGCCCAAGGTGCAAACCAACTGCCCTTGGAAGGATACTCTTCTGGGGGAGTAAGTGCCTGTAATGAAGTCTCTGGGATGAAATCCCTCTCTCTGGATAAATTGGCTTCCCTGGGGCTGAGCTTTCAGCTTGGCTTAGAGGAGCAGTGCGAGGATGCTCAGGGATGCTCAGAGAGCCCATGTTCCTACTCACACAGACCCCAGACTGAGCCCAGACCCCAGCAGAGGACCCCCTAGCTTGTGGCATTAGGAGTCACCCTCCTCTGTCTCCCCTGGCTGTGCTGAGGGACTTGCAAGGCCATGCAGAGGCAGAGCAGCCCCAGCTCTTTCCCTAATGCACCTGGTCCCAGCTTACCAGGACCTCACACCAGGTCCCTGTCCCCAGCCCCAGTTGAGCAGGAAATGCCACAAGGATACCCTTACAGGAGGTTTCCCCACCCCCTGGCAGTGTGGGTACAGCTCTCTCCTGAGCATCTCCTGGTTCCAGCTGTTTACCAGGCACCTGTCTTCAGCACGAGGATGGCCCTGGAACCCAAGCACCAGTTACATCTCCTCCACCATTCCAAATGCTTGGCCCCTCATGGGAATACCCCCTTCTGTGCCTAATCCAGACCATGGCTCTATGCTGCCCAAACCTACCACCAGTCCCAGGGAGCTGCCAGAAGGAGATTGTCACCCATCCTAGTGTCAGTGTCACCTTGGGGGCCTCCCTGGTGGGATGGGAGTGGCCTTGCAGGTGCTGCAGATGCTGTTCCTGTCCCCTGGGGCAGTGAGGCAGGATGGGATGTACTGTCCTAAGTGGCATCTTAACTAGATCTGATCCAGTCTTGCAAAGCCACAGCGCCTTCAATTCCCTTAGCACTCCAAATCTGCTACTGTGCATCTAAGCGGATTATTTTAAATACCCCATGATGGACTGCTCCTTTGTAATATAAACCAGCCTCATGTGTCCCATTCCCCTCCTATTTGCTGTAATTTAGCTGCGGCTGTGACAGCTAGAAGTCTCCCCAGCTCCCCCTGCTCCCTAGGAAACATCCCTTGTACCAGCCCCTTCCCCAAATCCTCTCTCCCCTGTGCTGCTGGATCCTGGGGGTGCTCCCCTCCACATACCCTTTAAACTCTTGGGATGAGTGATGGCTGTGGGATGTGCTGCCCCAGAGCTGCTTCATCTCTACCCAGAGCTGAGCCCTGCACCAGCATCACCCCCACCTGCACCTCGGGGCCAGGTTGTGTCTCAGCTCCTTTCATCCAGAGAGGGGCCACACAGGAGCCCTTTTGGGTGGGTTTTGCCAGTTTTCATATTTTTGCTCGAGCTGACTGGCTCTGACACCTCAGTTCTACCTTGAAGTCAGCCAAGAGAAAATATCCTGCCTCCCATTCCCACTGGAGTGGAGGTTTGGGAAGCACAGGGGTTGTCCTGGAGCCCACCCAGCCCCACTCTCAGCAACGGCAAAGAAGCTGCCACTTTTCCAAGTGCTTCCCTTTGGGGCTTGTCTGATTAATGAGGGCTTGTTATTTCCAAACTGTTTGAAATCGTGTTTATTTTATCTGCCGCTGGATTCCTCTGACTCAGGGCTCATCGTTAACTGCCAAAGATGAGTGACAGATCCCGCTAATTACAGCTAATGATGGCCTTAAAGGATCTCTGCGCACACACGTGTGTTTGTGTGCACACATGCCAAGGGCCATTTATAATTTAAAGTGGGGAGAGTCGTTAGCATAAACCATGCCCGGATTAATTGCAGAGAGCAGCCTCTCCAGGGAGGGTGCTCACCATGAGGTTGTGGTTTCAAGCACTGGATGCTGAGGACAGCACAGGCTGCCTGGGCAGTGGCAGCATGGTTCTGAGCTGAATGTCAGCCTCGGAGACACCAAATCAAATCCAGCACACAGGAAGTGTTTGCTGAAGAGCTGTTGGGAGGGACCAGAGGACACCAGTATGTGTCATGGACATGAGTGGCTCAGAGCCATGCAGGGCCAATGGGATCTGTGTCCAGTTCCTGGAAGAGCTCTGAGGGGTGTTTTCCAACTGTGAGGAGGACCATGCCCAAGAGACCCAGTTCTGCCCCAGTTTCTATAGAACGGGCAGTTGGATGATTGGGAGACATTTTTTATGGCTTTACTGGGGGTAAAGTTGCAGAAGCACCAGCCCCTTGCTAGACACCAGAAACCTCACCCAGGGGGCTGGGGTTAGCAGTGCCCACTGCTTTGGAAGTGCTCTCCCCTCTTCAGTCCCTGAGTAATCCAGCCTTGATGTGATGACTTTGCTTTTATGTTTTTCCCCAGGAAGAGAAGAGGGAAGATGGAGACAATGAGGCTTTCTCCACCCCTTGGCTGGGGAATGAGGAACAAGAATAAGTGGCTGCAGGATCTCATGGCCACCACGCTGCCAAGGGGATGGACAGAGTGGGCACATGCCATGGGCAGGCTGACTTGGGGTTTCCATAACCTTCCACAGTGAGGTTTGTTCCAAGCCCTTCCCAAAACCAGCTTTCCACTTGCCTGAGCTGACTTGCACCCATCCCTGTGAAGAGGGCACCTAGGGACAAACCCATGTGTCCCCTGACTCCATCTCCTCATCCTTTTCCTCCCTGGGAGTCCTAGTGATGCCTTTGCCCCTCTCCCTGTCCTGCCATCTCATGGAAGAGGTATCCAGAAGGAAACCAAAACTCTTCCAGATGGCAGAAAGGCTCAACAGATCAGAACAACTGTTCCCCAGTCCTTATCTTTCCAAATCCACCTTTCTTGGAAAAAAATAATTTAAACTCCTCAGTCTTCCTTGGAGCTGGTGAGCAGCAAGAGCAAAGTGCCAGCATTGGCTCCCTGGGGAGGGGAAGTGCCATCCTGCAAAGTGCTTCTATATTGGTCTCTGCCGTGAGCAGGTCTAAATTGGAAGTGATGGCAGCAGAAAGCACCAGGATGCCGAGATGGACTCTGGGGCCCACACAAAGTGATTTCAGGGGCTGGCTGTGCTTGGCCCGAGGGATGCCTGCCAGCACAGGACACTGCAGTTCTAATCCCACTAAAAGCTAGGTGGAAACAACTTGGACAACGGCTTTTGTCTTTCTTGCTGAAAAGATCAGATTCCTGTCAGGACTGATGGCTTGTGAATTTGTCTAGGATCTTTTCAATTGTTCTGGTCCCCAAAACACTCAGGTTTCTCTTTCTGAAACACCCCCAGTGTTCAATTTGAGGCTCTTGCAGAAGCTGCAGAGCAGAGCTTCCTTCAGACATGAGCAGCCCCTCAGTGGCTGTGACTCTTCCTGAAACTGCCCAGGGAGGCTGTTTGGTCAGGGCCAGCTCTTGCTTGTGCATTTTGCATTACCAAACTCCTGTCACTGTCCTGACAGTGAACAAAATTCCTGTTCACACAGGAGTCCTGGGGGCTTGTGCTCTCCTGACCCCATTCTCCCCCCTGGCATGGTTTCCTTTGCTGTGGTTCCTCGCTGGCATTTTACAAAGCCTTCTGCAGGCCACCTTCCTTATAGCTTTAAACCCCACTGTAGCAGGGTCAGGAGGTAACAGAAAAGATGCTCTGGAGCAGCTACAGGAAGGGAACACAGGAAGGACTGTCGTGGAGGCAAGAGCAGTGCCAGCCTTGCTGGGCACCCACTTCAGTATGCTCAGCATCATTTTGCCATGGACATAGAGCTCTGGTACCATTGGTGACCTTGGTGACATCAGTGTGCACAGTCCATGTCTGTGGTACATGGAGCTGTACAGCCCATGGGAAATGGGTAACTTTGAGGTCCCAGGGCAGCTTTGGGGTGTGCAGAGATGAGCAGTCACTCCCAAGCCCTGGTGATGTTTTTCCCTCTATGCTGTGCCCAGGGAGGGTCAGAACTATGTGATGTGTGGGGCACATGGCGGGGCAGGCCACCACGAGGCATCACGCTCGAGCTGCTTGCTCAGCAGCATGCTGAACCTTGCCCAAATGAGCCCCTGTGATCACCATCACCCAGTGAGAGAGCCCAATTGCAACAAAAACAGGGAAGCAGCTGAAAAAATAAAGTGTTGCCATGGCACTGCGCGCGCCAGGTCGGAAATTTGGGATGGTGCCGAAGCACAGCCTCGGATGCTCCTCCTGCCCCAAGGTATGAAGAGCCAACACAGAATGGAGAAAGAAGAAGTGCCAGGAGCCAGAGGGAAGACATCCTCCTGATGGCACCAGGGATGGGCAGTCAGGGCTTGTGGGCCCTCCAGGTACTTGGGAAGAGCCAGGGATGCTGCAGCCATGTCTGTGTGGTGTGAGGTGAAATGATCTAGCCCTTTCTCCCTGTCTCCTGAGCATGACACGGTAACAAGCTGCTCAGTGAGGTGCCAGCCTCTGTGGGTACCCCAGCCCCTTCACCAACTGCAACCCTCTCCAAATGCCAGAAGTATCCAAAAGATGGAGAAATCTACTCAACCAAAGAGTGGCCATGAATTCCCAGGGACAGTCCCGTAGGGCAGTAACTTTTTTGAGTTGAAAGATGAATAGAGATGAACTGGGCAGACACAGCTTTGCTGGGAGAGCTGGAAGGTGATGCAGCCTCGAAATCAGGATTAGAGGCAATGCCAGTGCCTGCCTCACAACCCTGCATGTACTGCTGCCACACTGAGACCTCCAAACTCCTTGCACCTCTGCCCTGTGCCTCTGGTTATCTCCAGCATCAGCTGGCCTGGGGCGGGACAGGTCCTGGCCCAGCTCCGTGCCCCTGGCCCTGCAGGCGTGGGCAGGGTGTGGGTGGAGGCAGCGGTCCCTGCCCTATCTGCCAGCCTGTGGGATTAGCTGTGCACATCGGGAGCAGCTCTAGCAGTGCCTGGGTAAGAACAGATAGACACAGATAAGGCAACCTGAATCCTGGGGAAGGCGAGCCAGCTTCATTAATCCCCGTGCATCCAGGCGCTGACGAAGATGCTATCATCCCCTTTCTCTCCCCAGCAGCTTATGTGTGGCTGTCAGTCCTGTCTCATGCAAGGACAAAACCTGGCGCTTGCAGGGGTGGCCCCTCTCTCCCAGAGCTGCTAAGTGGCTCCCATGGGGACACTGCTGGTACAGGGGGACAGCCGGTGCAGGGATGCACAACCTGCACAGGGATAGAGCTGGTGCAGGCATCCACAGCCACTACAGAGAGCTATGGATGGGGCAGGGATGTACAGCCAGGATGGAGACCACCAACAGTATAAGGAGCACAGCCAGGATAGGGACCCAGCTGGCATGGGGACACATGCAGGAGGACTCTGTAGAGCCGTGGGAATAGTGATGCTGCAGGACAAAGGATGACCTGCAGCATCACCCACCCCTGTGATGGCTTGGGGTCATTCCCACACCCCTCCCCAGGCCCTGGCTCTCCAGCTGCAGCGAGCAGGAGGGTTCAGCACTGTGCAGGCACACGGAGGGAGGGAAGCCCTGCCAAGTCCCTGCTGTGCCCCCATCGTTGTGATGCTGCAGGCTGCGCGGGGTCGGGTGCAGCACGGCACTCCCCATCCCGTCAGCGCTGGCATGAAAGTGCCGCCACTGCGGCAGCTGGGTCTGGCCATGATCTCCACTTCCAGGTAAACAGATGAAACAAGCGGCTCAGCTTCCCCCCCGCCCCCCGCGGCATTCCCGGCCACACAGACCCACCATTCAGCCGCGCCGCCCCGCACAAACCTCCAGTGTTTGGGAGAGGGCTCCTGCTCCCGGCGGAGCCCCGGGGGGGACGCTCTGCGGCCGGGCAGTTGACACCTGGCCAGGCTGGAGTGGGGCCAGTGGGCGCAGAAAGAGACGCTGTGTTTTGGCCAGATCCTGCCGTGCTGGGGCAGGGGCAGAAAGGCCCCCTTGTGTGTATGGGACCCAGGGATGCCCCCATGGCTTGGCTGCAAACAGGGTCCCATTAGGCTGTGGAAGGGGGCAGCAGTAGTTCATTGGAGTGGGAGCCCAAAGGGGTGAAGGAATCAGAGGCAGGGGTGCCCTGCTGCCATCCAAAAGATTTGCAAAAAGTCACAAAAGCAGTGGGGATAATTGACCAGGGGCATATGCAATGGGCAGGAGCAGAAGACAGCTTTCCCTGTGCGTTGCCTTGCCATTTACAAGAATGAGAGAAAAGTGCTAGCTCCTGCCCTTTGGGCTCTTCTCCAACCTCCCAACCCGCTCCCCAGATTTTCCTTGGCTGGGGAAAACCTCTCAGCCCTCTCCCCAGATTTTCCTTGATTGGGGGTCTATCCTGCAGCACACCCTGGGATGCTCTGGCCATGGACAGGACTTAGAGGGATGCCCATCCCTCCAGGGAGCCTGACACGGAGCTGAGCACATCTCTGCCTCACCCATGATAGTCACTGTGGGGCCAGGCTGAAATGGAGAGGGGAAAGCAGGAGGCAAAGCCTTGATGCTCCAGCATCCCAGCTGTTCCTTCTGCTGCCTTCATCATCCAAAAACAGCCATCAGTGCTGTTGCTGGGAACATTGTCCCCTCCTCCATGCCTGGCACCTTCCTCCCATGCTGTCCCTGAGAAGGTGGTTTTCCTCCCCAAGGAGTGCAGGGAAAGCATTTTCCACCACGGCAGATGAAAATGGATTCCAATCCAATTTTACCCTAGTACCACTTCAGTGATTTTGATGGAGCTGCTCTGGATGGGTGCCGGTTGGAGCCAGAGGACAGCTGTCGCGGCTCCATAGACCAGGGGTTTCTTATCTGTGTCACCTTTGATTACTGTAATTGAAATCCTGCTCTGATCTGAGCCATGCCCGAACGTTTCTGCTGCCTGTGCGGCTCTCGGCTCGAACAGCAAAATGACGTTAATAGATTTTAAAGCCAGGCAAGGCCTGTGAGAGCATTTCTGCCTGACCTCCCGGATAGCAGCCGACAGCCACCGCTTACCCCAGTCCCGCGCTCCGCTGCTGGCACAGCCCTGTCATCCCCCTGTGACTCATTTTCCCTCCTGGAAACACAAATCCTGCCTTTCCCCAGAGCTGCTCATGTGTCTGTGTTGGGTAGCCTGCCTCCTCCCACCCCTTTGGAGGAGAGCAGCTCTCGAGGGAGGCGGGGTCCAGGGGTGCTGGTGGGATCACGGTGGGATCAGCTTCCCTCCTCCAGCATGAAATTCCCCATGGGAAGTGTTGCCCTTTTCTGGCATCTTCTGGCTGAAAGGACAGCAGGGGGACCCGCTGCCAGGCAGGAAGCAGGGGATGGAAGTGCCACTGCACGGTAGAAGGTGCTCCTGGCTCTGGTGCCAAGCTGGACAATCAGCTGTGGCTGGTGGTGTGGCCAGCACTTTGTCACCCTTCCCATCTTCTTTTGTGAAGCTGCTCGTGGTGTTTAGCCAGAGCCACTGCAGCAGAAAGGGTGACGCCAGTCCAGACAGCGTCTGGGGGCAGGAGCCGGGAGGACACGCGCACTGGCACACGCATTCCCGCAGTCTGGCTTGGCCAGCAGCCGGCACAGGAGCGAGCCAGCCCTGACCACTGTGGGACAGCAAAGCTGGTGGCTCCCTCTGGATTGGCGAGGTTTTGCTCAGCCAGTCTGGCCTCTGGAACAGGCAGAGGTGTCCCAAGTTCAGAGCTCCATCCCAAGAGGATGCAATGCAAATGCCGAGGGCCAAACCCTGCCCGTGCCAGACAATCAACCTGAACCCCCAGGTTTTTCATGCTGGCAGCTTTCTTTCATGACCATACAGCTGAGAGCTGGCCAGTGTGTGAGCACAGCAACCTGGGCTGGCACCGATGACAACCTGACAGAGCCATCCCAAAACTGCATATGCTGGCCAAAGGGAAAGCAGGCTGGCCAGACAGCAAGGCACTGCAGCACCCCAGCACCGGCACACAGTCTCCCCCTGGATCCTGGCTGGCTGAGCAGCAGTGTTTCCTCTCACGCTCGTGGGTCATGGGCCGGCAGAACACACAATGCTTGGGGTTATCCAGGCCTTATCAGCTCTGGCCACGCAGTGCAGGCAGGAAAAGGGTTTCAATCCCAGCCGAGCCCTGTTTCCGTCAGGAGCCATTCCCTCTGTCATGGGGGAGGGCTGGACCATGCCGTGATTTAGACACGGGGACAAGTGAAGCTGGGCTGTGGGGACAGCAGGGCCACAGGGCTCTCATGCTGTACCCCAAGAGCATTGCCAGCTCTCTCCTTTGTGCTAGGAAGGCTGCCTGTCTCCAAGCAATGCAGCTGTTCCTGCCCCAGCTTGACACAGCAGAGCCGGTGAGTCCCAGGAAAGGGGCTGCCATTAGGGCATACGGCAGGGGTGTGGCCTGGCTGAGACATCCTTTGCTGGGGGGTCACTGCTCTCCATCCCAGGCATTCCTGAGCTCTGGCATGCTGGGAAAATGCCTGCTCAGAGCTGTACAGAGAACCTGAGAAATTCCACAGCCAAGGTCACCAATGCCAGCCACAGGGGGGAAACTGAGGCATGAGGAGATAACATCCTTCCCAGGGCTGCCCCAGCCTCTTAAAGGTGACTGGAGGAAGAGGGCTGTGGCACAGGATCTCTACTTCCTCAGCCCAACCCCACAGGATCAGGGAATGCCCGGCCCCTGCTCCTCCAAACCCTGCAGCAGCACACACGGGGTGGAGAGGGGAGCTGGCGGAGGCACTGGCAAAGGCTGGTCTTGCTGCGATCTCCTCCCGTTCCATGATTAATTGAACACAGCCTAAAATTAGCTGCGGAGGCAGCACCCCTGGGGTCTCCCAGCAGCATCCCACTGCCCGCCGGCTGCCTGCAAGTGGGTCAGGCAGCAGCTCCCTCCCAGCTGGGCACCCGGGGTGTTTGGGGGACCCCCATGCTCTGCTGAAGGTGGGAGCTCTGCTCCTGGCTCCATGGCACAGCTCTGCCCTCTCACCTCCCCGCTGCCGCCCTTCTCGGAGGCTTTTCCCCCTCTGGATTCAGCGGGCAGGGCTGCGTTGTGAGGAGCAGCTGGGAAGGCGCAAGGCTGCCTTTTGGGATGGCGGGAGCGTGGATCCCCGTCATGTTCCTCCCCATGCCTTCAGGGATCTGTTATTTTTAGCCACTCTCCCTACCTCATGTTGCTAGCTCAGCTCTGGCTCTTTTCCCTCCCCTTCCCCAGCGTTAATTTGTTTTCTGTGTATTATTTGCAGATTTGGGGAGGCAGAACGAGGTGTTTTGGCACAGGAGACCACTCAGCCATGGCTGCTTCATGCTGCTCTCCACCTAGGGTTTTGGTTGGGTTTTCTCCTTGCTATTTTTAACCCGTGCCAACAGCTCTGAGGGGATGAAACACCAAGGGCTAATGCAAATTTGAGGTGCTCTGTGGCCGATGTGCCAGGCCAGGTGGGAGGATGCTCATGGTTGTGCAGGGATGCTCCCATGGAGGCAGGGCAGCACCTGGGCACAGCCTCCAGCTGCACCCTCTGTGCTGGATTACATCCAATGCCTCCTGCTCCCTCCTGACCCCCAAGTCTGCAACCTCCCCCGTGCCACAGAAGCCGGGGAGAGCGGGAGGCTGGGCTTTCCCCTTGGATCCAGAAGAAAGCAAACAGGGAAAAAGTTAATTAAAAACTTCAAAGACAGATCCTTCTAATTTGGCTTAACACGGCAGTCCTGCTCAGCGTCAATGCTGTCCCAGAGGTGCCTGCATGGGGCTTAGGCTGGGAAGTGCCTGGAGTGTCACATCACAGGATGTTCATGGGATTGTCACCCACCACTGCCACCCCTGCAGCCCTGCTGAGCACTGGGGATGGGGTGCCACAGAGCTCAGCTTGAGGCTGGGCACCAACCTTCCCAGGGGCCGGATTTTGAAGCCACTGGAAGGGTGATTCCATGGGGAGGCTGTGCCTCAGTTTCCCCATGGCCCAGGGCTGCTAAACCTGTTTGTTGGGAAGGTGTTTTCAAGGCACCTGAGGTGATCCCCATCTCCTGGCCTGATACCTGTGCCTCACGTGAAGCAGGGCAGGGCTGGGGCTCTGGGGGGAAGCAGGGGGTGTCTGCCTCAGCAGGGTCCAGTGAAACAGTGGCCCTCATCCTAGGGTGAGGAGGGGATCCTGTCACCACTGCTCCTGTCCCCACCAGCCACTGCCCTGAAGGAACAAGGGCACATCTTCCTTGCCCAGTTCTCACTTCTTTCTCCAAAAAGAGCCAAAAATCCTCTCGTTTTTTCCAGAAAGCTACGTCACAGGACAGCGATGCTCTTGCCCAAGTGCTCTGCCGCCTTACTCTGCCCCTGCCCCCGCTTTTGGGTTCTTTTGGTGGTGGGTTGAGGGGTTTTTTTCAGAACTTTTGGCTGCATGGTGAGTAAAGGCATCCTGCTGTCTGAGGGCTAACGGCTTGTTGGAGAGATAATAAAGCAAAGGGGAGTAAATTAAAGTGCCTATAAATAGCACCAGGAGAGGAAAAGGAGATGAAGTCATCTTCCTTCAGCTGAGGATGGTATTTGCATCACTCCTTCCCTTTGCCTTCCCCTGCCCCCTCACCCTGCTCGGGAAACAGTCATTCCCAGACACAGGGATCCTGCTGTGAGCTCTGTGTGCCCACTGGGCCCCTATGGGGCTGAGAAATGTCCCCCTGGGGTGTCTGCCCAGTGCTGGGGACTTGCTGGAGAGCACAGCGAGATGGCCTGAATGCAGTCACTTGGCCCCAGGCTCCATCGCAGCTTCCCCACAGATCTGTGGCATTTGTGCACAGATCTGTGGATCTGTGGCATTGCCCTATGCAAACCAGAGCATGGCCCTATGCAAACCAGTGCCTCCAGCATGACCCCAGCGCTGCATCCTAGGAATAGCTTTCAGGAGCCATCACAAACCCATTTTCTCCTTTGCAGCTCATAAAACAGGCAGCTAAAGAGATCCCCCAGGGGCAGCACCTGGAGGAAGGGACACTGAAAACCCAACAACAGCAAGTTCACCCAGAGAAGCCCCTCCAGGAACCAAATTCCATAATTTACAATTTTATTCTTTAAAATTTTAACACCCAAGACTCAAAGACTCCCCCATCAGTCCCAGGACATATGGGAGAGGAAGGATCCTGGCCCTGCAGGAGCCCCCCTGGAATTAGCAGACAGCTTCAAATCTCTCCCCAGAGTTCTCCCTGGCGAGGAGGCCACTGTCCCTGCAGCCCCAGGCAGCCCCAAGCCCCCCAGCTGCCCCCTCACATGAGGTATATTTACATCTGAGTCAGAATGAGGTCACACCACGGTTTCCTTATGTCAGCTACCGACTCCTATTCCTGTGCTATGCGCACACAGCCGCTGTGTTGTTGCAGGGTATTTATAGCTATTTAACATGTGTCATTATAAAACCACAACTCCACACACGCACGAAAATAATCCCGGTGCCGGGACGCAGGGGAGGGGGGCCAGGGTGGTGGGAGCAGGACCAGGGCATGGACCGCACCACTAATAATAATTCTTTGCACTTTATATATAGCCCCTTTCATCCACAGCTCTCAAAATCGCTTTGCAGGCATTTAATTAAGCTTCCCAACATCCTAATGTGATGACAGCCGAGTAATAATATCCTCGTTTTTAGGTACAAAGAGAGGGGAGGTAGCAGGACTTGCCTGAAGTCCCACAGTGAGTCCAGGTGTCCTGTGTCCTGCCTCACACTTGTGGGATGACCACAAGGGAGATTTTAACTCAGAAAGGGGATGAGGACCTCGAGATACTGCCCAAGGCCTCTCCTCAGTTTGGGGAGGTGATGACATGACAAAGTCTGGGGACGGCAGCAGTGACCCCAGGGGCTGCTGGGCTGCAGCTGCCCATCAGCTGGATCAGCAGGTGGAAGAGACAGATGTATCCTGACAAACTCAGGGGTGAGAGCTTGGGGGAGAGCAATAAATGAGATGACAGGTCTGAAAGGGCTGATTTATGAGGAATATTAAGAGTCGTAATCCTGCCTGGCCTGGCTGTCCCCGAGGGAGGCAGGGTGGTGACAAGGACCCAGAGACATCACAAACCAACAGGATTCACTGGGGCTTGTGCCAACATATCCTTAAGCAGGAGGGCTGGAAGCAATTGTGCCTCTCAGACATCTGGGCAGCTCTGTATGGGGGAATAGATGGGTCTCCAGTGACAGCCTGGAGATGGGATCCCACAAGGATGGGTCTCTGTGGTCCTCAGGGTCTGAGGCTGTGCTCCCCTGAGCACTCTCCCATGTACATCCCTACCTGGAGGGACCAGCCCCCATCCTTGGAGTGCTGCAGAGGGCACAGGGAGCACATGCCTTAGCTTTGGATTCTGATGGGATCCCACCCAGCAAGAGGGACATGGCAAGAGAAGGTGGCCAGCAGAGAAAAAGAGTGAGGAGGGCTGGAGACAAACGCAATGAAAGGGGCAGGACAGCAGCCCTGGGGATGAGGCTCATTAAAATCTACAGAAAAAGCCACTCTCCTGGCTGCTGTCCTTGCATGGAGAGGTGGGGGGCAAGTGCCTGTCCTCATCCCCACCCTGGGGATGCCCTGTGGGGGAAGCAGCAGTGGATGCAGCATGATTCTGCACACGGGGACTAAATGTAAGTCGAAAATCATAAACCCTGACTGGATCTTGTAACAAGTCCCATCCTGCCATTTTTTGGTCATGCTGCTACTTTCTTCCTCCTAGATTATATCCAGATCCCTGCTCTCTGAAGAAAGCTGCACATGAGCCCCCCACCAAGAGCCCCCAACTCATACCAAGCCCCCAAGATGGGGGAGCAGAACCTGCTTGCATCACAGACCCAGGGACCAGAGAGCAACAACAGAGATGTAAAGCCAGAAAACAGCTGCAAACCTTCTGAGGGGCTGCCAAGAAATGCCCCCAAATCAGTGTCTCTGAGGAGAAAGGAGAGAGGGAAACGGGACAGGGAGCCAGCACAGCCTGGCACTGCCACAGGGACACAAGCACCTTCTCCTCACTGCACCAGCCACTGCAACTGCCCCATGACTTGCTGCTGTCACTGCTCTGAATGTCACACCCGCCATCCCCCCTCCACCACCAGCCAGATGTCTCTTACCAGGAGCTGTTGGCAGCTCTGCCACCTCACTGGCCATGATGAAGGACTCGAGGATCCTTGCACGGAGCTCAGGGCCTGCCTCGGTGCTGAGAGGAGAAGGAGAGGTGTGTGAGGACACCAGTGGTTCAACCCCCCTGGAGACCCCCAGCTCCCTGGAAGAGCAGCCAGCTACCCCAGTGGATCTGCTGTGGGACTGAGGCAGTGCTGTGGATCCCAGTCTGGTGTGTGCACCCTGCCTGGTCACTTTGAGAACGGGTGTCAATGTTGGGAATGGCAGCTTCCAGATCTGGCCTCCCCCTTGGGAGAACCCCGTGCCTGGGGCACTGGTGGGCTGTCATGCAGCGAAACCAGCTTGCTTGGGACACAGCCTGTCCGTGGGCACCCTCCTCTCACCCACCCTGTCCTGTGCACGGCAGGGGACCTCACCTGGCTGCCGCGGGGCGCAGCAGCAGCTCCCCGAAGAGCTCCCCCAGGAGCCGCGGGGAGGGGCGGCTGCGGTGGCTGCCCTGGCAGAGGTGGCAGAAGTGGCGGGCGAGCTGGCGCAGGAGCAGGGCCTGTGGCTGTGGCAGGGCTGGGGGGGCCAGCAGGGCTCGGGCTCGCTGGCCACACTCCTCCAGGCTTGGGGTCTCTGTAGCAGAGGGGACACAGGAGAGAAGTGGTCGGTTTGGGAGGTCAGGGGCATCCCCGTGCCTCTCATGGGAGCCCAGCAGCTACCAGCACACAGGGCATGAGCTGTGGTAGTTCTCTACCTTCCCCAGAGACCCCAAAACCCTCTGACCTCAATCTCTCCCACCACTATTTCTTTGCAGCCCATCCCTTTCCAGACAGGCCATGGGACTCGTGGATACCCCAGGGTCTGCAGAGATGATTTCTTCAGGGCCTTGGCCCATTTCTTTCTGGGGTTTGCCTGCCCCATTTATCCACTCACACCACCCCAGATCAGGTTGTCAGGTGCCTTTAGCACATTCTCCCTGTCAGCACCTCCAGGGAGGGAGCTCAGAGGGCTGAGCTGCTCACCTGGTGGGGGCTGCACCCCAAAAATCCCTCACTGCTGCTTGAATGGAGAACAGTGAGAGCCCTGCCTTGGTGCACAGCAAAGCCATAGCAAAGGCAGAGCAAAGCAGAGATGGGGAAATGGGCACTAGCTTGAAGATCTGCTGAGTTTAAAGGCTCAGCCCTCCCCTGCAGAAACAGCAAGCTGGGAGGGAAAAGGATTTTTAGAAACAAAAAATAATGTGCACTTGGGCTGCAGGTGGGGCAGCAGTGAGGCTCCTGGAGCCCCCTGCATCATGGTCTCACACCCCATGAAACAAGCACAGGGAGGGCTGGCTGGGGTGCAGCTGCTTCCAGTGATACTCGAATCGCCCAAGTGAATAAAATCAGGCATTTAATGGCATTGCACATCACAGAGGTGCTGCCAAAACCACTGTCACGGGTACCCTGAGCAGCCCACAGCCCGCGAGTTCCCACCATGTCCCCAGTGCCCTCTGGCAGCTTTGGCCGGGGCTCTCTGGTCTTGTGAGCCATGAGCTCAGCGCCCTGGGACTGCGATGCTGCCCCAGGCACAGGAAACAGCCACTCTCCAGCCATCCTCCATTCCTGCCTTGTCCCAGCCCTTTTATCTGCTGGGGACAGGGAAGTCCCCAGGGCTGGGTTGCTCTCAGCTGGCTTCAAAGCCTGGTTTGGCCGGGGGCTGACTCAGCTCCCCTCGCTCTTTGCGCCAGGACTGAGGCTTGGCCAGTGCCCAGCCAGCTCCCGACATCCATCCTTGGAGCCAGGGTGCACCAGAGCTGGAGGGGCAGGGGTCTGGGATCCCCTCCAGAGCAGGTCTGCAACCCAGCCCTGTTGGCAATGGGGTGTTCGTGAGCCCTGGTATAGCACAAGCCGCTCCTGAGGGATGTTTAGATTTGCTCCAGGCCTCCCCTGCTGCAATTCCTGCTTTGTTTTGCACCTTTCTGCACCTAGAGGATCCTGCAGTAGAAGGCTCACAGCCAAAGGGGGAATTTGGGGGTGTTTTTCCCTTCCTTTTGAAGGTGGTCCTCTTGCTGCTTTCCCAGCTCTCAGCCTCAAGCAGGGCAGGGGAGCCTTGCAGGGCAGGCTGCCAAAACCTCGCACCATCTCCTCAAAGACTTATATTTTAATTTTTTCTTTTAAGCCCCAGAGAAATCCTCTTCCCATTGGTTTATCCACCGTTCTGCCCCCTCCTCCTCCTGCCCCTGTTGTGCCAGGAGCAGAGCCCACTGCAGCACAGGCTGCAGGGAAAGGCGCTTCCCTTTGAAGTTGCTTAACGAGGCAACCCAGCTAATTGCTTCCTAATTGCGTTTTTATCCTTGGAAAGGAGGCAGCCTTTGATTTCTCCTCTGACGGGTGAGGGGAAGGCAGCTTCTCTGTGCCACCAGCCCCAGGGGTGTTTCTTCTGGCTCTGTGTCTCAGCGCAGAGCAGGGAGGATGGGGTGTGAGTTATCCCTCACCTTCTCCTCGCTGGAGGCCACAAAGAGCCCGTGGGCTTTTCCCATCAGGACATGGTAGGAAAAGGCCATGCTGGTCTGGCCACGGGTGATCTTTTAGTGCCTCTTAAGGCAGCCAAGAATATGATCTGCCCAAGCACTAATCTGGCTTAGGATGGGGAGGTGATGCTCAGGGATGGAGGGTACTGCAGCAACTGGCAGCAAGGTGAGAGCTGCTGTGGAAGGGGAAGAAATCCTGGTTCCACCAGAAGCAGCAAGAGGCTCAGGTCCTGTCGAACACACTGGGCAAGGGTTTCCTGTGTGCCCAGTGATGCCCACAGGCCCTCAGGCTGGGAGGGGTTGAGCAGCTCTATGAGGACTCACTTGAAATGGGTTTTGGTCCAGGCTCACTGTTGGGATGGACCATGGGCTCTGCTGATCTGGGTATGAGCCCTGCTCTGTTTATTTGAAAAGAAATCAGATAAAACCAAAACCTTGATGGTCTCATATATTTGCACAGAGCCTCAAGAGCTTGCAGGGATCTAAAGACACTTCCTAATGGCACTCGGCTGAAAAAGCTGAGAATTTTTTGTGCCCATATAAAGCCAGGAGTTAATGAGATTACAGGAAAAAGAATCCCAGGCAGCAGAGCCAAAATATTATAATAATGCTTTCTTCTGGGGCCAGCATCACCCAGCCTTGGCAGCTGCCCGTCCTGGCAGGCAGCACCTCCTCCTCCAGGCACTGCAGAGGGAGAAGACCACGCTGTGGTGGGGACAAAGCAGGCCCCTGGATCTCCCTTCTTTCCCAGAACATCTCCCAAATGCTGCCGTGCTGCTCTTGCACGGGTGATGTTCCCAATGGCCCTTCTTAGGATCTGCCCTTAGTGCAGCATTGGGCAGGGGATGGGGTCAGAGCCACCCTGGAGATGCTGGGAAGCCTTTCTGGGGGCTTCCCAAAGTTTCTCCAGCCCCGTAGATGTTCCCAGGTGTGGGGGGAGCCCATGTGTGCTTACCTTGAGCCATGTGGACCAAGTCACTGTAGAGAGCTGGAGGGATGAGGGGAGTGGGGAGCTCCTGGAGATACCACTTCAGGGCATCTGCCAGTGTCTGGGCCTCGTACAGGTCCATGTCCACAGCTGAGGCATCTGGAGGGAGAGAGACAGAGGGAACCCTGAGCCTGTGGTTCTTCTCCTCTGGCACAGAACTCGGAGCTCTTCCATCCCTGAGCGCCTTCCTCCAGACATGGGGGCTGGTTTCTTTGCCCATGCCCCATCTCCCCCCAAGTGGGGCAGTGCATGATTTCACTGCCACCACTCCCCCAGCAAATATTCCTGTCCCAGTTTCCACTGACCCTGAGTTCCACGTGCCCAAGGAGAGCACGAGGCAGCATCTCTGCTTTGAGTAAAACTCAAACTGTGCATCCAGTGCATGGGACAGGGAGTCTCACATTTCCACTGGGGTTCCACTGCAGGATAGGACCCATGGGAAGAACTGAGCAACTGCTCCAGGAACCTTCTAGTTTTCAGGGCCAGGTGCCACGTGCCAGCCCCAGCCCAGCCTGAACTGCTTGGAAAATACATCCATGGAATGGGGTTATGGTTCCCAGGCAATTCAAGTTGCTAAAGGCCCACGTGATCCCGAAATGCTGTGAATGTGCCCCAATTGGCATCACTTCTCCTAACCCTGAAAGGTGGCTGCCCTGGAGAGGTGGTGAAGGATGCTCCAGGAATGGGGGAAAGCACACAGGGGGTCTGAGGCCACACAGCCTGGGCTCAGGGCCTCAGGGGTCCTGGGCTCAGGACAGAGGCAGTGCTAGGAGCAGAAATATCCCATGGTCTGTCAGGAGACAGAGGGTGGGATGTGTCTGTCTGAGCCCCATGGCCAGGCCAGCGCAGGGACATTGCTTCACCATGGTCCAGGGGGAAGAAGCCTTTCAGCATCCATTGGTATTGCCTCATGTGTTTGTCTTGGAGGTCTCCCATCCTGGCTGGGCAGGGTGGTGGCTGTCTGGAGGGTGATGGTGCCTTTTGCAAAGGTCTGAAGGTTTCAAAACCTGGCTTTGATTCAAACTGGATCCAAATGCAATGTTTTGAAATTCTCTTTGTTGGAGAATTTGGAGGGTGAGGGGTACAAATGAACAATAATAATAATAAAAATAATAAAATAGTAATAATAAAAAGATGAACATATTTGAGATGGTTTGAAATGATTAATTAAAAAAAAAAAAAGAAAATCAAATTTGTCATTTTTCTTACAGATGCTGTGTCAGGCCCCAAATAGCCTGGAATGACAGAGAAGACTGTGGGCTTGCCCTGCTCTGAGCCCCTTTCCACTCCTCTCATCTTTACCCCCCAGATGCACCTTCCCTGAAATTGGTGCCATTTTGGGAGATGCTCCATCTCCCAGCCCAGCATTTTCCAGCAGAAAATGTTGCAAGTCTCCAACGACTCCACCTGTGCCTCCTTCTGGGGCAATAAACCTGAAAGAGGGAAGAAATGCTCTTTGCTAGGGCCAGACTTTAGAGGCACACATTCAGGAGGGCTGGGATGAGGAACAGCTGGGAAAAGCTGTTTTTAAACACCTTGACCTTGATCTCCTCTGGCTGGAGTGTCCCTGCTGTGGCCCAGGCAGCCTGGGAGCCGGCCTGGCTGCGTGGGAACGCTGAGCTGCAGTGGGTCCCTTATGGCCAGCGCCTTCCTTCTGGCTCCCAGACGGAGAGAAAACAGATTGGCCAATAACCCAGCCACTGGAGACGCTACCTCACTGCCAGGGGCAAGCTGAGAGCTGGGGCAGTGTCCCGGGGCAGTGTGGGGACAGCTGGGACAGATGCCACCTCGCTGGGATAAGCAGCCATCCAGCGTGGCCAGGCATGACCCAGGGCAAATGGGGTGCTGCCTTTTGGCACACCAGAACTTTTCTCCCCACAAAATCACAGCGTTGTCCCATGGATCACTCTGCCCTTGGCATCCTCGAGGTGGGCAGGGCTGTGCCAGCTGCACCCTGGCCCCATTCTGCTCCGTTTGTGCTACCATCTCCCAGCCACACTTCTGGACTTTCTTGGCTGGCCAGAAGGGTTATTTCTGCCCGGCTTTGTGGGGGCATGACAGCCAGTTCCCCATTTTTGCTAACACTTGCCCTGGAGATGTGAGCTGGCAGGTTGTCTCGAGCTGGGCAGGTGGAGGAGAGTGGGGTCAGGGATCCCACAAGATGCTCCAACACCTGTTTTTGGCTGAATACTCACAGTGCATGGCTAAACCCCAGGGATGCTGCTGGGGGTTCCCAGGGTCTCATTGCATTGCAGAGAGCTTTTCCCATCAGCAGAATGCACCGAGCAAGCCCCAAAGCCCTTCCCACCCTCCAGGAGGGTTTCTGCAGAGACCTGTCACTGCCTTAAGGATGCTGGCACGGATTGAGGAGAGCAGCCACAAGCTGTTCCTACACAGGGAAGGGGCCGCTGCCGGGCCCTGGCCCCAGGCGATCAGCCCCGGGCTCCACCGTGGCCTAATTAGCTTGTTTGCCTCGTTAGGCATGAGCCTGGGGGGGTGTTCAAAGGGAAGGCTCAGCCGGTTTCAAAGCGAGATTCAAAAACATCTTTACACCCAGAGAGGCGTGATGGGGAGACCAGGGGGATTCACACCGCGCTGGCAGGGGCTGATTGGCATCGTTCTCCATGGCACGTCGACTGGAAGTAGCCATTGGCCTGTTGTCCCCATCCTCCTGGAAATGCAGCAGCACCCTCCTGCCCCGTGAGGAGCTCCCCTCCTGCCCCAGGAGCTGCCCTGGTGAGCTGGGCTCCCCATCAGGCTGAGAGCACAACTGGGGCCGCTCCGAGCTGTTCCCCAGCCCCGGCTGTGCCCCGGCAGCTCGGGGAGGCTCAGCTGGCAGCTGGGCAAGGGTTAACCCTGGAGCCTTCCCAGACAATTACCACCGGCCTGACCCCACGGATGCTGCTCTCTTCTTATCTGAGGGAGATGATAACCAGCTATAAGAAGTTAATGAAGCTGCAGGATGAGTCAATGCTCTCCTGCTGCTCTCCAGATGTTCCCATCCTTTCCCCAGGGGAATGATGGAGGAATGACGGAGGGATTCCATCTGCCTGCCATAATTAGAAGGAAAACACCCCCCAAAACCCCAACCTCGACCCCATACCTATCCCCTCCAACACAACCTGCTTGCTGACCTGCTGGCAGAGCAAGCATCTGAGGGCCAGCAGTGAGCATGCCTTGCCCATGGAGGGGTGAAAAGCAGGAATAAATCTGGGACTGGGGACAGGGTGCGTGGCATGACCACTGGCCCAGAGGGAAAGACTCCCAGCCCCCTCCCACTGGGATTCCAGAGCCCACATCCCAGCGGAGGCAGAAAGGTGCTGGAGCTCCGGGCTGAGTCAGGCTGGGCAGGAAACTCCAGGACCTCTCCCGCAGCTGCAGGCAGTCGGGGAGGCTGAGTAAGCCCCGAGTTTCGGTAAACGCGGAGGATGTTTAGCCAGGAGGGGCTGTGGGGGAGGTGGGGGTTGTTTTGAAGGAGAGGCTTGAGCGGGTCCTGGCAACCAGCTGTCCCCTGCATGTGGCCACAGGTGACGGCTGCTCCCACCTGTCCTCCTCCTCCCCATGACCCCTGAGCAGCTTGTGGGTGACAGGGTGCAGACCCTGCCCAGCACCCAGGGGCTCCCTCCTGCAGGGAGTCACACCGAGCGCTGCTGCAGTGAGATGCTCTCAGGTGTGTGGTCCCTAGGACAGAAGGGCACCCAAACCACCCTGGGACTGACTGAAATACTGATTTGGGAGTTTCCCTACCCCTTCCAGACCTTTTAGTTTTAGTTGTCAGTGGGTGCTAGAGAGATGTCCTTGCTGTTCACTCGTGGGGGCTGTATGTTCCCATCCGCATGGATGCTGACCAGGAATTCAAGCTCCAGGGCATCTCACAGTGAGGTTTTACTGGGAAACTGCACCAAATCAGGCAATATTTCCCAGCTTTGACTCAGCATCGTTGTAACATCTCCCAGCCAGCCTGCTGGTACCTTGTGTGGGGGCTTGGCAGGTGCCAGGACACCCCCTGCACTTGCACAGGAGCTCCTGCCAGCCCCAAACACTCTCCCAGCTGGGTTTCACCCCACCGTATGTACCCTTGGCCTGCCCTCAGCCGGGATAGGGATGCTGGGATCCCCTTTGAGGGTGCCTACTAAGACTGCCTTCCCCCACCTCACGTTCCTTAAGGCAATCCCCTTCCTCAGTTTTCCCAGAAGCTATGGGAGGGGATGGCAAAAACTCACCCCCAGTTCTCCCTGATGGGTCTGGCAAGGATGGGTCTCTGCTGCTGCCGTTTATTTACCCTTCTTTCATCACCACCAAATATAAGAGATGAGCTCATGCCTCTCGCCAGGCTCTGACGACACGGGGTTTATTTCCACTGCAGGTATAAATAAAAAGCAGTGCCGCAGGCACCGGGACGCCTCACGCTCGGGAGGAAAGTCATCCTGGTGGAATGAGCTTGCCCCGGGGAAACCAGAGCCCTTGGGAGCCTCCGATCCCCTGCGGCATCCCAGGGATGAGGATGGGGATGCGCTCCCTCCCTGTGCATGCACACCGTGCTGATGGGGGGAGAGGTGTGAGACCCCACAAGCCGCTCCTCGCTCCCCGACCCTTTCTGCCTAGCAGCAGCTCCTGGCAGCCCCGGCGGAGCCCCGGGACCCACCATCGCTGGCTAATCCCCAGCGAGACCTGACCTAATTCCCGGGCACGTGAGCAGTCTCCAGGCAGACTGCTCCGCCGGGCCGCGGTGAGCGGGGATGGCAGCGCAGCCCCGGCACGCCCGGAGACACCGGCTCCAATCCGCCGCGCTCTGCCGCCGCCTCTCCCTGGCACCCGAGCCGCAGCCGCTCCTGCCCGGCCCTGACAACAGCGGAGCCTCTTCCCATTGCTGCGCTTGTTTCTGGGGAAGGGTCTCGGTGTTGACGTCTGCAGCTGGACTCAGAGCCACGATCAGAGCTGGGTTTTGCAAAGCGCGGGGGAGGTTTGAGTGCTTCGCCGCCATCCCGGGAGGGCTCGGTCCCATCTGAGCCATGGGGAGCACCCAGGACCCCTGCAAACTCTCTGGATGCAGTCCCCCAGCAGGGAGGAGGGATAAGGACGCAGACCTTCCCGACCCCTCGGCGGCAAAGCACTGCCCGGACACTGCACACAGGACTTTGCAGCCGTTCCCGAGCCAAACCTCCCCCAGCTCGGGTCCCTCAGCTCTCAAAGGCTCCAGCACCCACCAGCCCACCCACAGCTCTGCTGCTATCACCCAGAGAATGTCCCGAGTTTCCAGCAGCAGCCGTGAGAAGGCTGCTGCTGTGTCCCAGGCAGAGAGGAGTGTGGACAGAACCCTAAGCAAGTTTAGTGGGGGAGAAGACATCAGGTCTGGGCACAGAAGGGGCTCGTACACCTCATGTCCCATGCACTGTGGACTTAGTGTGGGATTTGCTCCATCCCTTGTGCTCCAAACAGCCCCTGAGCTGCACACAGGGGACAACAGGAGTGCTGGGAGCTGGAAATGCTTGCCCCACACGACAGAAATACCCCAGGGCATGAAGCAGCCCTCATCCAGGCACTGCAGGGAGTGTTGGGGGCAGCAGGGTGAAACTCTGCTTTATTCCTCTTTTTCAGCCCATATTCTTTCCCTGACCCTTCAGCAGGGCTCCTGGCTGGCTGATCACCTCCCACCCTTTTGTGAGCTCCCCTCAGACCCCCGTGAAGCTGCAGCTTTTCTTTAAGTCCCTTTTTGGTGCCAGCATGTGACTCTGACTCTCATGTTCAGTGATGCTGCATGCCCCCCTCGCCTCTCTTAATTGTTCTTGCACCATCCATCACGGAAATACCAATTTTGGTGCACAGACTCGAGACAGCAGTCAGATACCACTGAGCTGCAGAATGTCACCACTGCCAGGATGGGGACAGGCTCAGCTCAGACTGTGGGGCCATGTGGAGCCATGAGGATGGGAAACCTTCACCCCAAACCTGATGTTTGGCTCAGGAACTGCCCACAGGCAAGATACCCACAGTAAGGGCTCTAAAAGGGCCAGGGATGGGGAAAGGGTTCAATCAGCACAACTCAGACGAGTGCCTGTGCTGCCAGCCCCAGGAGCACAGCACCCATGGGCTCCTAGGGACAGCCAGGGCTGCTCTGACTTGCACAGTTCCCTGTGTCCCAAGGCCCTCCTCTTTCTTCCCACTGGAAGTTCAGATGCTCTTTCCATGCAGAAAACATTCCGAGTTTTCCAACGCACCAAGACATGGGAGTTAGAAAACCAACATCTGAACTTTTCCAGCCCTTGCTCCTTTTCCCTTGCACTCTCTAGCAGTTTTCCTGCCACCACTGCCAAACACCAGCACAATTTGGGAATTCACAGGGAAGCTGAAACCCCCGGTGGGAACCTGGTTTTCTCCCCAGCCGAGATGTGGTTTGGTTCCAGCGGCCACCAACCCTGGCTCTGATTTCTCCCCATTCCCCAAGATGGAGCTTGACTTTTGCAGGCAGGCTGCTGGCAGAGATGGGATGCTGGAGGGACAAACCAGCAGGAGCACGGGAGGAAGGGAAATGTGACTCTCGCCTCTGTCTTCTCACCCATGGGGCAAGCAAACTCCAATTACCCAGCAGGGCTGTTTTATTCCACCACATGCAATGAGAGGGATTGTATGGGAAGAAAAGCAGAGATGCTGTCCTGTCCTTCCCAGCCTGGTATGGGCTCCAGCAGGGTCCTGGGGAAGCAGCACTGGGTCTGTGGTCTGCAGGAGGTTACAGTAAGAACAGGCTGCGAAGCTTGGCCTCTGCTGGGATGCTTGACTCCAGCAGGAACATCATTCCCATCCTGTTGCAGAGCATCCCTCTGGCACGGCTGAGTATCAGCCCCTTCAGCTGACAGCTAATAAATGTGAGACTTGTCCTACCCCCTCCAGCTCTGGGAACTCTGACTTTGCCCAGCTCAGTGTTGCACCTCATGTCAGCACATGGGGTAACCCCCTGAGGTGCTCAATTAAAGATTTTGGTCCCAGAGGAGATTGGGCTTGGGAGTATCAAGTCTCCTGGGGCTGCTGGTGATTTTTAAGGACTTCTGAATGTTTTGAAAACCACAATGGAATTTCTCCGGACAGTGCTGGGCCCTGCTGTGGGAGAAGGACAGACCTGGACAGACCCACCAAGTGCCCAGAGCTCTGGCCAAGCCAGTAGGGATTGCCCCTGGGCTGGCAGAATCTCCTAAGGCTGAGGATTTTGGCAGTAACTGCTGTGGTGCAGCTCTGTGGGGAACCCTGGGCCTGCCTGGGATGCTGCCCCAGCTGCATGGGAAGAATGGAGGACCTGAAACTCCTGCATGCTTGGAAAAGAACACATTCTCCTCATGCTGGTATTGCTGCCCCTGCCCAGCCTAGGCACCAGTGCCCAGGGCAGTCCAAGGGATTGCTCTGGGATGCCTTCACCTCCTCCAGAGCTCAGCCAGGGATACAAGGCTGTGAAGAGCATCACTCACTGCTCCGAACTTCCTCAGCCCACAGCTTGGGGAGAAGGGCGGGGTGGGGGGGTGCCCCCACCCCCCATCACCTCCGCGGGGAGCGCAGCCCTCTTGGGGCAGAGGGGAAGGAGCATCCCCGGCAGCTCCAGCTCTCCTCTCCTGCATCCCTCCCTCCCCGCCCGGCGGGACTCGGCTCCCGGTGCGCGGGAAGCGATGAGGTCATGGTGCTTAATATAGCGATTTCATCACAGCCCTTCTCCCCAGCAACACCGCCCGGCTCCCGCCGCCCCCCGGCCGGCAGCGCCGGGCTGCGGAGGCTGCGGGGCCGGCCCGGGGCTGTGCGGGGCCGCCCGTGCCTGGTGTCACAGTGCCGCCCTCTGGGCACCGCGGCCCGACGATGGGGGTGCTCCATGCGCCCCACACACCCCCAAAAAACCCAGATTTGAGCGGCTCACTGGATCCATCGCGTCCCCCTCGCCGTGTGCCGTCCTATCCCAGCCGTGGATTTAGGATTTAGAGGCAGGTATGGGGAGATGGTTTTCCCTTTCCCCCCCACCCGCTCTTGCCCCTAAGTCTTGCAAACAGCTTCCCATTCTTGTAAATAAGCTTTCCCTTTCCTCTTTCTTTTTCCCTGTCGGCAAGAGGCTTTCTCCCTGCCCTGCTTCTCAGATACAAACCCTAGAGATTAAAAACCCAAGTGTTTTTCCGCCCATCACCTCCCCCCCCTCCAAAAAAAAAAAAAAAATCCTAGTGAAGCGCCCCTGCCCTGCACCTGCATCACTTTATCTGCATCACACGGGGACAAGAGGGGGCTCCGCATGCAGGCAGGGCCTCGCAGAGCTGGGATCAGGGCTGTGAGGGTGTCGGTGCCGTAACCCCTCCCTGCCGGGACAGCATCACCTCCGCGGCCCCCGTCCCTCCTGGGAGCACCAGGAGCTGCGGGACTCACCGGCCAGGAGCGCCTGCTTCAGCTCAGCATCCCCCAGCACGCCGGGGCCGGACCTGTAGAGCACCTCGCTGTCGAGCCCTGGGACACAGAGGGGAGAGGGGGGTTAGTGCTGAGCCCATCTCCTCCTTCAGAGGGGGAGGACAGGCAGGGGCTGAGCGCCCGGGGAGCGTGGGGAGAGGTTTGGCTCTGGCGACGCTCTCGGGGCGCTCTGAGCCGAGCAGGGCGGGGGGCTGTGCGTGCCCCTGGCTGTGCTCTGCGGCTGGGGGCTGTGCTTCTCCGTACCTTGCTTTTCCAGCGCCTCGATGAGCCTGGCCACGGTCTGCAGCGCCTGCTCGGGGAGGGCGGGGTGCTCGGTGAGCTCTGCCTGCCCGGGGAGTCCTGTGGTGAAAAGAAGGGGAGAAGAGGTTTGGAAATTCCTGCCTGTAGGAATTCCACTTTTCTCAGCTGCCCCAGGACAGGATCAAGCTGCTGCTTTGGCACGGCCACAAACAACATTTTGGCTCATGCATGTCTAATTTTGGAGCACTTCTCCCTTTATTTTATCTTCTTTTTGCAATAAGAGTCACCGATGGGGGCTCAGCTGCTTGCTGAGATGCAAAGACCTGCTCAGGCTTGTGCCCTGCCTGTGGGGAGCATCCCATCCTGGGCACGGAGATCCTCCAAGTCAAAACCCTTTCCCCACCTCTCTTCCCAGGGCACTGAGACTGCCACTCTCATCACCCACAGACACCAGGCGGGAGCTGGGGACCCAGATCCGTGCCCACCACAGACACACCTCTGCAGCTCTCATCTGCAGTTCTCTGGTGTGCACTGCAGGGTTGGGCACAGGCCCTGGGAGGACTCAGGGAGTCTCCCCTTGGCTGGTGCAGACCTCCCTCAGCCCCTGAAGAGCCCTTCAGCCAAACAGGGGTCGGGCTTCCCACACCACAAATCCCCTTGTGCTGCTGACTCCTGGGTTTTAGATCAAGGACACCTCAATCCAGAGAGGAGCAAACCCCTTGGCGGGCAGGAGAGCAGCCATCCTTACCACAGGGCATGTTGTGTCCAGCCATCCCTCTTTATCACCCCAGCTGATAAACCCTTCCTGTGTGGGTTAAACCCAGTGGAGACCTTGGCACGGCAGTGCTGGGATTTCTCCCTGCTCTCTGGTGGCCTTGAGACCCGCAGAAAGGCAGGGGACAGGGGGCTGCCAGGGGCTGCCACTGGCTGCAGCACACCAGGGCCATGTGTGACTGCAGCAGCACAGACAGCATGTGGAAAGGCTAAAAAAAAAACATAAGGGGGACTTTGGGCAGGACCACTCTGCCTTCAGTCTTTTGCAAAAAACACAACCTGGCTGCAACAGGTCGATCCAGGCTGTGATCCTCACCGTGGTGATGCCCTGGTGCTCCCTGGAGAACAGACAATGCTGCAAACCTGCCCCTCGTGCCCCCTGATGCAGTCCCCAGGCATGGCCACCACCCCCAAGCACAGCAAGGGGGTCCCCCCTGCCACCCAGGGTGTGTTGGTGCCTTGGGTGGGAACAGGGAAGATTTCAGGGTTAAAAGCAAAGCACATCGTTGGAAGCTCATGCAAAAATGTCCCCACTGCATGAGTGCTTTTGTGAGTAGGGAAACTGGGCTTTTCCTCCAAATCAATGGCTTGGGGGAAGGTGGTGACTGCAAAAAAGATAACTTTCTCCTTGCTGGGAATGGCAGGAATGGCCCCAAGCTGGGCCAGGCTGTACCCCAGCAGCCTGATGGCCCACTCGACTCCAGCCCTGGGGGGAGTGGAGGTGATGCCTCATGGCAGTGGTGGAAAGTCAGGGACACCAAGTCAGGGAGAAAACAGCCAGCAAGGTCTTGGAAGTGTCCTGGGACTCAGATCTGCTGCAGAGCCATTTTGGGGACGTAATTTAATTAAAAAAAGGACCATTCCTCCCTGCAGAGCCAGCCCTGGCTCGAAGGTATGGCTGGGACATGCAGTGTCTGTCATTCAGGGCTTCCTCCATGGCTTAAGCCAGCTCAGGGTCCCTGTGTGGCACCAGGGCTCTGTGGGAAGTGAGGGCACTCTGGGGTGGAGGGTACACTGCTGTCACAGAAATATAAATTAGGGCTTTTTTTTCCAGAAAAGCATCCCTCAAACCTCCATCTGGAAACAGAATCAGTATGGGAAGAATTAAAAAACAAACCAAACCAAAACAAACAAACCAACCAACCCCCAAACCAAAAGTGCCTTCTCTTCCAAGAGGATGTTGGAGATTTTTCCTCTAAAGGGAGCCCTGTGAGCTGGGAGGTTTGGGTTTGAACTGACACAAAATGGCACACACTGCTCCTGTGCCGCAGAAGGACGTGGCTGTGGGACAAAACGTCCCCTGCTGAGGTGCCTGCACACCCTGGCATCCCCCCAGGAAAGGCGCCCCATGGAGGGGCACCCCATGGCACAGCACTGGCAGAGCAGCACCCAGTGTCCCCCTGGACACCTGGCCATGGCCAGAGCACGTCCTGCAAATAGCAGTGCCCTCCCCAGCCTACCCCAAAACCTGGTTTAGGGCTTTTTTCCTTATTAAAAACTATGGATTTTACATTTTTCAAAATTTTGTTATCCTTTCACCTGAGTGCATGCAGGGCTGGGGTGCCTACACGGAGACCTTGCATGTGAGCCAGGCTCTCCAGCCAGGACGTGCTTCCTGCTGTGGGCATTCCTTGGTTTGTAGGGAATCTCCACATCCCCAGCACCTGTGGGCAGGGGTCCCTGGGCACACCTCCCTCAGAGAGGAGCCTGTGGCACCCCCGGTGTGAGGGGCAGCAAAGGCAGAAACGAGAAGATGGCTTCACCTTTCCTGGTGAGCAGGGCTGGACAGCCCTGGGGTCTGCTCCTGTCTGACCCAAAATCTCCACACAGCACGGAGTTTTCCAGGGCTCAGCCTGTGGAACAGTCCGAGGGCTCACCACTGAGCTGGACTGGGCAGGGGACTCACACCCCTCATGTGGCAGGATAAACACCCCAAAAAGTGGCCTCCACCCTGCTGCAAATCCAGCACGTAGCTGCTCACGGAGCCTCACCAGTGCTGCTGGGACTGCAGCTGCCTTGGCGCACTGGTCGGGGAGGAGCTCCTGCATTTTGGTGAGGGGAGGTGTGGGGGGGCCCAGTAGCCTTCCCATGTGGTTGTGGGGCTGCACGTCAGGAGCTGTATGGCACACATGGACACGGATGGTGCCGTGCTCAGCCCAGGAGCCAGGTGGTCCCCACCTCAAATCCCGGTGACAAGGGGTCCTGGTCCATATTCCGAAGGGAAATGGACTCCTCACCCGTGAGTGCCCCTCTAAACCCAGACCAAGGCACATCCAGTGCCCAGCCAGCACAGGGGCTGCCCCTTTGGTTACCACACTGGTCTCAAACTGGGCAAGGAGGATATCTGAGGTGCCAGGCCAGCAGCTGGGCAGCTTTTCCTGCCACAGATGGAGGCAATGCCACTCTCCCAGCCCTGGGCCAGCACAGCCATCTCTGCTCCATACACCCCAGAGAGGAGAGCACCAGGGCTTTGTCTGGGGTCACTGGAATGTGGCTGGAAGGGGGAGATTCTTAGTTTGATTTTATTTTTTTTTAGCTTGTGTACCTTGTACAACTGCTCTGCAATCCCTCCCGGCCCAACACCCTTGGCCACGGTGAGTGGTGAGGGCAGGGCTGGCTGCACAAGCTCCACAGATCCAGGCAGAGAAATGGCTGGAGGCCCCTGTGGCAGGAAGGGTCCTGCCAAATGTCCCTCCCAGTGCTCTGCTGCAGCCCCCAGGGACAGAGGAGCCCCTCAGGGACTGACCACACCACTTGCCAAGGCTGTCCCCTGTCCCAGCCTGCACAAAGTGACAGTGAAGCCGGGAGCTGGCCGAGGGCCAGCACTCGCCCGCGCACTGAGAGCAGGCTGAATCAGGTGCCGCAGTGGTGGGGACAGGAGCACTTAAAAAAGGTCCCTGGGGACCATCATGGGGCTTTCTGCTCCTCTATGAGGGGCCAAAGGGGCCTCGCATCTTCTGTGCTCTCATGGATGTGGATCCCCTCGGACGCCCCATGCCAGCACAGCAGCCAGCATGGGATGTTGGTGAGGAGCAATCCCTGCAGCATGTTTGCCCAGGGCGTAGCGACACTCTGGGCATCCCCTGCCCCTCCTGAGGCTGCCTCCATAACACCAGGGCAGATAATTCCCAGGACAACTTCTTTTTCTGGGGCTGGATCCCACCAAGATTGTGGTTTCCCACCAAGCCAGCTCAGCTGCGAGCATCCACCCCGGCTGCACGCCACCCTCGCCATCTTGCAGGGGACGCCCGCCCTTGGGCTCCCGCCTCGCTGCTCCCCTTACACTCACCCCAGGCCGTGGGGGTCCCGGCAGGAGGCAGGGGCAGGGGCCGTGGCCTGGCCTTGGCGGCGCTGGCGGCGATGCGGGCGGGGCCCAGGTACTCCACGTAGGTGCCGGGGAAGTCTCCGCGCTCCTTGGTGCGCTCGTTGACGCCGTGCAGCCAGCCCTGGGGGTTGCGCTCGTCCCCGTCCTTGTAGTTGGGGCTGCTGAGCAGCCCGGCCCTGCTGACCGTCAGCACATCCCCGGGGCACAGCGCCAGGTCCTCCTCCCGGTCCTTCTGGTACTCGTAGAGCGCCCGGTACTGCAGCCCGTCCGACGAGGCCATGGCGCGGCTCACACGGCCCCCGGCCCGCCGCGCATGGGGCCCGGGGTGGCCGCACGGGGCAGCCGGGGCTGGGCTTGGGCAGCGAGGGCTGCGGAGCGCTCCCTGTCCTGCACTCGCTCGGTGGGAGCCTCAGCGTCGGAAAACCTGCGAGATGGAGAGCGGCTCCTGACCCCCGCAGCCCCAAAATCGCTGTGCAGCCGCACCAGCGCCTGGGGCTCGCTGGTTCAGGTGTGGGTGAGGAGCTGTTTCTTCACCGGGGCAAACGGAGGGGAGAGAGATGAGGCTAATGGGGGTGGAGGGGACAACCGTGGGTCCTCCTTAGCCTGGCCTCATCCGCACCGTGCTGGGGACATCCCTCCCCTGCCGGAGAGAAAGGCAGAGCGTTAGTGACCGAACCTCTGCCTTGACCTCAACCTCGTGCCCGTCCCCCATCCCGGCTCCGGCGCCAGGGAGAGCCCAGCGGCTCGCTCGGCTCCCGCTTCCCGGGGAGCTCCCGCCAGCACGGCTCGGCCACTGCACGCAAGGAAAGTACCGGCAAGAGTCTGGAAAGTAGGGCAAGAGATCACGCCACGGGTTTTTAAAATAGACATATGTGCTGAGAAACCTCCTGCCGCACGCAGCTCCCCTCCGGCAGCTCCAGCCTGGCATTGCTGCACGGAGCTGGCAAATGAAGATGTAGGTTTTTCATGTGGGTTTGGGGATTTTTTTTTCCTTTTTTAATTTTTTTTTTAATTTTTTGGTGCATTTTTATATATTCCTCCAAGAGTGACATCATCCCTAGGGGGAAAGACTGTGAGCTGCTGCCGACCCACTGTCCCCCAGCTTCCAGCAGGACCCCGTGGAAGAGGGATGGAGGGAGGCTGAGCAGCAGCCGTCTGTCTGTCCATCCATCCACCCGCCTCCCAGAGCCCTCCCGCCGCCCCTCCAGCCTTACCGGGCGCGGTGGCTCCACCGGCGGGAGCGGAGAACGGGAGCGGAGCCGGCTCCCGGCCCCGCCGAGCCGCGCTCCGGCGGTGATGTCAGCGTCCCTCCTCCTCCTCCTCCTCCTCCTGCTCGGTAGCCGGGCGGCCCCCCCGCCGCAGCGCGTCGGGGGGCGGGGGGCACCCGGCTACCGAGCAGGAGGAGGGAGAATTGTAGGAGTAGGTGGATGACTTCATTCCCAGATGCAGCATCTCTGCTCCCAAATTGCATCCTCTGTAGGATGGAGAACTCTCCTCTGTGGGTCTCCATCCATCCCTCGGGGTGCTAAAGGACAGGAGAGGACCAGCACCCCATGGACACCCCCCTTATGCCAGCCAGCCCTCCCTGTGCACCCACATAGAATTCCATCCCTAAACCAGGCTAAAAACAGGCACAGGACAGGCAGGAGACGTCATGGAGAATCCCAGCTCAGGGATGCTCTGGTTCCTCACTCTCACTCTCCTCCTGAGCTTGGACAAGCTATCCCAGTATCTGTCTGTCTGTGAGGCACAGAGAGGTGGATGTGATGGCTCAAAGGCTCAAAGGCTTGCTTTGGTTGTTGTTTTGGTTGGAGTTTTTTTTCCCTAAATCCTTGCTTCTTATGCTGACTTCTCCGAAATGATTGTGGCTCCTTGTCTTTGCTGCAGGTTGGACATCCTAAAAATAGATGGTACCTAAAACACAGGCTCTGGAAAATGCACGCTGGCTGAATCCAAGCCACTGCAGGCAGCAGTGCAGGGGTGGCATGAAGTCCAAGGAGGAATTCCAAGTTCTGGGAAAACTGAGGAAAGGCCAGCAGAGCAATGCAGGAGATGTGTGACTCTTCTCATCCATAATTTCAGCAAACCCTCCTCCTTTCCCTGTAGTGCATGGTCTGATGGTGCAGGGCAGCAGCATCCTGGGGGGTTCCTCCCCAGCTGCACTTCCCTGGGCAGCACACAGCCCCCATTGCCCCATTCCCCACCTGGATCCAGCCCAGCTGCTGGTCCTTGGGGTTTAAAAGGGATTTTTTTCTCTCCCTCATCCCATTTCTGCTGGCACCATGCTGCTGTTGCTTCTGGTGGGACAGAGTCAGATTTGGCTGTGAACAGCCAGATGCTGCCCTCCCCACAGTCCCGTTTCCCCAGTCATGTTCCCAGTGCCTCATCAGGGGTGAAGAGGCTTTTCTGAGTGTCTAAAGCCCTGCCTGGCCTCCCCAGTGTGTCCCACTGTGAGGTCAGCCAGGCTGAGCAGTGCTCTGGAGAAAGGCCAGGAGGTGTTTCCCCCCTGGGACAGGCTCAGAGCTGGGGAGTGGTGGGTACATCACCATCCGTGTTACCACCCGTCCTATCCCAGGATCAATCCCATACACAGGCCAGGAATCAGCGCAGTCCTGCGGCTCAGGGTCAGGGGAACACCCTGGTGTGACACCCATCATCTCCCCTTCCCAGGATGCTGAGTGGGGTCCCTCCTTTCCAGCGCAGTTCTTTCCCTCCTGATGCACCCTTGAGGTCCCCAAACACAAAGGCACCATTTCCTGCTGGAGCCAAGTTCCACTGCCCCAACCCTGCAGTGGTTGGATGGGGCTGAGCATTACCCCAGCTCTCCCTGGCTGGCTCCTGCCCCACGAGCCCCCAGAGCACCCCTTACACCCCATTCCAGCTGCACTGCACCAGGATCATTCCCAAAACTCTGCGTCCTGGGCTGCCCCTCAGCCTGTGTCACTCCTACCTGGTTAATTCAATCCCCCACACCACTCCAGAGTCTGGCACATCCCCCAAGGTGGGCAGAGGGCCCTCAGAGAGCACCCTGTGAAGGCTGCAAGAGGTGCTTCAGGCCTTTACTGCTATTGATGAGCCAGAGGAGCTGCTTGTCAGGCCTTGATTAATCCACCCTCGCTGGATTAATGAGCAGCACTCATGGCAATGAGAGCTTTGCTGTGGCTTGCCTGGCCTTGACTGTTCTGTGGAGAGAGCAGGAGGAGCTGTCCCTGTTCCCTGTGCCCCACAGCTCCCTCCAGGCTGCCCTTTGCTCCATGTCTGGGCAGCCCAGGATGGCTCTGTGGTTAGGACAGTGTTGTCTCCTCACTGGGGTCCCCATGTTCTTCTGCAGCTCCTCTCTCCCCTGGCTGGGGGGATAACCCTTGTTGGGAGCATCTCCAGGGAATGCTCAGCATCCAGCTTGGCTGCCTGTCCTGGCCTTTCCAGAGCAACAGGGGTCCTAATTCTCCCCTCTTTGCTTTTGGGGGCTGCCATGCTCACGGCCAGGGAAATTGGCCACACGGCTGTGAATAAATAGAGCATAAATAGAGCTGTTAACATGCCCGGCTGGAGAAAGTGAGGCTGCAGAACTGGGCTGAGCCCTCCCCAGACAGAAAAAACATAGAGAAAAGGTTTTTTGATTTAATTTGATATTTCAGAGTTGGCTTTTTTGGTACCACCACTGTTTCCTCGATTAGGAATGGCCCTTGCATTGCTTTCTTTTTAGGAGCAGGAAAACTCCCTGTCTCTTGGTTTTCTTTCAGAGTGCCCAGGATTGAGCTCTGGCTCCTCCGGATTTTGATTTAGGGAGAGCCAAATACCTCTTCAAACAACCCAGCGTGGCATCCATGGGCAACCTCTCGCCACTCGCTCCCACAGCCGAGCTCTGCCACCACCACCGAACTGCCTGCGGGGCTGGGGCTGCCTGGGCCTGGGCAGGGAGGGGCTGGAGAACCCCCGAGGAACATAAGGGAAGACTGGAGGTGCTGCTGGGGCTCCTTCCTGTGCCTCTCTGCAGGGCTGCAGCTTCACAGCGCGGCAGCTGCCAGGCGCTGCTGCAGGGGGTGCTGGCAGGGCACCCCAGCGTGGCACCGGGGACCCAGCGCCCCTCAGTGCCACCTCCCTGGGCAGCGAGCACAGGCACAGAGCCGGGCCGGGTCCTCTCCCGAGCTGCGGAGAGAGCTCCAGCCCGGCCCCGGCCCGGGCAGCGGGGGATGCTCCGCCTGCTCCCGCCCGCAGCAGCCGCGGAGTGGCGGCGCTCGGGCGCGGCGCTGTCCCGGGGTGACCCCGCAGCGGAGCCCTTCGCCTCCCGAGCCCGCCCGGGCTCCACGGCAGTGCCGCCGCGGCGTGGCCCTTGGGCATCAATGCAAGAGGGATTTGCCGGCCTGGACACGCGTGGGGAACGAGGGAATGCGATCTGGAGAGGCGGGCAGGCAGAGGCAGGGCAGGCTCGGGGCTGGCTCTGGGGCGAGGAAGCTCAGCCTGGCCTAAGGGCGGGACGTTGTCATCGAGCCCCTCGTTGGTGGCGGTATCAGCACACGGCTGGGACAGCACCGTGATTAACATCGGCGGCGTGAGGCACAGGGACGGGCCCTCCCCCTGAGGGACACACACAGGGCGGTGCTCTGCTGGGACACAGTGCCAGCCCCCTTATCACCCCTGGATTTACAGCCCGGGCCCCACAGGGCAGAGGTGGCAGCAGCAGATGGGGCACCTCCTGCTTTGGGGGCTCAGGTCGTGGTTTTGCACATAGCCACAGAAATGGGGAGGATTCCCCCGGAAGCGGGAGCTGCAGCCACAGGGAAATCGGTGTGGTCTCACTGCCTGGTCCCTCCCAAGGTGTGGGAATCGGATTTCCCCAGCTCTCCAGCCAAAATGCTCTGAGTCCTTTCAAAGCTGTGAACTGAAATATTTCAAGACCTCAGAAAACTTTTGGCTGATGTAGATATTTATTTCTCCGCATCAGGAGGTGGGAAGTGATGAATTCAGCACAAATTTGCAACATTCAGTAACTTCCTTCTGCAACCCCAAAGTCGTGTTCATCGCTGGCACACTGCAGTGTGTCCATCCATCCTGACTGCCCAGGTGCCTGGATGCTGGACAGACAGCTGGGTTGATGCTGCCAGCCAAAAACAGACGTGTGAAAGCCCTTTGCAAAGGACTCACCTGGCTGGGGATATCCCAAAATCCTGTCAGTCACACACTTGGCTGGTCTCCATGGCTGGTGATGCCTGGGGCTTCCTACCCAGTACTTTACTGGGAGGGAAACTGAGGCCACTTCCCTGCTCAGTCTCCCAGGGACAGGCTGCTTGGAGGAGCTTTGCTGCCCGTGCTCTGGTGAGAGGCATCCCCATGCTCCAGGGAAGGGGATGCTCAGGATCCAGCTGGCCTGTGTGAGGGGATGGGGACAGCAGGGAGATGGCGTGGCCTTGCTGGGCAGGAGGGACATGGGAATGTCACTGGACTCGTCCTTCTGTGGTCAGGTCAGGCCTTCCCAGAGAACCAGAAAATCCAGCCCTGGCTCCCTAATGGGGCTCGGGTGGGTGATGCTGGGGAGCAGCTGAACCCCAGGATGCGGCACTGGGTGCTGGAGGAGGCGAGGGGAACAGCCCATAGCTTGTCCTCCTTTCTTCCCTGTGCCTGGCAGTGATTGGGAAGGAGAGCAAGTAGTCAGGTATTTACCAAAATTTACTTTTGGGGTGAGGAATTGTGTGCAGCAAACAGGGTCAAGCTGGGATGGGGCAACTTTTGGAAGAGGGGCAATATGAGAGGGGGGTTTTGGGGCAGCTGTCCCACTTTGGGAGAGGAATGAAGGCTTGGCCCTGGCTCTGAGCAGCTTCCTGCTGCAGAAAAGGGCTGAGGCTACAGGCAGTGAGGGGACAAGGGCTACAGCCCCCAGCTGCAGCACGGGTTGTGTCCATACCCAGGGTGTCTGCAAGGGTTAGAGGCTTCCCCCAAATACTACTGGGATTTGGCTGGAGCCCAATGGGGCTGACTTCATCCTGCTGAAATGTATCATTACGGCCAGGCAGGGAATGTGCTGTGGGGTTTTGGGGGAACCGGGCGTGGGGTGTGGAGCGTGCTGAGCACACAGGGCCTGGTTTCCTGCAGGATGAGGTCTCCCCTGCCTCCTGCATGGCTCTGTGGTTTGGTGACCAGTTGAAGGGACACACTGTGGATACTGGTGAGGGGACCAGCACAAGCTCCTGCCCCAAAGGTGCACTGGACAGGTGAGGACCACTGCCAGGGCCGGGCCTGGGGAGGAAGCATCTCCCCCTGTGTGGTGTGACTCTCTTGCAGTCCTCCTCTGTGGGAAACCAGCCCTATTTCAAAGCGTCTTTCCAAAAAAAAAATCACTTTTGGCAGCCCTTAGGCAATGGCAGGTCTCCATTGACTGCTCCAGTGCTGGCATCTGTCATGGCTGTCACTGTCCTCTCCGCCGTCACCCTGTCGTGTCCCCGCCAGCAAGAATCCCCCTCCCTGTGCAGCAGCTGGGGACGGCCCGTGCAGCTTTGGCTTCTCCTCTGCGAACCGGCTGTGCGGCCGTTCCCCGGCGCCCTCCTTTGCCGGCTTCTCTTTCTGCCCAGGATGTCGGAAATTTGGCTTTTGGGGAGATCCCCGCCCGGGTGGTGCCGAGCAGGGGGACCCGCAGGTCACCCACAGAACCAGCCTGCGGGGACGGGGTGCTCAGCCTCGGCTGGCAGAGGCTGTGCGTGACCGGGGGGTGGCCGTGCTGGGGGTGTCCGTGCTGGTGGTGTCCGTGCTGGGGGTGTCCGTGCTGGGGGTGCCCGCGGCTGGAAAACCCCAAGCACAGCGCCGCGGAGGTGGGGTGGTGCCCCCAGGGCTGTGTCCCCAGGCACAGGCTGGCACAGCCGCGGGGCTCCAGCGCTGCCCCGGTGCCCCCAATCGAGGGGCCGGGACCGGGTGTGTATCCCACACGGCAGCAGAGGGCAGCAGGGCCGCAGGCTCCCCGCAGCACCGAGGGGTGGCCCCGGCGGGCCGGGCGGGGCGGGGGGCTCCGGCGGGGGCGGCCCCAGGACGCGCCCGGTTAAAGGGCGGCACCGGCAGGGCGCTGGAGGCAGAGCGGGCTGGGGCAGGACGGGACGGGCTGTTGGGAGCTGCTCTCCGCTCAGGTAAGTCGGGCTGTGTCCCTCCCGTGTCCCTCCCCGCCCGTGGGCACCCCCTGGACGGGCGCTGGGCTCTCATGACGGCGGCAGCTGTGCTGGGAAGGGTCTCCCCCGGTAACCTCTCTGCTCTCCCCAGGTGCAAACATGGGGTGCTTCACCTTTATCAAGGTCATGATGATCCTTTTCAACCTGGCCATCTTCGTAAGTGCGCCTCGGGGGTTGGGGTCTGCGGGAGGGGGTCCCGGGGAGCCCCCAGAGCCCGGTGTGGGGTGGGTCGGGTCTGGCTGGGATCCCCTGCCCCTCGGGGCTCTTTTCTGTGTGCGATGGATTGGAGAGTGTGGGCAGGTGGGTGTAGGTGGGACCTGCAAAGCCCAGAGGGCTGTGCCGTGCTCTGGGGACAGTGGCTGTTGCATCAGCTGCTCTGTCCCTCGCTGTGCTGGAGCTTGGGAAGGGGCTGAGTGCCCCAGAACAGGGGGTTTGCCCCTGTTCTACTTCTGTGGGGGAGCAGCCTCCGTGTGTGACTGTGGCTTTGGGGTTCCTGGATGTCGGGAATTCAGAGCACAGGCAGGCTCTACTCCCACCCAAGGCAAAGAGTAGTGGAGCTCGCAAGAGCTGCACTGGCTCTGCAGGAGCCACCTGGAGGGGGATGTGGTAAGATACAGCCTTGGGAAGGAGGGGTGCAGAGCCCCCCGGCTCACTCTGCTGAGACACTCCCTCTGTGAAGCTCCTGCCAGGATTTGAGTGTGGTGGGGAAGGTTGAGTGGGCAGAGGGGAGGGCTGGCACGGACTGCAGGCAGCCCAGAGCTGACCTTGCCCAGGAGTACACGGCTCTGTCTGGGGTCAGGGGCTGCCCAGCTTCTCCTCTGGGTGGGTGGGCAGGCAGCTGCCCTGTATGGAGGAACTGGTGGCAGCGTGATGGTGGCCAGTGTCTGAACTGGCCATGTGGGGTCATGGGGAGGCTGGTGACACTGCTGGTGTGGCTGCTCCACTGCTGGCACTGGAACCCCCCAGGCTGGGGAGGGGGCAGCTGTGACACTGCCTCGGGGATGTGCTGGGGGTGGGGTGTGTTTCAGGGTGCTGACCTGTCAGACCTGCCCACAGTACCACAAAGTCTTGCTTTGGTGTGGTGAAAAACTGCTGAGGAGAGAAACACCCATGCCAGGGCCTTCCCCAAATACCAAATCTTGTGCCTATCTGGAAGCTGATGTTCCCTTTCTCCTCCCAGCTCAGTGGCGGGACCCTCCTGGGAGTTGGCATCTGGGTCAAAGTGGATGGAGAGTCATTCCTGCAGATATTTGGGGCGCTCTCCTCTAGCATCCTGTCGGTTGTGAACGTGGCCTATCTCCTCATTGTCATTGGTGCCATCCTGCTGGTGATCGGCTTCCTTGGGTGCTATGGTGCCCAGAAGGAGAGCAAATGTCTCCTGATGATGGTATGGACCTGACTGACCTCCCTATCAAGCCTCGTTTGAGCTGGGTCTGTGGTGGGGGAGACCTGATGGGTAGATTTCTCTGTGGAGATGTTCTCTGTGGATTTTTCTATGTGGTGGCAGTCTGGGTGGCCCTTGGAAAGGCAATGTTGGGTTCAAAGTCTGCCCCAGGAAAGGGTGAGATGAGGTAGGAGGGGGTGCTAAGCTGAGGTCTCTCTTGGAGTGTGTCCACAGAGATCAGCCCATGCAGGTAGAGGGCTGGAGGACCCCAAGGTTGTGCTGCCCAGGAGCAGAGCTAAAGGCAGTGGGGCAGGAGGGCTGGAGCCCTGGGGAACAGATGAGTTCCAGGGACCCCTGAGGACTCTGGCTGTTGGTTTGACCTCCCTCCCCTTGCTGTGTCGTAGTTCTTCTCAGTGGTGCTGATCATCTTCATCGCTGAAGTTGCTGCTGCCGTGGTGGCTCTGGTCTTCACAGGTCTTGTGAGTGCAATACCCGAGTCTTGGGCTGGGCTGATCTGGGACCTGTCCTACCCCTTGGGAAAACAGGAGACACGGGCTGGCAGTGCTGCCCACAGGTGTGGCTGCTGTGCAGTGGTCAGTGCTGCAGGAGGAAGGGATGTTGGCCCCTGCTGGCACCAGCTACGTGGGCAGAGTGATGGAACATAGAACAGGGGTTCCTGTTATATCACAGCCTTCATTTTCTTAGGACCTTAGAAGTCTTCTTCTTCAAAACTTCTTAGAAGTTTTGCCCACTTCTTTCTGTCAAGCCCCTCAGTCCCTAACCAGCTTAGGCTTGACACCTCCCCACCTCTGAGGGTAGAAGCCACTGGGGGAGGAAGTCCCTCTTGCCTCATGCTGAGCAAACTCACCCCCTTATTAGGCACCTGAGAAACCACCTGGAGAGAAAGGTGACTGCCTCATTAGGCACTGGAGAAGTCAGCCACAGGGCAAACGTCATTCCTGGCTCCCTCACTTAATGCTGCCATTCCTGGTTCCCTCACTTAACGCTGCTTATCAGATGATTCACTGGGCAGGAGTGACCTTGGTGCCATAAAGCACTGCTTAGTGGGGAAAGGGAAAACTCTCTGTGGGTCAAACAGACATGCTGTGACTTCAGGCCTTTTTGGCCTCCTCTCTGTAGGCTGAGACCAGTATGGGGGTGCTCAACTCTGTGGTGCTCCCCAGGACCTTCTCTGATGGTGTTTTTCTGCCCCTTCTTCCAGGCAGAGACGTTGCTGACAGGTCTGGTGACCCCGCTCCTGAAAGAGAAGTATGGGGTGGATAGAACATTCACAGAGATCTGGAATGTCACCATGACAGAGGTGTGCTGAGCCCTGTGGGCCTCACCTGTGGGTCGGGATCCTCCTGACATGGGCTAGGTGGTGCACATGTGGGTGGGACAGGGAGATGGAAGAGGGCACAACCCAGGATGTGCTGAGCTGTCACCACCTCCTCAATTTCCCAGGTTCCTGGGAACTACCTGCTTGGGACCTAGTGGTGTGAGAGCTGTTTGTGATGGTGTGTGGGGCAGAATCCTGGCCCCAAGGTGACTGCTGAGCAGCCCACTGAAGCAGGGTTGAGCTGGGTGACGCCTTCCATGAGCAGTGGGGTCCAGATGGTGTCAGAGCTTGGAGGGACACCTGAAGGATGCTCTTCCCATCCCTTCCTCTCTCCCCCTCTTAGGTTCACTGCTGTGGCCTGAATAACTACACAGATTTCAACAACTCCTACTATTATGAGACACATCACAGCTACCCCAGGCAGTGCTGTGACATGCGGGAGCCCTGCAACAGCACCCTGGCTGCAGAAACAGCTGTCGAGGTGAGGACGTGCCAGAGGCTCTTGCCCGCTGTCAGAGCCTCACTTGGGGTGTGCCTGGGCACTGGGAGATCTCTCCTGAAGCTCCAGCCCCAGCTCTGCACATGGTGGCCCCTTGGGCTTTTATTTCTGTGGTGGCCTCGGCTTGTCCCTGGTAGAAGCAAGTAAAGCTGTTACGTTGCTCTGGTCATAAAGGGAATAGAGTGGCATGCCTGGTGCCAGGCATGAACCCGGGCACCACTCTGCCTTTTTGGGCGATTTCCCTGCTTCTTCCTTTCCTTTCCTTGCTCCCCACCCAATATTTGGTCTGAGAAGTGGCTGAGTTGCCCCTGAAGCCTCAGACCTTCTCCATGGCAGTGTGCTCTGGGTTGGAGAAGCAGTACCTCCCTTTCTGAGGGATGCTGTGCCCTGGGAGTTAGGGAATCACCACCTCTTGCCATCCTCATCCATGTGGTTGCCTCCTGCAGGGCTGTTTCAGACAGATCTTGGAGGAAATCAGGACCAACGCCGGCGTGGCGGGTGGCGTGGCAGCCGGCATCGCTGCCTTGGAGGTGAGTGCTGAGCACTGCTGATCCACCTCCTCCCTGTGCCTGGAGGTGGGGCTGGACCAGCCTGGGGGGCCCGGGGGGCTGGTGCAGCTCCCAGGACCACCTGCAGCTCCAGGCTACTGAGCCTCCTTCCCTGGGCACATCCAGCCCTGCCCCTGGTGCTCTGGGGATGACGGGCTGTGCCCAAACCCGTGTTGGGAAGGGGAGGGAGGGTTTAAGGATGTTTAAGGGGGCTGATTTGCACCTTGCCACCCCCAGATTGCAGCCATGGCAGTTTCCATGTACCTGTACTGTCGGCTGGACGAGAAGTGACCCCTGAGGCAGGAGGATGACCTGCCACCCCCCATGCTGGGGTGCACCCGTGGCGTGCCATGCTCTCAGGGGGACCCCATCCCTCCCTGGGTCTGATGCTCTCTCCTGTGCACTGTGATTTGTAGTTGTATTTTGATCTACTGAGCTGGGATCTGTAGAGTTTGTGTATATTTTTGTACTGATATGGCATATGGAGTCTGTACATAGAGATTTGGGGTGTTTTTTGATTGAGGGGGGGTGTTGGGAGGAGCTGCTTGGTCTCTTTGGCTGATGCCAGCAGGAGATAAAGCAGCACAGGGGCTGTTCAGGGCTGCTGATCTGGCAATGGCAGGGTGATGTCTTGATAAACTCCTGCAGGCGGGTGCTGTACCGCTCTCACACTGTCCCAGCTGTGTCCCCCTGCATCAGTTTGAGGTGGTAACTACACCCTCACTCACTGGGGATGTATCTGCTCCTGCACCCATGGTCTGTCAGCCCTGGCCTTGTTGCCATGTGGTCCCCTGAAAGAGGGGCTGGCTGGGTGCTGGCTGGTCTCTGCCCCTTCCCTGGCATGAAGAGAGCCCTGGTGCTCCCTGGCTCTGCAGAGGCTGAGGCTGCCCCACACCCCCTGTCATTTTGTGCCTGAGCCCCTCTCCATGCTGTAAAGAAATGCAAATAAATTTTTCATCTTGGATACAAATTATTTTCTGGAGTTGATCTTGGGGCTGCCTTTATTAAATACCCTCTGCCGGAGGGGGTGCAGTGGTAGGGGCTGCCTTGCCTCCCTCCCACCTTCTCTTCCATGTCCTTGCAGGCAGCACAGCCCTGCCCACAGCCTCCCTGCCCTCCTTGTCTCTGGCTCCTCACCTGTTCTGGTGCTTGGAAACAGCAGCCCCGTGTTTGCACAACAGACAGGGTACAGAGTGGGGGCACCACCTTACACCCTGTGCCCTCTGCAACAGCCACTGCTTGCTCACAACACCCAGTCAGGGCCTCAGCAACAGCTTGGCTTGAAAGGCAGGGCTGCCTGAGGGTTCCTGTGTCCCCATCAGCTGCAGGAATGGGCTGGTGAGGAGGGATGGATCCTGCCACCCCCACCTCTGAACATCTCCACCCCAGCGTTGTCCCACACTGCCTGTGTGTGATGCACCTGCCCTCCCTGTGGGGATGTGGGAGGTATGGGTGGGCTTGGGAGGTTTCCAGACACCCTCTTTCCCCGCTGCTACTCCCTCTCTGCTCTTGAGGCTACACTCGCTCTGCCTCAGTTTCTCCATTGCAAAGCCAGGGTGGGTGTTCCCAAGGGCTCCTTCTCCCTGTTTCTGCCATGGCTGTGGGGCAGGGGCAGTGAAGGACAGGGGTGGCAGGAGGCCAGCATGCAAACAGCCTCCCCAGGCACTGCCTTGCTCTGTGCCCACTGTGGCACCCCCTTATCAGCTCCTGCCAGGTACGAGGCTGGACCGAGGCACTGCTGTGGTCTGGCATTTCCCTGGTGCCATCCAGTGCCTGTCACACTGGCAGGAGCAGGCAGGGAACAGTGAGGCAGGCATGGGCACCTGCTCCCCCACACTGCGTTACTGACATGGGATTTGGCCCTGCCCTGTGGCAAGGTGTGGGGGAAAATTGCCAGAAAATACACTTGTCTTTCATGGACAGGTGAATAGGAGCCAGTTCTACCATAAACTGGTGTCACCTCATGGGTGACGTCAGAGCTCTTATGCCTCTTTTTCCTCCCCAAGGCTCCAGGAGCTGCCAGGAAAAACCCTTCCTGGAGGTGGCCAGGAACCAGTTGGCACAGAGAAGGGCACACCTGGCCATGACCTCTTCTGCCCCATTTTTGGGATGCCTTGCAGAGCTGGCTCCTGGCACACACCCTCCCATCATCACCCCTGTCAGGTAGAGCAGGTTGAGGGGTGAGCTGCTGCCTTCCACCTTTGCACTCCTAACCATGGGGTTGCCATGGGGTTTCCGTGGGGCAGAGCAGGCTCTTTCTGTGGCACTGAGTTTTGTAAATAACCCTGCAACCACTGGCTTGGTTCCTCCCCTGCACCTGCTGGGAAAACTTGAAGGACCAGTTTCTCCTCGCGGATGCGATTCCTCCCCATTGCCCTGGCAGCCAAACAGAGCAGTGGAGGGTAACCTGGACTGGCACAGCCTCCCTGTGCTCCCACTGTGCCCCTGCCCTCCACTGCCCAAGCCTTTGGGCTCTCCAAGGGGATCCCATTCCAGCTGCTTCCCCACAAGCCCAGTGGCACATCCTGGCTCACTACCCACCAGCTCTTGTGGGTGCCACCAGCTCCTCTGCAGCTTACACCTCTCAGACTTGCTCACTTCTCCCACGCTGGCTCTCCAGGGCAATCAGAAGCTGACAGCACAAGGCTGAAAGGTCCCTGAGGGCTTGTGGTGGCAAACAGAAACTTCCTTATTGCCCCCAGGAAGATGGCAGGAGATGGCTCCAGCACCTGGCTCCTCTGGGCGTGTGCCAAGGTGGGGTTCTTTTCCACCTGGGATACAGGGTGAGGGAAGGCAGGAGGGCAAAGTCTCCCCGCAGGGATGTTGGGCAAGCAGCCAGTGCCATGATGGGAGCCACACACAGAGCAAAGTTCCTGGAGATTGGTAGGGTGCGCTCTCCACCGGCAGCACCTGCCCCGGGGCACAGCAGGCAAAGCCCAGTGTGGTGCAGGCTCTGTGCTGGCAGCGAGTGGGCGGTGATCGGCAATTTAGGAAAGGAGCCGCCCCCTCCTTCCTGGGAATTAGCATTGATGGGAACAGGTACATGAAAAGAAGGAGGAACTGCACCTCTTTGGGTTTGTGCTGACGAAAGGGGTAAATAAGAAGCAAAAGCAAACTGATTCAGCA